>NC_064648.1:34657208-35029708 GCF_023864345.2 Schistocerca serialis cubense | reverse complement strand
ACTGATCGCTATATTGCACCGGCAACTAAACGTAGCCAATTGCCATACATATCGTCAAATACTTAAACACTCTTACTCAATTACACTGCATTCTCACCGAGGACATGAGCTTGAATATTACAGTTCTGGATGCAGTAACAACGAAAACATCTACTAATTCGTCAAACTATATTTCCTCTCTAACGCTCACAACCCTTAAACAGCACGTGGAGAAAAAAAATTCAATCCATAAATACTCTTTGCATATAGATGGGTCGAGCGTGCTCTATACCAGTGAGTAACTAGAAACAAACACATCAAAAATGATATCTCCACCCGTAAATACCGATCTCGCCCATCTAACAAATTCCAATTCATCCGTATAATTTACAAGCCAACTAAGGTCTCTCCCATGTCTAGAGAACAGGTAAACTTATCTCCCACACAACACATTCGATCTTGTCTCAACTAAACAAACGTGCCAAATGTTGAGAAGCAGTCAAGCGAACAATTTGCGTGGGAGGGACTAACGGTCTAGCACAAACCCACCTCCACACACAATGTTCTCAAATTTACACTTGTTCACGAAAGCCCCCCATCTTACGATGGCGATCTCAATTGAACATCATTCGACAATGAGCGAAGTATTGTAAATACACCCTACCGAAGGCGGTTGCTCTGGAAATTTGAAATATCTGTACCTTACTTACGACTAGACATACTCTTCCCTTCGCTATCACAGTACTCCAGATCAAATCCATACCCTCCCTGCAACAGCTCATAGACATTTCCTTTACGCAAACACATATACTTCATAACCGGGTCCTCAAATGCGAACATATCGCACACCCAGCACTAATCCCAAGTATAACATTACCTCGCCAATAACTGGGTGCATACGATAGCAAATAATACTGACAGAAAATAAACCATGAGTGTGCATGTCTCTTAAGTTCTTCTTTCGAGTCCTACCACCCTGTCATAGACGTAAGCGAGCAGATGTTGAAGAAGAAATCCCGAGCCCAGCAACTACTGCATGTTACTCTCACAAGCGCTGTTGGATCTACAGGCACATCCAAGTATCCATGTTGAAACCTGTACCCGCTTTACGAATCGAAGTACGACGTCACCTCTGAATGAGGCGGTGTTTTCCTGACAAATACCGTGACGGTGATCGTAGGAATGTGTGTATTGACAGCCAACGATGCAACCTCGGGATAAAATCACTGAACTTTGAAAGTGATTCTGCTAAGGAATGTGGTATGTACGCGGTATTTGCGACTCCATCACACAGCACCCAACTAGATAATTCATTAATTTTTGCAAAGCATTCTGTCTCGAGACCGTATCAGAGCTTCCTCGATATATCCTCTGAGTTATCGGCGATGACAGACAGTAGTAGTAGATGATGTGCTGATTGAGGTTGTAAGAAGAAAAATATACACAGCTCATCAGATCTCTAGCCTTACGCTGTATGCTGGAAATTACGTCCATTCAAACACATACTTGCATAGGCTCACACCCACAAGTCAATCATATTTCACGCACTCTCATATCTCCAGACGAGTCACCTTTCCCGAACCTAGCTTCTACAGTAAAATTCCAACGTGGATTTAGTCACCCCCTATACGTCGTGCAACTCATCCCATTTCTACAGCTTCGCGCAAGTGATCCGCCCAATTTAAGTCTGAACTGAGCACAAGTCGGAGAAAGAAATATCCACGACCTTCAGTAACCTCTGTAGAAACAGAACGACCTGAATTACCGCAACAGAACCGTGTTTTGACCATTCGGTGGAAATGCATGCAATTTCGTACGTCCCCAAACTAGATACAAGTACTACAGGTCCACGTCCACTCAAATCAATCGGCCCATCAGATAAAAATGACGAACTACAAAAGCTCATACGAATTAGAAGTCACCAAGGCACCGACGTGGGTGCAATGACACATAGCTGAGGTCGGCCTCCAGCGCGGGCAAACAGATTTGACAATACTTCGCACAACAGCGTAGCGTGCAGCCACCCACGCATTCCTAGACGTACAGCCGCTCCCTGACCGGCTGTCTCCCGAGACTGTATGTGTGACACGATTCTGTTAAGTATACACACACCGCCCAGGCCACTTTAAAGTTCGATCACCTCTACTCTGGCCGAATTATAGTATGACACGCACCCTCTGGTCTTGTTTAGTTGTCTCAAACACTGTTTTCTGACACGCTTTTGTACGACGCCAAACATTTCGTTTTTCTGCCACGAGTTCCGTGCCTGTCTCGTGTTCTAAACTAACGTTAAGACGCCCTGATACACGGCCACTCACAGAAAACTAGACATCGCGCTGTGTAAATCATTTTGTTACTGCAACTACCATAACACGCCGCACATCTACTTATTTTAAATAAAAACCCACTTGCAACATAACGAAAGTAGAATACTGTTATGGCATTGGCGTAGGTCTCCAAACTGATGTCCGAAAGCGAACGACGGCCTACACATTGAGACTCGCCTCTCACACATGCGTCCCTTTTGACTCATTCCTCACATTGCACTCATGTACGCGATCACTGTTTTGCTGCCAGCAACCCCCAGGAGCTGCCATGCGTCCACGAAAACTTTTTTCCCAACTCTGACAAGCCACATCAGTCAATCATTGTCTGCTAACCAATGCAGGGCTGCTATGGAAAAGACACCATCCATGTACTCTAATAATAAACATGACAGACACCAATATTCAGGCTTTGAAAAATAAATACACAGTAGACTTTCAGACAATGACCAACAGACTTGAACAATCGGAATTAATACAGGATCCCGATGCCATTAAAGCAGACGTTAAGAAATGAAACAAAACCACGTGTAGAATGGAAAAACAAATTATATGCCTGTGACACTAAAAATGGCGATCAGGTAAAAGCACTGACTGAAAAATTTGATGCATTGGCCAGTCGTATTGACGGTCCCGAAAATAACAATGACACCCAAATCAGACGATACGTCACCAGTTTCGTTCAATCAAACACCCGAATTCCAAAACATACAACAGACAATCAGCGGGATAGGCACGTCAAATAATTCATTACGTAGAAAATTGTCATCTTTACAGCAAGAAGTGACAGAAATGAAAAATGTTTCAGCCTCTAACACGTCACAGCATACGCCACATTCTGAACATTTGTCACACTCACACAGCCAGTATAACTTAGGTAATTTACAAAGAGTATGTGACTTAGATTCCGAACAGACACAGACAAACAGATTGCCATATAATCCTGAACCAGCTCAGACAATCAGAGACGATAATTTTGATTACAAGCACTTTCTATCCGTTAGGAAATTTAACGTATTTAAAAATGATAGAACACAGATTCACCCCTTAGATTGGATACAACAATTTAGTTTTGCTTTTCCACCATCTTGGCCCGTAACACACAAACTTGAATTTATCTGCAGTTTTTTGGAAGGCGAACCGGAAACTCGTATGAGACCGATCGCCAGACAACGTTAGTCGGTAGAAGAATTTCAGAATGCTTTTCTGTCAGCGTATTGGTCGAAGACGACACAGAGCGGAGTCAAGGATCATTTAATCAGCTTACCGAGTTATGAGAACTCAAATTTTCCCACTGTCACGCAATTTTTGGAACGCATGGTACAGCAGAACCAATATTTATGTGAGCCATACAGTGAGTCAGCACTTATCCAATTATGTATTTCAAAGTTACCACGATCGTTAAGAGTGTCACTTTTAACTGTTCAGCAGAAAGAAAATATTTCGGCATTGAAATCTGATACAGCTTTTGGAAGTTCAGCAGTCAGATTATTCCTTCATAAACAAAAGTTTTTCACAACACAACCAAGTCCAACAAGCATACAGTAATTACGATCAGTCACGCTATTTTAATAGCAAAGGTGATAGACGCTCCAGGAATGACAACCACCAGAACTTTAATACCAGACAAAAATTTTTTATCAGTACCGTCAAAATTATCAGCAACATCGAACACGTTTTGGCAACAATAGAGGATTTTCCCCACAACAACAACAAAACCAGCGGGTTAGCATACCTAACCACCAATGTAATGTGCAAGTTCAACCAAGCTTTAATGTTTCACAGCCTAGACGTATAGCGTCGGCTCCACCAAACAGTAACGCACAGCAACAAGGAAATCACTACGTACAGAAGTCACACCATTTCCACTCCTATCGCAACGCTCCGTATGGTAATGACTGTCATGACAGACGTAAAAGTAATGAGCACAGTCTTCAGCGGACATTTAATAACAGCAGGTTTTGTCAGCAGCAAAACCATCCACAACAACAGATTATCATGGATGAACCAGACAGTCGATATCATCCCCAACCTAATACGTCAGGACAAAGTAACAGAACAGTACAGATATTTGAAACGCCACTAAATCTTCCCCCAAACAACAGCCAGTCAGAAAGAATCTGACTAGATACAGTAAAGGCTGCATCTTCCAGCAACGTAAGCAATACTTTTGACACACAGAATCTTGTTCACGAAAATGTTATTAATTTTGACGACATCCGAGACACACTTTTACATGAAAAACCAGTTATACAAAAAACCATTTCCCACCCTGTTATTGAAGTAAAGATTGGATCATCAACATTTTGAGCTATAATCGATTCTGGATCACCTATGTCAGTTATAAATGAAGAAACTTTGAATGAACGTAACAAAGGGAACACCTATCCTACGTTATCACTAGGCAAAACCAAAGTAAAGGGAACAGTATCTGGTAAAGGAGTAGATGTAAAATTACAGACACACTTATCATTTTGTATTGCAGGTCATACGTTCCACACAAAGTTTTTGATTGTTCCCTTATTTTCAATACGTTACTTTAGGTACGAATTTTTTGGTACAACACGACGCAGTTATTGACTTTCGAAGTTCTTGTGTAATGTTAAAGGATGAAAAATTACAACTGGCATTAGAATTTCAGCACACTTTATCAGCAGAAGAAGAGGCGATTAATCGGACAGAGGTCATTTCTACATCGCGTAACATAGACTGTCATTCCATATTGTTCACAGATACGTATGTACTCAACTACAATACACCAGACGAAGCCGACTATGACGTTATGCAAATGATTTCTGAGAAGGTAAAACAGAGCAGTGCAAATACAGATAACTAACGTACTCAACTACGCAATATTCTTTTACAGCAAGCTCCAGTTATTGACAACATCCCTAGTACTATGTCCGGTTTTATGTATGAATTTCAAGTTAAACAGCATGACACCTTATCCCATTCCATATATCCACAGAGAACAAGTCAAGAAAGAATTACAAGCTATGCTCGACCAAGGTATTATTGAACCGGCAATTAGCCCGTACATAAACCCGCTGCATATTGTTAAGAAAAAGGATGGCTCACTTCGCCTCGTACTTGATTCGCGTCATGCCAACGACATTATTATTAATGAAACAGATCATCCACAGACACTACAAGAACAATCCGGATTTTGGCAAATTCAACTCCATCCGAACTGCAGAAAGTACACAGCATTTCTCGGTTTTAGTGATTGTTATCAATTTAGCAAATTACCGTTCGGTATAACAATTTCTTCAGCAACATTTATTCGCGCTTGAATACTATACTTCCGTCAGAACTTAGACAGGATCACAGCGTATGTAGACGATATCCTTATCGCAGAAATTAACTGGTCTGATCATAGTTTGATTCTTGAACAACTGTTGCAAACTTTTCATGCACAAGGACTCACAGTTAATCTTAGCAAATCGCACTTTGGCAAAACTTCCATAAAATTTCTTGGGCATGTGATTTCAGCAGAAGGAAAAACTTCAAGCTTTACGTGACATTACTGTTCCAACGACCAAGAAACAACTACGCAGCTTTCTGGGATTAGTTAACTTTTTCCGTAAGTTTATTCATTACTCTGCTTTATACAACCCTACATTATGCCAGCTGACGGGTAAAAACGCTATTTGGTCCTGGGATAGCCAAGCACAGTTTGAGTTTGTTAATCTGAAACATGCCTTGTTAAACGCACCACTTTTATCACACCCAGATCCCACCAGAAATTTTTCCATTGCCACCGACAGTTCTAACACCGCTTTAGGCGTTTACAATTTTCAGGAAATTGGAGAAGACGGTACGACAGTAATTAAAAACATCGCCTTTGCAAGTCGCATTCTGTCACTTGCTGAATGCAATTATTCTGTTACAGAGCTTGAAATATTACGTGTTGTATGGGCATTTACCAGATTTAGGCATTTTCTTTATAGAAGATATATTACCGTTTATGCAGATCATAGAGCTATACAGTTTTTACTTTCACTAAATTTACACATGACAGGTTAAGCAGATGTAAGCTTTATTTACTGGAATTTAATTTTACGATTGTTCACATTCCCGGTACACAAAATACTGTAGCAGACGCACTATCCCTTCTCTCAGCAACAATCAGCAAGACATCGCAACCGTGTTCTGCCAAGGAAATTTTAGCCTCATGTATATTCAACAAGTTGCGTTTGAAAATTTCATTTCGTCGTTATCACGAGACACAGTGGAAGAGCAGAGCAAAGACAACATACGTAAAGGAATTAAACACCTTTGGCAAGATAGGAATAACGTTACCATTAGAAACAATTATACTGTTTCGCCGCTCTCACCCTGACAGCATCAACTGCTTATTATGCATTCCTGACGACCTTGTTAACAAATCAATTTGGTATACTCATTTAAGATACGCACGTCTTGGACCCAGAAAATGTTTTCTTATACTGAGAGAGAACTGTTATTTTGCCAACATGGAGAAACGTATTCGACGAGTTTTAGCGTCATGTAAAATCTGCCAGAAAGCTAAATCAGACACGATTTCGCATATTCCTCCGTTACATCCCATTGTACCCATTAAATAGAGACATATGGCCGATGTAGACATTCTTGGACCGATTCCCAGATCTAATAGAAGTTTTCGTTACATTTTTGTCGCTTTGAACTCACTTCGAAATTTGTTACCTTCACTGCGTTACGCAAAGCTACTGCTAAATCTATTTCGAATGCATTTGTAAAACATTTTCTGTTTCATGTAGAGCATGTATTGAAAGTAATTTCCGACAATGGACCACAATTTCGATCTGCGATATGGAGACGTATGTTGCGAGCTAGAAACATTTCTCCAATCTATATATCCAGGTATCACGCTTCTTCGAAACCTTCTGAACGATTGATGAAAGAAATTGGTAAACTATGTAGAATGTACTGCCATAAAAGACATTTTGATTGGGACACACACATACTATCATTTCAGGATGTAGTTAACTCCATACCAAATGAATCTACTATGCTATCTCCGACTGTTATACTGAAAAATGTTGAACCACCCAACAAAATTAAAGAATTAGTATCTTTTCCTACATCTCGTCGACTACGCCACCATGAAATAATTGACATTCCGCTCAACAACAACAAACGTGCCGCAGAGCGCCGGAGAAGACAGCAAAAACCGGTTTGTACACTCCTTGGCTTTCACATAGGACAAAAGATATTAGCACGCACACACTATTTATCCAACAAAGAGTAGATGTAGTAAATTTGAGCTTCTATACGCTGGTCCATATGGAATTCGCAGCATTCCCCACCCCAGTGTAGTACATGTCGAAACTTTGAGAACCAGAAAAACCAAGGACAGTCACCATATTTTCAATATTAAACCCTTTATTGAATAAACATACGTTATGATTTATCGCTCTGTAGTGCCATTTCCTGATACTTATATGCATACATACTGATGATGATAATATTTTTTCTTGGGAAGTGCCCTGCAAGTTAAGGTTAGCAGGTCGCTTTTCTTGTCGTTATATATCAGACCGTGCACATTTTTCCAGATAAACAGATTATGTGACCACTTATGCATTTATACTTATGTGACTACTTACCGATGACGATCATATTTTTTCTTGGCAAGTGCCCGGTAAGTTAAGGTTAGTAGGTCGCTTTTCTTGTCGTTATATATCAGACCGTGCACATTTTTCCATTTTTAATGTATATATGATGGTTTTCCTATCGAAAGTAGAATTTTCTCTGTATGCACTATGAAACCATTAAGATATAACAAACACCAGTTGACTTTGACATTTTGCCTTATGATATCCCAATATCTTGACTTTTCTACATTTTTTTGCTACTACATTATGAGATTGCGTATACATATCTGCATTTGAAAATTGTCTACGGTTTTGACTTAATACGTTTTCTGTCATGCTATGCTGTATGCTTAGTCACATCACTAGAAAGAAGTTTTCATTTAATGGGTGTATGATTGCAATGCAAGATATTAATCCATATTCATCATTTTCAGAAAACAATATCGTGTGAAAGAAATAAATTAAACAACCACAGTGGTTTACAATGAAATGGAAATTTCACCATTGGAATGAACGAAAGAAAATGCAGTACCTTGTCATGAAGAGCAAATGGAATAGAATTAACAAAGATTACCAAAATATAGTATATGCACCGTATGACAGCAACCTTGACTAATTACTTTTCTTTCAGATGAAATTGCGGCAGACCGTCGAGCGGAGCTGTGAATCTTAATTTTAGTGATGAAGTATGCTAGAAGTAAGAAACTTAGTAAGATATGAAATGATGACTCTGATGAATGATGCTGATAAATAAGATAATGGATAATGAACTATTTTTGCAGGGGATAATAAATGATGGCGTGTAGTTATATGAAGAAAATGGCAATGAATATTGAAGTTTTTTTCTCTTTTTTGCAGATGAAGATAATGATGAAGTTTATGTAGTTATTTAAGTGTTTGTTGTAGTTCTATTTGACAGTATGTCGTATATATTAAGCAGATATGTCATTACCTGTTAATTAGAAGTTTACCACTTTTCAGCATAATATACATTTCTTGTTTCAGCTTAATAATCCGCATTGTATTTTTTCCAGGAGAAGCTTTTCACGACATTAAAATGATTTCTGAAATATGTCGTTATGTTATATCCTACAAGCACTTAGCTATTAAACCTGTTCTAGTACTTGCATTTTTTTACCCAGTTGTCTCTATCATTCATGAATGTGATCACATATACTCTACTTGTTTGATAACTTTGCTACAGCTGACGCATGACGAATTTCCAGCAATAAGTCAAAAACAAATATTTGCTTGTCCCAACAATTGACTATTGATCCCAACGCAACGCAATGCATTGCTAACAAAAAAAATTATTGCTAGTCCCAACTATTACCAGTATACAAATAAATAATGCTACCAGTTTAAGATATGTTGCTAGTCCTAAATGTAATGCAAATTTTTCTGATGTATTGATTCCATTCTGTCTATGTATTATTGGACTAAACACGTTGAGTACTAGGTCCAATGACTTACATTTTAAATATGTCTTATGTCACTTGCATGATATCAAGTATACTCACTAGCAGCTTGTTGCTACACACAATAATTCATGTTTTGAATAATTACTTCTGAATAACGCATAATAATGTTATGCAATACTACATAAATGCTTTGTAACTGGTCAATGAGTGCCCATAATTACTCAAATCTAATGATACACTAGTGTAGTTCTGAATGATGACTAGCATAAGAGTTAATGTATCCTTCACCTTTTGACCTACTTACCACAAATTACTGCGATATCCGTATGTCCTGTCCATCCTCATGATGATGGAACAGTATATTTGGTTTTTGCACAAATGCTACACTGATGTAAGATTGTGGATTCTACAAGAATGTGGTGTTGACATATCAAGCTGTCCACCTCTCTGACCGACGGAGGCGTCGTTGTGGTCCTACAGTTTGGTGTATCTACTGTACTACCAAAAGGACAACATGCAGTCTTACTACTACATTTCAGTGTCTCGGCTAGACTTATAAATACTTCAGGGAAGAGAACTGTGCTTCTGTGAAATGATATGGATATTTGTGCAGTGATGTGCAACCCACTGTGCTACAAACCATGATGCTATCCTTCCCATTCCTTTCTAAATTCTTGTAAAATTGGCAAAGACTGATATAATGCATATGCACTCTATTTCATTTCTTAATATGTTCTGTACTTGTATTATTCATCAATAATGTTTACACATACTCTGTGAGTGTAGACTTAGTAAACTAAATAGGGTATAGAAAAATTTGTTGCTCATGGCAAGTCCAATTGACTCACCATCGCTGCCAAATTTTTGCCCCCCAGTGGATGGTTATGTAAGAGGTCCCCGAATAGGGACTTTATTGCTAGCGCACTCGAGCAGATGTAACTTCGGTGGACTGTTCACGCGCTGCCTGCGATATGTAAGCTACAATAGAATCGCAGACCAGAGAGCAATGTCGGCAGTAGTAGTAGTAGTAGTAGTAGTAGTTGTGGTAGCTCGCGGTCGGGCGGTTGAGTCAGGTCGCTCGTAGAGAGCAGCTGTCGAGTTGTACAGCTCACAGAGAGCACTCGTGTCCTGGAGTTCGGACACCGTAGTCCAGCAGTGGTGGTTTGTAGCTCCAGAAGAACAGTAGAGTTATGGTATTACCAAGGCTGGTCGTGGAGAACGATGGCGGTGCCTGGGCGATGTAGTACAAGGTAAAAGCAAAAATTTGTTATTTATTGCCACACGCATATCTTAATTGCTACGACTGATTTTTTACTATTATTATACAAATTCACATGTAAATATTTTTCAATAATTTCTTAATAATATGTTCTCTTATAAAGATAACTTTTGTTAGTCAGCCATCTGATTTTTAAGTTTTTTCTAACTTCTCCAATCCATAGTCATGGCAATTATTGTAAAAAAAATATTTCTTTTTCGTACATAACAATTGCTTGAGGAATTCTGGAATTTTCATCGTGACTTCGATCGTTTAACTGTTGCCATCTCGCCTTCAAATTACTGCACGGTGTGGCACAATGGGATGTGGGAGCGTGAATCGGCCACTCGGAAGAAGCGGCTTTGTAAATTTTACATTGAGGGAACGCTTCGCGGAGAACTTGCGAGATGTTGTTGGGTGTGTGGCATGTTTCGCCTTCTGGATGGAACCCAGCTGGCGGGTGAGGCGTGCTGGTGGAAGGCGCGAGGGCCGGCGAACTGCTGGCCCGCACGCGCGGTGGAGCTTGGCACTTGGCACTTGGCACTTGGCACTTGGCACCGCTGGCAGGCGGCGCCACGGCCGCTGTGTGTCGTCTTTAGCGAGCGTTATTCAGATTCGAAATTCCCGAAACATCGTGAAGCACTCTGTGGAATCGAATGCGTCCGTCGTTTTTTGCGAAAACTGGCGGAGTCGATTACAGCGCCATCTACGACGACTCGAAAAGAATTGTTCGGCTAAACTGTACGTACTCTTTGGTGAGGATTCCGAATAGGAAATAAAAATGGGGCTGGGGTGAAGTTGCCATTAGAAGACACAACGTCGACACTGCCCGCCAACCCGCGGTAAGGGGCTGTCCACTTGTAGCACAGGCAGATACCACTTTACTAATGTCAGCGTGTCACCCAAAAGATTATTTTTCGTACCATGCATCGTTTCTGAGATCTTTAGCTGCGTCAAGTTGAAACAGACACTGTGTACTGGCTCTTCCAACAGTAAATTTTCTTTTTTCCTGACATTAACGATTGTTCCATTTCATTTTATTTTTATTTGGTACAACATTGCGCGCCATGTAGCTTTTTCAACCGCATTCACTAGAGACAAAAACTTCCAGTCAATTATCCTTTCAGAAAAAAATGGGGTTTTAACTGCGCAAAAGCTGCGGTTAAGTTTTTGTGCACCAAATCTGTTTGCCACTTGCGCAACATTCCGTAAATATTGCGCCTTGCCAGTACTTCAGATATTTGCACCGTGACGTGACAAAGGTCGAGGAGACCTCTTGACTGTCGACTCGTTTGTTTGCTGATTGTACAAGTCACCTGAGGACAGATAAGGAATCTGACTCAGAGGCAGCTACGCAGTTTCTGGGCGGCTCCTGGAGCACTGCGTGGCTTCAGATCTTCTGGAGCTTGGCAGAAACAGCGTTACTTCCTTCCCAATCCCTCAGGTGGTTTCGACGCAGAGGCAGAGCCACAAGTGCCCGAGAACCGGACGCTCTGGCCTGTGGCTCTTTCTGTGCGAAGGGCCTTCTGCACTGTGGCTGGCTTTGAACTGTGAGATCTACACTACTGGCCATTAAAATTGCTACACCAAGAAGAAATGCAGATGATAAACGGGTATTCATTGGACAAATATATCATACTAGAACTGACATGTGCCCTGGCCATTAAAATTGATACACCAAGAAGAAATGCATATGATAAACGGGTATTCATTGGACATATATATTACACTAGAACTGACTTGTGATTACATTTTCACGCAATTTGGGTGCATAGATCCTGGGAAAACAGTACCCAGAACAACCACCTCTGGCCGTAATAACGGCCTTGATACGCCTGGGAATTGAGTCAGAGCTTGGATGGCGTGTACAGGTACAGCTGCCCATGCAGCTTCGGCACGATATCACAGTTCATCAAGAGTAGTGACTGGCGTATTGTGACGAGCCAGTTGCTCGGCCACCATCGACCAGACGTTTTCAGTTGGTGAGAGATCTGGAGAATGTGCTGGCCAGGGCAGCAGTCGAACATTTTCTGTATCCAGAAAGGCCCGTACAGGACCTGCAACATGCGGTTGTGCATTATCCTCCTGAAATGTAGGGTTTCGCAGGGATCGAATGAAGGGTAGAGCCACGGGTCGTATCACATCTGAAATGTAACGTCCACTGTTCAAAGTGCCGTCAATGCGAACAAGAGGTGACCGAGACGTGTAACCAATGGCACCCCATACCATCACGCCGGGTGATACGCCAGTATGGCGATGACGAATACACGCTTCCAATGTGCGTTCACCGCGATGTCGCCAAACACGGATGCGACCATCATGTTGCTGTAAACAGAGCCTGGATTCATCCGAAAAAATGACGTTTTGCAATTCGTGCACCCAGGTTCGTCGTTGAGTACACCATCGCAGCAGCTCCTGTGTCTGATGCAGCGTCAAGGGTAACCGCAGTCTCGATCTCAAAGCTGACAGTCCGTGCTGCTGCAAACGTAGTCGAACTGTTCGTGCAGATGGTCGTTGTCTTGAAAACTTCCCCATCTATTGACTCAGGGATCGAGACGTGGCTGCACGATCCGTTACAGTCATGCGGATAAGATGCCTGTCATCTCGAGTGCTAGTGATACGAGGCCGTTGGGATCCAGCACGGCGTTCCGTATTACCCTCCTGAACCTACCGATTCCATATTCCGCTAACATTGTATCTCGACCAACGTGAGCAGCAATGTCGCGATACGTTAAACCGCAGTCGCGATAGGCTACAATCCGAACTTTATCAAAGTCGGAAACGTGATGGTACGCATTTCTCCTCCTTACTCGAGGCATCACAACAAAGTTTCACCAGGCAACGCCGGTCAACTGCTCTTTGTTGTATGAGAAATCGGTCAGCACTGGCGCGAACCTTGTGTGAATAGTCTGAAAAGCTATTCATTTGCATATCACAGCATCTTCTCCCTGTCGGTTAAATATCGCGTCTGTAGCATGTCACCTTCGTGGTGTAGCAATTTTAATGGCCAGTAGTGTACCTTTGAAGCTGACCTGGGGTCCTATTCTGTATCGTTCACACAAATCGGTGCAATAGGTTAACCTCGCTAGTGACTTCATTTTCGGTTCTTTATCCCAAGCTCCTATTCAGTAAGCTTCTGAGACCTGTAACCGATCGGTCCTCCTGCCGATTTTTCGACAGTTGTACCAAGACGTTTTGGATTTCCGTACGGACCTCCCGTTCGGTTTGGTGTGGTTTATTTGCACAGCGAATTCGTTATTTTAAACATGCTGAGCGGTTTTATCTCCGGATGTAGTGACTGTGTCACTCAAGCATCTTCAGGACGCATACGGGTGGGAGTTCATAATAGACTATTTTCGTTTGTTAGAAATATGGTTTGTATTGTTGTTACTGTGAATGATTATAACATAAAAAACATTGACAATATTCTCACAAAGTATCTGTCATTTTTAAGCAATTAAGAGTATAAGAAGTCATTAAATTTCGAAGCGTGCATCACATGATTGTTAGCTGAAATTACTACTGACTTCACATCCTTTTTCCACAAATAGTGCCGGCCGGAGTGGCCGTGCGTTTCTAGGCGCTACAGTCTGGAATCGCAAGACCGCTACGGTCGCAGGTTCGAATCCTGCCTCGGGCATGGGTGTGTGTGATGTCCTTAGGTTAGTTAGGTTAAAGTAGTTCTAAGTTCTAGGGGACTGATGACCTCAGAAGTTGAGTCCCATAGTGGTCAGAGCCATTTTCCACAAATAGTAATACGATTTGCAGTAGCAAAGCTAGAAAGGCAACGAACTGCTGCTTCGAAGGTCGTAGGCTGGCATTGCACATCATGCCAAAATATCAGCGGTTGAATCTTTAACGACAGTAGACAGAGATGAAAGATTCCTGTCACAATATTTTCATGCTATACCACCATATACGAAACGTTTTGGTTCATCAGATGCATGTAACAAACTACAACGAACTTCTCTAGCTACACCCGCCACACCCTCTCGAAAAGGTGCTTTTTTTTAAAAATTTTGTTTCTATGAACCAAATCGTTGATACGTCATCTAGGGAAGTAGGCTGCGTCATCATTTGGATCTCTAGGAGCGAGGTTCAACCACATCCTATGCATCTTCTTATTCTTTGACTCTCCCTTAAACAATTTTTCGGGTTCGTGGAGGTGTGTTCCGTCCATGCAACTAATCGAAGGCAGTTTGTTTATTGTCACATGCATTTCTCTTCTCTTATTTGTGAAGCATCTTCACATCATATACATCGAAAGAAGTAGGTGTACAATACGTGATTGACACTTCAGCTGTCCCGGCTACGAACCAGCAATCAAAGACGTAATTCCGAGTCGTGTTGCAAGGGAAGTGTGTGGGACTTGTCACCGCTAAACCATTGTAGTGAGCAATGTACACAACGATAGCCACCCACACCGGCGCAGCCGACTGCGGGCTGCGGCAGTGGGCACTCCACGTGGACGTGGTTACGGACGCTTAGCGGCACTCAGTTGCTCTTTTTTTTTTTTTTGGTCTTTGCTTACAACAGTATTCACGCCACGCTGTCACAATAATTACATGCAAGGCTCAATTCACGACTATTAAAGTAAATGTGGCTAGCAATTGTCCTGTAATTTACGCCGGAAACGAAAGTGATAAACTCAGAACTCGTGCAATATTTTACGAGATGATTTCCAAAGAATACTTGCATTTACTCACAGAAAACCATAAAAGCATTTAATTACAAAAACAAAAATAATTTTCCAAATTGGGACACCACACTTCCCAGAACATTATATGGACACCATCGACCAGTTGGGTAATGTCCCAGTCTTTACTCACGGCGTAATTCACCTCGCTCCATCCTTTTGTTCCTCTGCTTGACGACATTGACGTCTGGGTGTCCTGTGGTCTGTGACGTGCCTTATTAGACTGCTGAAAATATACCGGGGTGAGTATCAGAAACGAGGCGCACTATGATGTCCGATTTCGTGACTTGGTTCACCATGTTCTAGCTCGGCAATCACACATTCTTTACATACTTTAAAACTGAGCTCCATATTTCTGTGTGTTCCTCAGCTTCCTTACGGTGAGACGCAGTACCCAACTTTGGTGTAATGTTGTGGGTGACAGTGGAATAAAACGACGTTTATGTTTGCTGCAGAAACATTGATTTGAGCGCATAAAACAAGTTTACTCTGATTCCGTTCCTGCAGCTTGAGATACGACCTTTCACCCGTACAGCTCCACTACAGAGTCAGTCAATGGCGCATTTCTGTATCAAGTAGTGGCATAAAATACTCTCTGTGTTTGTTGAGGGAACATTGAAACGAACGAAATAAACCAATGCCATTCGGTTTTGGATCATAAAACATTTGCTAGAGACGCCCTTGAAACTGAAAAATGCCAAAACCCTTACTTACACTGTAATTGAGCTCAGGTTCGCCTTATGGTCCCCAGCTTTCACAAAGCGACACACAGTACCACATTTGGGTATGATATTGTATGGAAAACTGACAAATTAATCTATATGTTTGTTGTATGTTTGTTGCACAAAGATTATAGTGCGGAGAATAAAGTAATCCTGTTCTGCTTCCGTTTCTACATTGTGAGTGAGATATGATCTCCTAGTTGGACATTATCCGAGTTGTTAATTAGACTGGCACTGAAGCTAATTCCTCCCCTACAATTTGTGCGTCTTTACGGTGATACACGATGACGTATTTGACTATGTCGCGGGGGAACGGTGACGTAAAATATTCTCTGCGTCGAGGGAACATCGAAATCAGCACGATCAGCCGAACCCACTCTGCCTGCGCATCGACAACTTACGTGGCCATCCAGCTGGACGACCCATCACGTTCCGTACCCACACTGCGCTTAAGCCCAGTAATTTCTCATCTTCCTCAGTTTGCTCACCGTGACAAACCGTTCCTCATTTGGGTATAGTGCTGGAGGAAAAGGCTGCAGAAAACAGACACACAGTTTGTCAAGGACACGTCGAGGTGGGCGGCGCGCATCGTGGCCAGCCCTGTTCCGTTTTAACAGCATTACTCAGACACCAACTTCCAGCTGAACACTGCCCCATTCCTTTCTTACACTGAAATTCATCTCAGCTTTGTAATGGTGGCACACAAAAAGACATTTGGGTACAACACTGTGAGAAACAAACAAATAGGAACACTATCCAAACAGGCCTCGAAGGCCCAACGGCTCCGACCGGCCGCCGTGTCCTCGTCAAGCTCTTACACGTCACCGGATGCGGATACGAATTGGCATGTGGTCAGCACACTGCTCTCCAAGCTGAACCGTGATTTATTTCCGAAGAATACTGTTAAGAATTTATTTTATTTACTAGCGATTCATCAAGAACATTAACACATTTAATCGCACTATGTAAGCATGGAAGTAGTTGCCAGGGAGTAACTGATGAAATCATAACCAAATTCCTTTTAACAAATGGGAATTTTATTCACTTTAATAATGCCTAAAAGCATTTCTTAAAAGAAACACATTTAAAATTATAAAGCACCCTCTAAATATCAAAGTTACAATTTATTCAGAGGCAGAAAGAAACAAGTTTTCACTGTACGAGCTTTTGGGGACAGAACCGTGCCGCTCCCTTTTGACACGGCCGTCGTTATGACCGCTCACGACAGCCTCTGAAAGACTACACTGGCGCAAATCTGCAACACGCCAGGTTACCTTAAACTAAGGGTTTTACCAATTTACACAAGCACACAAACTATGCACCCCCTGTAGGAGGGAAGGAAATGATACAAAACATTAACGATTAAAATATTAACCTTGCCACTGAAGGAGCAACTTACGGCGAAAGGATGGCAAATTTATATACTAAAATGGTCATTTAAATAAAAGCCCATGAAATGCAATCTTATATAAAATTCTACAAGGTTCGCCAAACAATAGTTAAGATGCTCCACAGTACAGAGCCACTGCCTCTCAAGATCATAGGCAATAATATCAAACTTTCCAAAGATCAAAACATATTTCAGGTATTAAGCTGTTACACTCTAACCAATAAAGACACCAAATCCGACAAACATGACAGAGGCAGCTACTAACGTACGGAAGATTGATAGGCAGATTACCGAACAACCCGAACCGCAGGTTGCTCTAACCCGTCCCTACTCCACAAGGGAAAAACAGACCACCCAATTTATAAACAACCACCTTCCCGCGGGTGGGCGAACAGAGAAGAAAGGTGGGACGAACCCAAAGCAAAACTGGCTGGTGACCTCACCAAGAAAACAAGTAGAATTTAACAAGAGTAAATCAAACAACATGTCACCAATCACTTAACTTCTAATAAACTCTAGAAGACCTGGCGCAGAATCCCCCAAATCGCTCTCCCGAACCGTCCGCTGCCAGCCGCTTCAGCGGACGCAGGAAGGCGCGCCGATCTCCCGTCTCACGGCGTCGCAGCTCGCGCCGGCCAGACCGACGTCGTGGTTTGACTCCTGCTGCTCTCGTGTCGGCCGCGAAGCCACTACCCCTCGCTATACTGCGCGGCCCACTAGACTCACGTGGCGACCTCACACGCGCCGACGCTCGAGACGGACAAGTCGTCTCGTGTCTCAGTGCGCGGCCGACCAACTGATCGATCCGACCGCCAATGACCGTTGCCCGAGCAACTCGAGCAGACTGGCGGCCTAACGCGCCGACGCAGGTGCAGGAACTAAGCCTAGACTGGGCGACCACTCGCTGAGTTCTCTTACTGGCGGAGTGGCTTTAAAGGTTGATCCGAACGACAGACATACCAGCACTCCGAACGACAGGCAGACACTAACTGCCTAACAAATGCGGACGAGAGACAGTCTAGCAAGCTGGGGACGAGAGACTGACCCAGACTGACCGACTGGCGAGCTCCTAGCGCCCCTTAAATGCACGTGAACAGGCAACCTTTCCCCTTTCCCACCAAAGCTGCGATTGCCACAGCGGCGCCACCGCCAGAAACGGAGGGCGACTGCTTCACACTACTCGCTGCGGCGCGCTCTTCAAGACAGCAGTTTTCGCCACGGCTCACAAGCCACTGTCTGTTTGGTGACCAGTGTCGCTACTTCTCAATCGAGCAGCTCCTCAATTGTCATCACAAGCCCTGAGCGCACCCCGCTTGCCAACAGAACTCGGCAGCCCGGATGGTGACCACCCACGTGCTAGCCCGGCACGACAATGTTTAACTGTCACCATCTGACGGGAACCGGTGGTGTCACTGCGGCAATGCCGTTGGCCCATTGTGACAAAGGCTGGCATAAAATCACCGTGTCTCTTGTAGAGGAAACATCGGAGTCCTGAGATTGAGCAAGGCCGTTCCTCTTCCACCTCTACAGCAACAGTTACGTCCGACCTTCCAGCTGCACGATTCCCGATATCTTTGTTAGGCTGTTATTCACCTCAGTTCTTTACGTATTCAGTATCCTCGGAGTGACATACAAAAATAGCTTTGAGTATCCTGTTGTGTGCAATAATAGCCACCAAAATAACGTCTGAGGTGACCTTCACTCGTTCTATAGCTACCCTCACTTCCCTCAAAGTGACAGTCACTCCTCCAAAAGAGACCCCAATCCTCCAAAAGTGAGCCTCACTCCTCTGAGACTGACCCTCAGTCCTCTGAACGTTTCCCCCAATCCTCCCACCAACCTTCACTTCTCTCGACCAGACACCCAACCGAACCCATTCTGTTTCCACTTATAAACATTTCTGAGATGTTAACCTCCATCTAGAGAATGTTCCACTTCTTACTTTGCCTGTTATTCACCTCACTCTTTCCTTACGTGCCTCAGAGCCCTTGCAGTGGCAGACAATCTCTGAGTATTGCAGTACGTGGAATAATAGTGTAAAATAACGTCTCATGTGACCCTCACGCCTCCAAAAGTTTCCCCCACTCCTCTGAAAGTGGCTCGCTCCTTCAAAGCAACCACCAGAACTGCAAAAGTAACTCCTCTCTCCTCCCAAAGTGACCATCACACTTCCCATAGCGACATTCACTTCTGCATAAGTTACCTTTATTCCTCTCAAAACAACCCCACTCCTCTCAGTGTGTTTCTTCCTCCTCCCAAACCGATTCTCACTCATTTACACCTAAATCTATGCTCTGAAAACCACGGTGAACTGCATAGAAGAGGCTACATCCATCTTACCGACTATTAGGAATTCCTCTATTTTCATTCATGTGGGGGAACATGTAAAGAGTTATTTGTTAAGGGTCTCTGTGCCTGCAGTAATTAGCCTGGAGTTTTCTTTGTGATCTCTGTGACAGAAATACGTATGGGGTCGTGATATATTGCTAGATTTATGACTCGAGGTTGATTCTGTAGACTTTCTAAATGTGTTGCTATGAGATTTTTAGCGTCTCCTGCAAAGGTGACCTGCTCGCAGAGTAATCCTTAGGTGCCCCAAAAGCATTCAAAATGGAAAAATTCTGGACCGATTTAACAAGTGTGGTGTTCCAATGACGCTAACTCGCCTATCAGCTTACCCGTTATTTCGAGGCCACTGACAGGTTTCCAGATTTTAGCCACTGTTGTACTGAAATGGTGTGGCGATGTCCGCTAGTCAGAGAGCCCAGTGGAGCCCCTCCTGGAGGCAGCCGACCCCCCAGACCGCGCCCCCCAGCTGGCCTGCCCGCCCGCCCCCCCACCAGCTGGCAGCCCAGCCACACCTCCCGGCACCGGCTGCAGTCCTGGCTGCCCCGAGGACGTCGCCCCGCCCCCCTGCTGGAAAAAAAAGTCAGGAGAGAGAGAGAACCAGTGCAAAGATTCGTACCAGACACACAACAAATATCAGAGACGTGTCAGTCCACTGTCTCACATTAAGTGAAACCACTCAGATCTGAAGAGTGAGCGGAAAAACGTTCTTATCACTGACCTGGGTGCAGGGACAAGTTCCATCTGTTTGTTTCACTCGACTGAAAAAAACTGACTGAATGCCAGACCTTTCTGCTGCTTTTACCACGACACGAATGACACACAATGTTCCAGCAAGGCAACACTACGCTGCAGGCTCAACTCTCACAAACTATCCCAACTTTCGTTAGCAACAGCACACAGGCCCCGTACTAGTTAATATGTTACAAGGAATTTCAATCTAAAATAATTTCTAGGTTTTGAAGTGAAGCAAAGTACCCTATTGTTGTGTAGACAACGTGCCTGCATGGCTGCCAGTCACACACTTTCAGTGAGATGTTGTGAGGGGTTCACTTGTGCGTGGAGCCCGATTTTGTAATATAATTAATGAAAAATGACCTGAGATTGTATTTTTGACACTGCTGAACCAAAGATCTTGCCTGAGTGGCAGAATCGATCGTAAGTAGGGGCACGTGGAGCGCAGTGGCAGTCGCCGTCGCACTCCGTCCTAAGGAGGATGAGAGGCTTAAAGCTGGCGGCTACCTGTGAGACTGAAGTTGTTGGTCTGTGGACAAAGCATAATACACCTCTTTTTTTTTAAAAAAAACGAAGTGATGAATAATACTGAAGCTAAGAGGTAAAGCAACTCGAACAAGTTGATAACGTAATGCAATTTGTATATTTCGTTTTAAGTATCCAGCAACACAATTTGTGGATTTCCCTGAACTTTTAAGTACTGAGCCCTGAATGTCGGAACCAAGTATTTTTCCATCAGATTTAATGTACAGGTTGATTAGGTACACCCAGTTTGTAAGACTTTATGTGTTTTCTAATCCTGATATAGAGAACTTAAATTTCGGAATCGATTTTGTCAAATGATGTCAGATTTTTTGGCATGTAACAGTCGAACTGTTTTTTAATTATGTCAGTAAGTGAGAACTGTAGAGCAGTTGACAAACTTCACTGATTTTGAAGTTAATGTAAAAAGTTTCATATCAGATTTTGTGAATGAGAAATTTTATTTTGAATACAATTTTCAAACTGAAGCATTCGGTCGTAAGATATCTCCTTATCAGTAGCTCATCCTCTTTCACGTCGTGTTTGAAAAAATATTGATTGGGTTCAAACAAAGAAATCATGTTTCAATCAGAATCAGAAAAATATCAGTGTGCCAGGATCACAAAAGTATGGATGTCTGTAACAGTTTCAATGCGGGCGCCATTGCACAGTGCTGAGCCAATATCCAGTATTTTCACTGAACATATGCAAGAGTACTCATTTATCGGCTAGTCTACTATTATTATCTGTATGGCTCTATCCTATGGAATATTTTCTATGCCTACTGTGGAGAGAACAGAATACCAAGATTACATCCGTTGTGACTCAAGAGCTAAAGAAAATTTACTTGATTCTTTATTTGCATAGCCAATTTTATCAGAACTCGGTGCTCACGATACTAAGTTAATTTCAGAGGGACTGATTTCATTATGAAAACTGCGTATTGGTTTTGGAGATTAAGTCTTTTGTTCAACAACACATCACACAGTAAATTTGCATGACACAAATATTACCGATTTCATATTCATTTGCAAACAAAAACACTAAACTTTTAGAAGAACCTTACATTTTGTAAAAGAACGTTACAACGTCCACTTTCAACATGACCGCGACCCTCGCTTACTCACTCCACTATTCACCTCTGTTACCCACGCCATTCTTTAGCTCGTCGTGCAGTACTGAAATGGACGAAATTACGTTAGCGTCTTGCTGTGTACCGTCACCTAGAATTCTGCTGCAATACTTTACAGAAGACACCAGTGCGTAGCATATATGTAAACTGTTGCACTGTTACTCATGCAACATGATGTGCCATACTCATGACGTTATTCTTAAAATTTACGAAACCAGCGTGACGATAAAAAAACAATCGTAACAACGAAAATATTGATAAGAGCCATAAAGACTATGTGTTGTGATTATTGCAGTGAAATATTGTAAAATAATATAGAAAAAGAACAATGAAAATTAGTATTAATACGAAATGTATTTCAAGGATAATCAGTGAACAAAGATGAAAAGGAATAGACAGTCCTCTAAGGAGGAAGAAAGAGAAAAAACTAACTACTCTTTGATCTGTTCTTGATTGTAGAAGGACGCCATTGATGATTCGTGTGTTTGTTACTAATACTGTAAGAAAAGGCATTGTCATGATAATAGTAATTAATTCAACAAATGTGTAAACTTGTGTTTTCCTTTCAGTAGTGTAGGGAAAGGCATCCTATAATTATAATAATTTGCAGTTGTCAAATACAGAGCTGATTTTGTTTCAAAGACGCCATTACGGACGAGCACGTAATTTTAAGTTTTTCATTACGCCACACGGCTTAAAAATAGGAACTCACTCGACGAGAATTATCTGCTTAAGTGTTTCGCTTGAAAGGGAATTAATATTTCATTGCAGAAACATTTTTTATGTAGTGAATCGTGTCAGACCCGATCCGTGCTGACTGGTCCAGGCTAACACAAAAACTAATTGTAATTCAGATGTAAACAGAGAACAGTTTTCAAAGAATGTTAACCAGTTCTATAACAAGATTTCAATGCGAACCTCACAGAAAGCCTCATTAACAGAACAATGAAGCTGGTCGGATTTTAATGTGCGCGACATTTAGCTTTGCTACATTTAATGTCTAACACGTAAAACACAAACATGCTAGACAGCTTAAAGTCGCAGTTGAAAAGAAATTGACATTACTCGCACAACAATCAAAGCCTTTCGCGTAACCGTCAAGATTTTGGTGCACTTCGTCACAGCATTTCAGCTTCGTGTTGCAGAGCGGCTCTGCGCGACTGCAAACGACGAGAGGTACGGGAAACACAATACTCTAATAACGACAGGCCCCCAGAAAACTAAAGTGTGTGGGGCCAAGGTGTCGGAGAAAAGTACATTTCTTTTTACTGAAAATAGCAAAGCTCCATTAAGGTGGCTTTAATGGTTATTACACTTTCTAATTTGCAACCTTTCATATCAGAGAACATCATTAGGTGTTAGTATAATTGAGTATTCTGCAAGTACAACTACATTTACTATTGATACTGAGAATAAGTCATCTTAATTATTTCTGCAGCCAGCGAACATTGAGAATAACATGATACAGTCGGATATTAGTTCAAATGGCACTCATAACGTGTGGCCAAATTGTTGCTATAGAGTGCCAAGAATATTTAACGAATATAGAAAACTTAAGTGAACTTGAGAGTACATAGTGATTAAACTGTATAACTTGTATATGTATACGTATATTTAATACTTCACTCGATTCTTTTCCATGGACTGAACGAGAACTCTATTGTATGAGTGAACTGAAGGAGAACAGAGACGTTTGAGTTGGTCGAAAAGAAACTGAGCTTGAACCATAAGCCGACCAGTGGCAGAAACATTTCCAAGGTGAGGACATTTCTCTCAGTGCTCCAGCTTGCTAATGTAGTGACTAGTATATTCCTCTGGGGCACGAACTTTATGAAAATTTGGACTAACTGTAACCTACGCTAAGTAACATTTACATGTAAATTACACTAGTGTGCTTGAAAGCAGTTTGAGTAGCACCTTCAGTGACATTTTTTCCATTTTTTACTGTGTGTGACCTTTTGGAAGGGAACCCAGTGGTTAATAGACTGAAGGGGAAAGTGAATATGTACCGTGTGACGTTATCTGCGACCCCATTGTATGTAAGAGAAGTCATCTAGTTTAACAACAACTGCCGGCCGATGGTGGCCGAGAGGTTCTAGGCGCTTCAGTCTGGAACCGCGAGACCGCTACGGTCGCAGGTTCGAATCCTGCCTCGGGCATGGATGGGTGAGGTCCTTAGGTTAGTTAGGTTTGAGTAGCTCTAAGTTCTAGGGGACTGATGACCTGAAGTCCCATTGTGCTCAGAGCCATTTAAGGATTACTATGGGTCGACCGAAGAAGGTAGTAATGTCAGAAAGTGAAACCGTAGAGGGCACGGAGCATGGTGTGGAGCAGGGACTGGAGCATGTGCCACAGCAAAACGATGCTCAACTGTCAATGAGGTATCAGATATCCAATCCACAAGTAGGGAACCCGATGCGCAAGTCCGTTGTCCGTTCTAGGGAAGCTGATGGGCATATCGAGAATAACTGTCAATGAGGAATCAGATATCCAATCTACAAGTAGGGAACCCGATGCGCTAGTCCGTTCTAGGGAAGCTGATGGGCGTATCGAGAATAACTGTCAATGAGGAATCAGATATCCAATCCACAAGTAGGGAACCCGATGCGCTAGTCCGTTCTAGGGAAGCTGATGGGCGTATCGAGAATAACTGTCAATGAGGAATCAGATATCCAATCCACAAGTAGGGAACCCGACGCGCAAGTCCGTTCTAGGGAAGCTGATGGGCGTATCGAGAATTACTGTCAATGAGGAATAGATATCCAATCCACATGTAGGGAACCCGACGCGCAAGTCCGTTCTAGGGAAGGTGATGGGCGTATCGAGAATATAGTTGTGAAAGACGGAAACACAGATTTATCGGAAACCGGCACTGTTAGTAAACCTCGAACACAAATGAGTTTCATTGTAAACCTCGCGTGTGAGTTTCTCGGGAAACTGGAATCAATAGAAAAGGAACCTCCACAAAACAAGGCCTTAATGTGGAGAAGTTATCACGAGCTGAGGCGAGGTGTAGCTGCGAGAATAGTTGCTCCAGCGAACAGCCTGACAACACGTCTGGATACGGTAATGCAGCGATCGTTAACGTGCAGGGCAACCATAATCCTACCCCGCAGCAAAATAGCAATTTTTGCGAAAGAAACGAAGGAGATGGTGATGCAGCAGCGAGATTGCGAGCATGAAATTAGATGAGTCGATGTTAAAACACCGACAATTCCCAACCTTTGATGAAGACAAGAAAACGACACATCCTGCCGTCTTGGTAAAAAACTTTGTAAACGTAATGCCGAGCTACTGGTCAGAAAGACAAAAGATACAATTAGTAGCAGCGTACATTACACGAGATACTGCTCTCCGGACTATGGAGGCTGCAGAAATGTGCGATACCTTTGAGGAATTCGGGAAGCAATTTCTTAATAAATTCTGGTCCTTGAGTACTCAAGAAAGACTAAGAAAACAGGTGTATAATGCAGCGTTGTATGCCGTTAAGGAAGGTTCATTACGTAAATATTTCGAAAGGTACCTGAGTATGACAAGGTGCTGGACTGAACCGGTCTCTACACGAGACGCCTTGCAAATCTTAAAGGCAAAGTTGCCTATTGCTATGCGGGAAAAATTAATCAATGTACCGCATACTGACCTTGAAGAATTTATGTCAGTGATAGATTCCGTGGATTTGATTCAGGAAGGCGCTAGACAAGCAGTCGGAGAAACGAATAGTGCCTCCAGCAACAATAATAGCAAGAGTGATAAAGGTTTTGGAAGCTCACGGAAGAATGGGGAACCAAATAACGGAAATAATTATAAAAATGGGAACTAAAACAAGGGTAGTAATTTTCATAGTCCACAGAATCAGGCTCAATGTGTAAACGGTAATAAACAGTAATTTAAAGGCGACGAACAAGATTATACTAGGAAGCGCCATAATGAAATAACTTCAGACGAAAAATATGAAAACACAGAATGATCAGTGGCATAACCGCACGCAGGGAAGCGTACCGGTCAACATTATGAATGTACCGAGTACTTCGTCGGGAACAGCTTGGGCGGTGAACGCGCCAAAACTTCATACCGGCGCCAAATGGTAATGTACGTACAGTAGAGCACGTGACGGAGCAACAGCAAGAGCACACGGCCGTTAAACGCTCAGCGACCAGCGTGAGTGCCCCATGCTTGGTGGATAGGAAGTTAAGTGGGGGCGGAATCAGGGCACAGACAACCATACAACGAACTCTCAAGGGAACTGGAGAGGCAATTCGTCAAAAGTAAGGTGTGTACAAGCCGCGATTCGGGCGACGATTAACAATGTACCGGTAAATGTGATTATCGATACTGGTGCGTCGATGTCGGTCATGAGTGAGCAACTGTATGGATATATTGCTGCGGTGAAAACATTGCCACGCCTTTGGTGCAGAATTGTCGAATCTACGGGGCGATGAAAGGTAAAAATGAAAGTATAAAGTTTCAGGTACAGGCGGAGGTAACCGTGGGAAATGAAGTCATAAACTGCTTGTTCCCGGCTGTAAAGCACCTCCCAGTCACATGTAGCCTGGGTTTGGATTTTGTACGAGACAGGTACGCGATTATAGACCTGGCCCGAGCTTCCCTAACTTTCGTCAGTGACGGAAGGCAAATAACTCTGGACGTTGCTGAAAACGCGGTCGGTGATGGGATGTAATATGGGAGTCTCGCCATAACCGATGAGGAGCTGCAAATTATGTTTTTAAAGGGAGGAGAACCGTTTGTTGGTCACCCCACATACATGAGGACACTCGTGAAGAATTAAAAGACGTCGTAGGAGAAGTTGAAAGTAAAGTTGACGAGTCAGAATGTTTGAACTCGAATCAACAGCAGCAGTTGAAACACCCTCTAACACAATATGCACCTGTATTTTCGGGGATTCCCGGCATCATAAAAGGTGACGTCTACAATATGCAGGTCAAGGAGCACAAAACGTTTCGTCGCGCCACATTTTCCGTTGCTCACTCAAAGAAAGAAGCTGTCTGGAAACAAATAAAAAAGATGTTAGAATGGGGGATTGATAGACACCTCACTGTCACCTTATAACAGCGCCTTGCTTCCGGTTCAGAAGGCTTGATGGCAGCTTAAGATTAGTACTGGATGCCTGGGATATTAATAAAATTATATTGTGTGCGTGCTTGTCCAGAGAGCTTAGAGGAGCAAATTGAAAGATTTCAAGGAGTGAAATTTCTTTCCACGAGCGACCTTCGATCGTCCTACTGGCAGGTGTTATTAGTGGAAAGATCTAGACAATACACAGCTCTCATTTTTGCAGGACGAAGCTATCCGTTTAGAGTGTTGCCTTTTGGCCTGAATGTCAGTGCAGGCGTTTTTATTGCTGCACTTGACACTGCGTTAAAACCAGACTTACTTACTCTATGTTGATGATTTGTTACCACTTGCACATGGGAAGAACAGCTTCAGTTAATGCAAAGAATCTTACAGAGCTTCAAACGAGCAGGTGAAACGGCGAATTTAAAGAGGTAAAAGTTGGGTAGAGAAGAGATTAAGTTCTTGGGTCACATTATCTCACCTCAAGGGATTGTGCCGGATGGAAAAAAAGTTACAGGTAATTAAAGTGTGTCCTTATTCAACAACTCGGAAACAGTTAGAGGCGTTTTTGCAGCTGGCCTCATTTTTTAGGCGTTTTGTGCCTAACCAACTATGAAATAGTTTTGGATTAGTAGTCTGGCACTTTACAAAGGAGTTTAAGGAAGCATTTGACAGGATACGGGAGGATTTGCTCAATGCATCTCCATTGCACCAACCAAACATGAAAGAGGATTTCTGTCTTGCAACTGACGCCTCGGTTTCGGGATTGGGGCCTTGCTTGTTCCAAGTAGACAATCAGGGGTCACAATTCGAAACCAGGGTCATTGGATTTGCAAGTAGGGTCCTGTCTGATTGTGAAAGAGCATACTCAGTGACAGAACTTGAGGCACTGGCAGTGTGATCTTCCATTACTCTGTGTTTGGCAGACAAGTAAAAGTTTTTCTGCGACCACCAGGCATTGAGCTGTTTATTAACTTGTAAGTTGCTTCATGCGAGATTGGCTCGACGGGCATTGTTGTTGCAAGAGTACGATTTTGAAATTATGTATTTGAAGGGATATCACAACTCGAGACGTTTGCCGTAAGTTTGCTGAACTTGATGAACAGTCGACAGAATTCAGAATACTACTGTTGAAAGATGAGACACGTGAAATGAAGTTTACAAAGATGTGCAAGCACGTGGCGAGAATGCAGGGGGAAGATGATATGTGGAAAAGTATACGGGATAAGCTAAAGGATGGTCCGCAGAGACAGTAAAGTAAACATTTTCTCCTTCAAGGGTGCATACTGTTTCACCGTAGAGACGAGTAGAAAGGCAGGTGGGGAGTGTGCATACCGCAGGATCGAGTTCGAAATGCCATCTGGTATACACACAATACCTGGCGCCACCTTGGTGTTGAAAAGTGTGCCAGGAAACTGGCAAAGTATTGCTACTTTCTGAATACGCAGAATGTGTGTTACATGTCAAAAGGCCAATGTGGCAATCGAAGTACTTTATCCGAATTGAACCTGATATTACCTAAAGAACCTTTGATCTCCGTGGATGTGACAGGCCCGCCATTCTGACGGCTCGGGGTGGGGGTGGAGGGGGGGGCGCACGAAATGTGTCACCATTTTGTTTTTGAACATAAACTTTATGAACAATGAAGCTGAAGCTGGTCGGATTTTAATGTGCGTGACATTTAGCTTTGCTACATTTCATGTCTAATACGTTAAACACAAACATGCTAGACAGCTTAAAGTCTCAGTTGAAAAGAAATTGACATTACTCGCACAACAATCAAAGCCTTTCGCGTAACCGTCAAGATTTTGGTGCACTTCATCACAGCATTTCAGCCTCGTGTTGCAGAGCTGCTCTGCGCGACTGCAAACGACGAGAAGTACGGGAAACACTATATTCTTATAACGACAGGCCCTCAGGAAACTAAAGTGTGTGGGGACAAGGCGCTTGACAAAAGTACATTCGTTTTTATTGAAAATAGCAAAGCTCCATTAAGGTGGCATTAATGGTGTTGCACTTTCTAATTTGCAACCTTTCATGTCAGAGAACAAAATTGTTCAAATGGCTCTGAGCACTATGGGACTTAACTGCTGTGGTCATCAGTCCCCTAGAACTTAGAGCTACTTAAACCTAACCTAAGGACATCACACACATCCATGCCCGAGGCAGGATTCGAACCTGCGACCGTAGGGGTCACGCGGCTCCAGACTGTAGCGCCTAGAACCGCACGGCCACTCCGGCCGGCTAAGAGAGAACATCATTAGGTGTTAGTAGAACTGAGTATTCTGCACTTACAACTGCATTCACCACTGATATTGAGAATAAGTCATCTTAATTATTTCTTGTGCTACACGAACATTGACAATAACTTTTTAACAGAACATTATATTTCGTAAAAGAACGTTACAACATCCACTTTCAACACGACCACGCACTATTCAGGTCTGATCTCCACGCCCTTCTTCAGCTCGCCTTACAGTACAGAAATGGACGAAATTACGTTAGCGTGTTGCTGTGTACCACACCTAGAATTCTGCTGAAATACTTTACAGAAGACACCAGTGTGCAGCATATATGTAAACTGTTGCACTGTTGCCCCAGCAATATGAACAGGACTCTGATTTCCAGCAGGATCAACATTCATAACTCACTATCCACCTCAGAAGCTCCAAACGATCTCAAGTGCTTCCAGCATGGACGTACAGGGCCCACAGCAGGTGGTATGTGTCACGGAATGTCTACCTAAAACAAATCTCATAACACTTTAAAGATCCAGAATGAGATTTTGACTCTGCAGCGGAGTGTGCGCTGATATGAAACTTCCTGGCAGATTAAAACTGTGTGCCCGACCGAGACTCGAATTCGGGACCTTTGCCTTTCGCGGGCAAGTGCTCTACCAACTGAGCTACCGAAGCACGACTCACGCCCGGTACTCACAGCTTTACTTCTGCCAGTATCTCGTCTCCTACCTTCCAAACTTTGCAGAAGTTCTCCTGCGAACCTTGCAGAACTAGCACTCCTGAAAGAAAGGATATAGCGGAGACATGGCTTAGCCACAGCCTGGGGGATGTTTCCAGAATGAGATTTTCACTCTGCAGCGGAGTGTGCGCTGATATGAAACTTCCTGGCAGATTAAAACTGTGTGCCCGACCGAGACTCGAACTCGGGACCTTTGCCTTTTGCGGACAAGTGCTCTACCAACTGAGCTACCGAAGCACGACTCACGCCCGGTACTCACAGCTTTACTTCTGCCAGTATCTCGTCTCCTACCTTCCAAACTTTGCAGAAGTTCTCCTGCGAACCTTGCAGAACTAGCACTCCTGAAAGAAAGGATATAGCGGAGACATGGCTTAGCCACAGCCTGGGGGATGTTTCCAGAATGAGATTTTCACTCTGCAGCGGAGTGTGCGCTGATATGAAACTTCCTGGCAGATTAAAACTGTGTGCCCGACCGAGACTCGAACTCGGGACCTTTGCCTTTTGCGGGCAAGTGCTCTACCAACTGAGCTACCGAAGCACGACTCACGCCCGGTACTCACAGCTTTACTTCTGCCAGTATCTCGTCTCCTACCTTCCAAACTTTGCAGAAGTTCTCCTGCAAACCTTGCAGAACTAGCACACCTGAAAGAAAGGATATAGCGCAGACATGGCTTAGCCACAGCCTGGGGGATGTTTCCAGAATGAGATTTTCACTCTGCAGCGGAGTGTGCGCTGATATGAAACTTCCTGGCAGATTAAAACTGTGTGCCCGACCGAGACTCGAACTCGGGACCTTTGCCTTTCGCGGGCAAGTGCTCTACCAACTGAGCTACCGAAGCACGACTCACGCCCGGTACTCACAGCTTTACTTCTGCCAGTATCTCGTCTCCTACCTTCCAAACTTTGCAGAAGTTCTCCTGCAAACCTTGCAGAACTAGCACTCCTGAAAGAAAGGATATAGCGCAGACATGGCTTAGCCACAGCCTGGGGGATGTTTCCAGAATGAGATTTTCACTCTGCAGCGGAGTGTGCGCTGATATGAAACTTCCTGGCAGATTAAAACTGTGTGCCCGACCGAGACTCGAACTCGGGACCTTTGCCTTTCGCGGGCAAGTGCTCTACCAACTGAGCTACCGAAGCACGACTCACGCCCGGTACTCACAGCTTTACTTCTGCCAGTATCTCGTCTCCTACCTTCCAAACTTTGCAGAAGTTCTCCTGCGAACCTTGCAGAACTAGCACTCCTGAAAGAAAGGATATAGCGGAGACATGGCTTAGCCACAGCCTGGGGGATGTTTCCAGAATGAGATTTTCACTCTGCAGCGGAGTGTGCGCTGATATGAAACTTCCTGGCAGATTAAAACTGTGTGCCCGACCGAGACTCGAACTCGGGACCTTTGCCTTTCGCGGGCATGTGCTCTACCATGGTAGATTTGATTACCAAACTCTGGTTTTCTTTGTGGTACAACAAGATTCGGTGTAGAATGGTCTGTGTACGTTTGCCTGCCAGCATCAGTGTTGTCATTGCTGTATACTGACAGATTTTGTGGGTTATGGTTTTCAGGATACATCGCTCTGGCTATCTCGGTTTTGGCTTGCCTATGAATTTCGGAGAGAATATCTTCCTGCAATGTTTCGACAGCTGTGGCTAGAGCTTTGAATCTATTTTCAAGTTTATCCACATCAGTTTTAATGCTACTAACCTGAACTGGAATTTTCACTAATGGTTCGATCGTGGATTTCACTGCATCGATCTCTTGTTTCACATGATTAGTTATAGCACTATTCTGTTCGTTTAAAGTTTGATTGATCTGGCGGACAATTTCCTCATCTCTTTTAAGAAATATGTTCTTGATACTTTCAACTAATTTCCTTTCCCTTTCTTGGTCTTTAATTTCTTGTTCCTGTCTCTCTCTAGCCCTTTCTTCCCCCTGCTGGGTAGTAAATTTTTCGAATAATGCTGTCAACATATCCTGTAACGGCATAGCTTGTGCGTTGTGCACTTGTGCCCCTGGGCCGGTAAAAATAGTGTTTCTATTTTCTAACTGATTGACTGGTGGAGTGCCAGTTTGCTTCGGCAGCTCTTCAGTATCACTAACTGTCGGAACATCATCTACAAAATTCTCTTCGGTAATTAAATTCTCTAATGACTGAGTAGGAGTGTGAACAGATTGTTCTACTGGAGGATCTGATACCACTTCTACATCCGCATCCTCACTAGGTTTAACCAGTTTCCTTGGCCTAAACATTTTATACACAATATAACGCAACAAGTCGATATATTTCACTACCACATATACATCAACACAATATAATCTTATAACTAACATACACACACACACACACACACACACACACACACATACAAACACACATATTCTCCCGGATATATATATATATATATATATATATATATATATATATATATATATATATATATATATATATATATATATATATTAACACTGAAAACTCTTTAGATCTGTGTAGAGAATCATTTTCAAAGTAACTTTCTCGCAGCCGGTTTATTGAATCGCTACTACTTATGGCTGATAGTCTTGAATCTAACTTGAATGCGTACAACTCCAACATTACGCAAAACAAACATAAATCTCTGTTCCTACCTCTATATTCCTCTTAAATGGTGAGCGGTGCTGTATTTGATTCGTCTGTCGCACCAGCTCTAGTATTAGTAGCAACAGCAACTCGGTGGGTAGGTGTCGATGTTCGTGAAATACAATACATACGAATAATTAATAAGTTGTTGTGGCAATTTATACCTGTAAAAAATTACAAATTTTTGGTGTTACTATTTCATTTAAATGAACAAATGTGCATTGGTGGTCTCTGTTCGGGCGCCAGTGTGGCGGTTTTTGAGTATCATCAATATGGACAAGTGCAATGAATATGGATGATACGATACTCAGTGGTATTCTGCGGTTTGAATTCACTCTGTGTTTTTTCTTAGCAGCTGCATTGATTTGATTTTGTAAGTGATACTGACAATATTGTACACATGTATAATGCATTATTCAAACTACAACTTCTCCCGGATAATTATTTTGTTCAAATTGCACAAGAATTCCACCTGACGTAGTGTAATAATGTTGACTGGTAGCTGTGTTCATATCACTAAAATTACAGATCGTACATCAGAGCATTTATAATGTTTTTTGTCTTCGATGGATTTAATTATTCTTAGCAAATTGATCATGAAAAGGAACCACAGAATACCACCCACACACAACACTGACGTATGCTACCAAAAAATATATTTCTCCGTGATTCGTCCGTAGTTTAATTTTGGCCTCATACATCAGCAATGAAATCTTGTTTAATAATAAATACTATCTGTACTGTTCTTAGAAAATGCAGTCTGATTCGATTAATTTTTTTTTTCTTTTATAAACAGAGTTCAGTACCAGCGGTGCAACATTTATTCCTTACACATCGGAATAATGTTTGCAGTTTCAAGTAATTTAAATCTGCCGCTGTAATAAAAGTTAAGATGGCGGCCAACAAAAGATATAGGATTTCTTTTTTAATTAAGATTTTCCTTTTCCCAATAAATAGTTAATTATTTAAATTGATGTCACCAAAAAAAATTATTAAATTGTTTTGCAAATTAGTTTAACGCAAACCCATGCTATTTTCAACTAGAAGTACAGAAGAAGTTGCTATATAATCGCAACTAACAATGGGTGCGCTTCTTGCAGCTATGATAAAACAATTAATACAAAATTATAGTTAAAAGAGGAAGTGCATTTTCAATAATTAGTCGTAAATAGTTTTAACGCATTTGGCTCCTATTTCTTTTTACCAGCAAATGAACATAAAAGTACAATAATTTTACTTTAAACGTTTTTCACTTAACAGACCTCAAATCGATTCGCGTCTTGCGTCGGCGATGTACATCAGAAGAAGACGACAAAAGGGTCCAAAGGAAAGAAAAGAATGACGTAGATTAACAATGAATGTGAGACAAATATTGTCTCTGTTTTACATAATTATCATCTTTTTAAGAAATAATTACATAATTGAATGAATATTATCCACACGTTCATATTCCACTCGTAATAAAGAAATATATATATCGTGGATGTTATATCTCCCCACGACTACGCGGAATCCTATAAATTCCAGCTTTTTCCTGCGGTTGCCGAGCTCCTTGGCCGATTTTAGGTGATCTTGTATCTTCCGCGTGGGTGTGTAATTACCGCAGGAAAAAGCTGGAATTTATAGGATTCCGCGTAGTCGTCGGGAGGTGTACGTGGGTACCACAAAAAGAACTGTCAAAAAACAACTCGAAGACCACGAGGGCAGTTGCAGAAGAACATGCTTTACAGCCAGGAGGCCACAACATTCATTTCGATAGGACTCAAGTAGTGGCAGCCACAAGCGGGCACCACGAAAGGCTATACAGAGAGGCCACGGAGATTGCGAGACACCGCAGGAACTCCAGTAGGAAGGGGCAGGGCGTGTCTGGACTCCGGTGCTGGAGGAGACGGCCGGCAGTCTTCCAGCGTGGCGTGACAGCAGCAGCGCGTGTGGATCGAACAGTCAACAAAGCTACGATTCCGCCTGAAAATGTCCTCCGCAGATGGGTACGAAACGTCGCGTTTTAAAGAGGAAATCCTTTCGACCACGACACGATAGCCAGGAACACTTTATTAATCATTGTCATCTTCAATGCCACCACCCGTATGTCAAGTGACAGATGTACTTGTGTTGACCTGCTATTTGCTTCATTAACAAATAGTACTTGTTTCTAGTTGAACTTTGTATCGGAAACCTTGGATTACTCCTTCCTCGTGTTAACTTGACAGGATCGTTTTCCTGGTGATGCGCCATGTGCGCGTATCATATTTTATGGAACTGCATAGTTTCATTCCTTTAATAGTGCTCATTAGCGTTTGTGGAGTAGATTTTCTTTAGCGTTCAGTTAGTGTTGTTTCTGAAATACTCGACGTAAACCTGAGTACGTAAATAGTTCAAGTTTTGCAAAAGTGTAAATATATGGAAAAGAACCAACTACTTCGCTGCAGTATCTATCTCGACAAAAGCCTAATTCAGTGTTAAATACAACTCAACAGAGCACTGATAACAATGAGTGGTTATTGTTCGTTGCAGTCTAAGGGCCAGCGTTGTGAATAGTTGCTGCACAGGTTTGTAAAAGTGTTAACATAATTCTATTTCTCTTTGTAAGTGTTTTGATACTACATCTTGCAGCTAGTGTTCAGTTCTGATCTGAGTGAACCGATTGAAGAGTTTCTGGCCCGCCATGCCGAAAGTTGAGGCAGTATTGCAGTCATTGTAACACTGAACGTACTTACAAAGAGCAGCAATCATTTCGATAGCTCTCGTGTGTTTCAACATTGAGTGGCTACATCTGTTCGTACCGTAACAGATTCAGGGATCCCTTGTTCTATTGGTTCTCTGTTCAATGCAAAGAAATGCTACGAGTGGAAACGTATAGTAAACAAAACAGTTTATAGATCATCGCTGTATCGGTCTTTCTAAACAATCAGTTAAAGCTCCTCATCTTCATATTTGATGCTCCCATCCATTAGTACCTGATGTTAATTAGTGAACGTTAGTGTTCTCGCTGTAAATACGGACGGTGAGTGTTACTAGGAGCCATGTTGTTGCCAAAATATTTTCAGATTCCATACGTGTTGCTCGGGACAAACGTCTGTTCCGAGGCTTGCTAGACTGTGCTACTGTCTCGTGTCCTGTTTGCAAAACAGGTGTTAGCCCCAAGTAACGTCACGTACAGTACAATCAGTTGGTTCCACTCTCCCTGCTCAGGCTGGCGACTTTTTTTTCATTTACGTAATTACAGTTTACTATAGAAGTACCATAACCTTGCTTCGATTCCCACTAATTCACCTACTACTCCCAAACAAAACATAATCTTTCGGTTAACGACTAACTGCTGCTTTTGCTGCCTGAATTTGTCCCGTGAATGGCTTACGGCTCCAGAAACTTACCTGGGCGAGCCCATTCCTCTTCTGGACAGTAAAATCTGCAGCTTGTAATTCAAAGGACCCTGTAAGGAATGCTCACACGGTGTCTAACCTGAATAGCTCCCCTTCTGCGCCCGTACAGTAAACTCAGTTAGCACTGAATTACTGCATACGTACTGCTCATTCTTCTGTCGTTCGTACGTGTTTGTGATATGATCTTTCAAATGGACAATAACAATAACTGTTTCGTACCCCTCTCGAACAAATCCCTCTGCTCTTATGCTTGCGGTGCACAACACCAAGATATTTCTTTATCACGTTATGGGGAAGCACAGAAGAAGTAATCCATAATTTTTCTCGGAGGGAAGTAGGAGTGTGCGAGATACGGCCAGGCCGTTCCGCTGCTGTTGGCGGCACGTATCTTCCAGCAGGACAACGCCGCTTTGCTCTGTTGCTGCGCCGGTACGCTGCACTCTCACGCGCGTTGCTCCGCCCCTTTTACAGTGGCGCAGTGGAGCAGCTTCCACTGTGCTCTGCTGGGGAACCGAAACGCGAGGTAAGCAGCTGACGATGCTGTCCGAAGATGGCATAAGCCCAGGCCGAAACAGGTCGCGACCGAGACTCTTGTTCGCCGATTTTAAACAGCGTGCGTCGAGAGGGCGTCGATGGCAGACTGGTGGCTCCAAGAAACGTGCTGCACACTTCGCACGGTGGTGGTGGCTGAGCTCGTTTCGAGTGAAGGCACCAAAACAGCGAGGTCACTGGTACCGTAGGGTTAGGAAAGGGTGGGGAAGGAGGGCAGGAGTGCCCTGTCACAGGAATCATCCCAGCATTTAGGGAATTCACGGAAAACCTAAGTCTGGAGGGCCGGACTCGGGTTCACCGTAATGTAATTAAATCCTTCGGGTTTACTGACTTAAGGTAGCAGTGTCCAGGGTTCGCCCGACACGTTCTGTCACCACACGTATGGCACGAGGGGTGATCGACTGCTCACTGAGGCAGTGTGTTACGCAGCTCCAGCCCTCCACGCGTGACTAAGCTTTGTTGTCAACTGCACACGTTACCCATTTTGTGTTTCGTGCTTTGGACGTTTATGACTTTAAATGACAATTTGGGTTTGTTGAGGATAAACTGAAGAGTGGTGGACGTACCGCCCCTGTCTGTCTTCTAGTGTCTCTGCTACGCGCCAGCAGGAACACGCACTCCCCACACTGCATTGAGTACCTCGTCTCAGCTGGCCACGCCACACAGGGGTATATTCGAGTATCGTGTCGTGTCAAACTCCAACCCAGCATAACCTCAGCAGTTTCGTAATGGAGCAATCAAACATGCTAGATAATCCTTCTGGAAACTCTCTGGCACAAGTAGATTGAACCACGTTCATAGTAATTCTCTATTGTTCCGCTCTCGAACAACGCGCCGAATAAACGAACACCTACAGGGTGTTACAAAAAGGTACGGCCAAACTTTCAGGAAACATTCCTCACACACAAATAAAGAAAAGATGTTACGTGGATATGTGCCCGGAAACGCTTAATTTCCATGTTAGAGTTCATTTTAGTTTCGTCGTCCACCTACGCTCAATGGAGCACGTTATCATGATTTCATACGGGATACTCTACCTGTGCTGCTAGAACATGTGCCTTTACAAGTACGACACAACATGTGGTTCACTCACGATGGAGCTCCTGCACATTTCAGTCGAAGTGTTCGTACGCTTCTCAACAACAGATTCGGTGACCGATGGATTGGTACAGGCAGGCGGATCAATTCCATGGGCTCCACGCTCTCCTGACCTCAACCCTCTTCACTTTAATTTATGGAGGCATTTGAAAGCTCTTGTCTATGCAACCCCGGTACCAAATGTAGAGACTCTACGTGCTCGCATTGTGGACGGCTGTGATACAATACGCCATTCTCCAGGGCTGCATCAGCGCATCAGGGATTCCATGCGACGGAGGGTGGATGCATGTATCCTCGCTAACGGAGGACATTTTGAACATTTCCTGTAACAAAGTGTTTGAAGTCACTCTGGTACGTTCTGTTGCTGTGTGTTTCCATTCCATGATTAATGTGATTTGAAGATAAGTAATAAAATGAGCTGTAACATGAAAAGTAAGCGTTTCCGGACACATGTCCACATAACGTATTTTCTTTCTTTTTGTGTGAGCAATGTTTCCTGAAAGTTTGGCCGTACCTTTTTGTAACACCCTGTATATCTTTCCGTACGTTACGATGATCGTTTCTCCCCTCGGCGTCAACAAAATATTTTCATATTTGGTGGGGAAAGTTGGTGACTAAAATTTCGTGAAAAGATCCCGCAGCAACGAAAAATGCTTTTGTTTTAATGATGCCAATCCCAAATCCCGTATCCCGTCTATCACACTCTGTCCCCTATTTCTCGGTAACACAAGACGTGCTGCTCTTCTTTGAACTTTCTCTATATACTCCGTTTATCCTAACTGCTGAGCATCCCACACCACGCAGCAGTACTCCAAAAGAGAACGGACAAGCGTAGTGTAGGAGTCTATTTAGTAGGTCTCCCGCATCTTCTAAGTGTTCTGCCAGTAAAACGCTGTCTCTGGTTCACCTTCCCCACAACATGTTTCATGTGTTATTTCCAGTTTAAGTGGTTCGTAAGTGTAATTCCTAGGTATTTATTTGAATTTACGGCCTTTTAGATCTCTCACTCAAGTCCGACCTTCCGTAGAAGATTCACAAACTTGGGGATTTTCCGAGCGTCTAAATTCGGCGTACTTTTCTCGTTGTTTCTGCAACAGTGCTCTGACCTGTTTTGTGTACATTGGGGGATCCCTGCTCCGTGTTTTGTTACTTGGTATAAATCTCGCAACTGCTGTCTACGCCATTTCTTTGCATTGAAGCCACCTCTGGTCTACTTACATTCTTAATTTCGAAGGAGTGCAGATTGTCTCTCAGGAAGGATCCGAGCGAATTGTTATCTGCTTTTTCGAACAGATAAATTTTTCGTTCATTTTTGGAGGATTTTGGAGTTGCTATATTCAGTCTCGCTACGACAGCCGTATGTTGACTAATCCCTGTATCCGATTCGATGCTCGTCATTAGCTCGGGATTATTTGTTGCTAAGAGGTCAAGTGTGTTTTCAGAACTGTTTACCACTCGAGTGGGCTCATGAACTAATTCCTCGAAATAGTTTTCAGAGAATGCGATTAGCACAATTTCGGGTGATGTCTTACGCTTACCTCCCGATTTAAACTCGTACATTCGTCAACACATTGGGGGTGACCTGAAGTCAGCACCGACTATACTTGTACGAGTCGGGTGCGTGTTTCCCAGCTTTCTCGTTAAACAACAGGAAGTGCCCAGCCGTTGCTCGGCTCGGAGGGCAGCGGCAGCAGCCAGTTAAAGATTAGGCCTTGGCGTTACTGCATTCGGGGAAGTGTAAAGTACATCCACTTCTTTCGAGGTCTCCAGCACTACGTGGACTCGGCGTGTGGACAACGGCCGTTTACTCACTGGCTGGGCTACACGGCGCCACGCTCCTACGTACGTCCCCGTTCTCCAGGCCAGTGGCCAGCATCGCCAGCTTCGGGCACCATGTTTTGGCGAAGCGTAAGCTGTGGAAACGTCTAGTGCTGGATGAACGGATGCGGAAGTGTGGAGAAGAAACACAGACCTTCGTGCAGCACTTCCAAGGAGTTCAGTGGGACGTGACCTTCCAGCAGAACAATGCACCTGAACTCATTACTGCGTCACATAGCTCCAAAATCCCAGATGAACCTCAACGATCTACAGTGCCGATATAATCATGTGGTAGGGAACTGTACACTCTCGTTCTTATGGTTAGCAGCCCCTTGGCAGCCCCTCTCAGAGGTCCAAATGTAGGACTAATCCGGAACCATTTGTCAACACAGATACCATCATGGCACTTTTTCAATTATTCGTTCTTTACTGGGATACCTTCAGTAACTTATACACCTCTATTGACGGTAAAAGCGATAAGCGGTACTACACTTGGCAGCGTAAAGGGACGCAGCATTTCCTCGCTCACCACTGGACCCCCTCTACTGTACTAGTCCCTCTGGGGTGTTGGGTTACGTCTTCTGCACAGTGTCTCCGTGATCCAGAAGTCTGGCCCCGCCAGATCGCTTGGGAAGCGGCCACACCTTGCGAGGGGGCTGATGGCCTCAGAAGTTAAGTCGCAAAGTGCTCAGAGCCATTTGAACCATTTGGGCCACACCTCGCGTCCACGTCATCGTTCTGCACTACGCTTTGTGGCAAGATACACCATGTGATCAAAAGTATCCGGACACCCCCAGAAACATACGTTTTTCATATTGGGAACATACATTGTACTGCCACCTTCTGGCAGGTGCTCCGTATCAGCGACCTCAGTAGTCATTATCGTGAGAGAGCAGAACGAGGCGCTCCGCATAACTCACGGACTTTGAACATGCTCAGGTGATTCGATGTCGCACGTCTGTACGCGAGATTTCCACATTCCTAAACATCCGCATGTCCACTATTTCCGATGTGATAGCGAAGTGGAAACGTGAAGGGACACAAAAGTGTACAGGCCGACAACGTCTGTTGACTGACAGAGAAAAAAAAATTGTAAATTTGTGGTAAGATCTTATGGGGCCAAACTGCATAGGTCGTCGATCCCTAAGCTTACACACTACTTCATCTAACGTAAACTATGGGCAACACACACACACACACACACTGAAGGAGGACTCGAACCTCCAATGGGGGCAGCAGCGCAGACCGTGACAAGACGCCTCAGACCGGACGGCTACCCCGCGCGGCAGGCTGACAGAGACCGCCGACAGTTGAAGAGGGTCGTAGTGTGTAATAGGCAGACGTCTATCCAGACCGTCACACAGGAATTCCAAACTGCATCAGGAGCCACTGCAAGTATTATGACAGTTAGGCGGCTGGTGCGAAAACTTGGATTTCATGGTCGAGCGGCTGCTCATAAGCCACACATCAAGCCGGTAAATGCCAAACGACACCTCGCTTGCTGTAAGGAGCGTAAAAATTGGACGGTTGAACAGTGGGAAAACGTTGTGTGGAGTGACGAATCACGGTACGCAATGTGGCGATCCGATAGCAGGGTGTGTGTATGGCGAATGTCCGGTGAACGTCATCTGCCAACGTCTGTAGTGCAGACAGTAAAATTCGGAGGCGGCGGTGTTATGGTGTGGTCGTGTTTTTCATAGAGGGGGCTTGCAGATGGTTCAGACGGCTCTGAGCACTGTGGGACTTAACTTCTGAGTTCATCAGTCCCCTAGAACTTAGAACTACTTAAACCTAAGTAACCTAAGGACATAACACACATCCATGCCCGAGTCAGGATTCGAACCTGCGACCGTAAGGGAGCTTGCACCCCTTGTTGTTTTTCGTGGCACTATCTCAGCACAGACCTACATCGATGTTTTAAGCACCTTCCTGCTTCCCACTGCTGAAGAGCAATTCGGGGATGGCAAAACGATATTTCAACGCGATGAACCAGCTGCTCCGCCTGTGGCGGAGTGGCTGCACGACAATAACGTCCTTGTAATGGACTGGCCTGCCCAGAGTCCTGACCTGAATCCTGCAGAACACCTCTCGGGATGTTTTGGAACGCCGTCTTTGTGTCAGGCCTCGGTACAGCATTCCTTGAAGGCTGGGCTGCCATTCCCCAAGAAACCTTCCAGCACTTGACTGAACGTATGCCTGCGAGAGTGGAAGCTGTCATCAAGGCTAACGGTGGGCCAACACCATACTGAATTCCAGCATTACCGATGGAGGGCGCCACCAATTTGTAAGTCATTTTCAGCCCGGTGTCCCGATACTTTTGATCACATGGTATGTCAAATTTCTGCTACACTTGTCAAGATTAAACAAGTAAACAAGATATTAAATCGATCAGCACGAACAACCACATCGATTAACACTTTGACCTTGGACCTTGCCTGCTATCGTTTAGTAGCAGGGAGACGAGATGAGCCTGAAACGCAGCCGGGTCTTCAGTTAGAAGGGGCGCGGCTCGCTGCGGTAGCGAGACTGCTGCTCACACGGCCGCCCTACACTAAATGTTCATTTCTCCTCGGTTCCTGCAAGAACTGGCTCGACAACAGAGCGACATAGTGTCTTCATCGCCACCATGTGCTGGATGAGAGTCTACTGGAGTAGAATCTTTGTTGTCAAGTCTATTGAGTTAAACTGCAAGAAACGCTTTTTGTTGGAGGTGAAGGCAAGCTCTACTAAACAGACTAGAATGCCAGACTGACCACTTGATTGGAGAATACGAAGCAGCCGTAAAGGGCGGTCTTGTGCAGAACAAATTTGGAACCTGAAAATGATTTTACAACACAAACAGGACCTGACCATTTCCTCCGTCGACTTCAAAAAGCCGTACGACTAATATCGACCGGAAAACTCTCTTCAAAATTCTAGCTGAATGCAAAGTAGACATCAGAACACGGACTATCACAGAGCAAACCTTGACCAACATGACCTCCAAAGCAGAGTTCTGTCGGCAACCGTCAGAGACCATTGAAATTCGCACAGGTGTCCGACAAGGCGATGACCTCTCACTGAAGCAAAAGAAGCTATTGAAAAACTACACGATATCGCTTCCAAAACTGGACTATAGATCTCTTACGAAAAGACACAGTTTTTGAGCACAAAGAAACTCTCATGTCTGAACACAAAGTACGGCACGATTTACAAAACGGCAAACTTCTAATACCTCGGTGAAATACTACAAATGAGCGGACATAACAGAGACTCAAAGGAAGAAAGAAAAACTAAACTGGACAAGGCACACAAAGTAGTGTGGAATCATTAGAACAAGAAGTCTGTCTCACAAAAAGCCAAATTACGCCACTACGACACGGTGGTGCTCCCCGAAGCACTGTATGCAGCAGAGACCAAACTAACCCTAGGGCATACACGTATCAGGCAACTGGAAAAAGTGGAACGGAAGATGCTTAGGAAAATACTTGGCGCAACCAACAAAATGGAATATGGATCAAGAAACCTTCAGCGGAACTATACAAACATACGGAGACAATCACAGGTCATGGTGTAAAACAGATCTGAGGATGGTCATTACGGACTGAAACCGGTCATCGTCTAAAGAATTCATATTGTGATCAAAGACTGGAATGAAAAACATTTGAATCACAGAAAAGATTAGAAAACGGAGACTACAGTTCTACGGACAGTAGTACAGAAAGCCATCACACAGACTGACCAAACAGATCTTTGACTGGCTAACCACTAGAAACAACAAATGGCTGGCAGAGCTGAAAAACGAGCTGAACCAACTCAACATCACACCAGACACAATAAACGACAGAATAAGATTCAGAAACATCATTAAGAAAAGTAAACTACATGAGATACACTATGACAAACGAACAGGCGTAAAATGGACCGAAGAACGCAAGCAAGATCACAGCCGGAAGATGAAAGAAATATGGGCAACCAAAAAGGCAATCAAGATGAAGCCGAAGACACGAAGCCGGCATGAAGCATGGACAGAGGACCGGAAACAGAAACACAGCGAGCGAATGAGGGAAGTTTGGGCAGCAAGGAAGGCAGCGAAAGGAATTGGCCATCTAGTTTAATCTAACTGCGCTCTATAAGAGCAAAACACCAATAATAATAATAATAACATACAGGATGGGCTATTGATAGTGACCGGGCCAAATATCTCACGAAATAAGCATCAAACAAAAAAAACTACAAAGAACGAAACTCGTCTAGCTTGAAGGGGGAAATCAGATGGCGCTCTGGTTTCCCGCTAGATGGCGCTGCCATGGGTCAAACGGATATCAACTGCGTTTTTTTTTAAATAGGAATCCCAATTTTTTATTACATATTAGTGTAGTACGTAAATAAATATGAATGTTTTAGTTGGGCCACTTTTTTCGCTTTGTGATAGATGGCGCTGTAATAGTCACAAGTGTATAAGTGCGTGGTAACATTCCGCCAATGCGGACGGTACTTGCCTCGTGACACATTATCCTTGTTAAAATGGAGCGTTCACCAATTGCGGAAAAGGTCGATATCGTGTTGATGTATGGCTATTGTGATCAAAATGCCCAACGGAGGAAGGATAATTGGCCCCCACTTTATGGATGGCAATCTAAATGGTGCAATGTATGCTGATTTGCTACGTAATGTTCTACCGATGTCACTACAAGATGTTTCACTGCATGAGAGAATGGCGACGTACTTCCAACATGATTGATGTCCGGCACGTAGCTCACGTGTGGTTGAAACGGGAATGAATAGCATATTTCATGACAGTTGGATTGGTCGTCGAAGCACCATACCATGGCCCGCACGTTCACCGGATCTGACGTTCCCGGATTTCTTTCTGTGGGGAAAGTTGAAGGATATTTGCCATCGTGATCCACCGACAACGCCTGACAACATGCGTCAGCGCATTGTCAATGCATGTGCGATCATTACGGAAGGCGAACTACTCGCTGTTGAGAGGAATGTCGTTACACGTATTGCCAAATGCATTGAGGTTGACGGACATTATTTTGAGCATTTATTGCATTAATGTGGTATTCACACGTAATCAGGCTGTAGCAGCATGCGTTCTCAGAAATGATAAGTTCACAAAGGTACACTCGAACAATAAGAGTGGGGCCGGCCGCGGTAGTCTAGCGGTTCTGGCGCTGCAGTCCGGAACCGCGGGACTGCTACGGTCGCAGGTTCGAATCCTGCCTCGGGCATAGGTGTGTGTGATGTCCTTACGTTAGTTAGGTTTAAGTAGTTCTAAGTTCTAGGGGACCTATGACCTAAGATGTTGAGTCCCATAGTGCTCAGAGCCATTTGAACCATTTTTGAATAAGAGTGGGTCACCCCTGAATTCCAACGTCTAGGCTGCACCTGAATGTATGCAACCAACATAGCATATCTGTGTTGCACATAAAAGTCGCAACCCTCCACAGTACAGTCGTTGTAAGATACACAATGAGTACCGCTAGAGACTACTAGAGAACACTGGTCTTTATGACAGTCCGTCCAGATGTAAAGTAACACCACAATAGTACAGAAGAGATCAGACAGTCCTTAACGTTTGTAAACTAAACTTAATTACAATAAGTGACATTTCAAATGTTATGGGACAACTAGTTTTGTCACATAAATCGTTCAGTAATCCTTAGGCACAATTAAATATTTGAGACAGTATATGGATTTATGAAGTTGTATGGCAATTGGAAACAAGTTCTTTGCTGTCTAAAAGGTTTACCCAACACATGCTGAACGCCGTTCAACGTTCAACTGGGAGTGGTTTCGCATCAACTTTATGTAATACTAAGCAGTTAAAAGAAAACGTGATTAACGGCGGCAACCACTCTACGGAAATCCCAACATTAACAGCGAATCACAAGTAATATCATAGTTCACATTACTCATCAACAGTTACTTGTACACGAAGTTGTACTTTAAATCACATGACGAACGTCTTTGTTCTAGATCCGGATGTAAACCCAGAACGTAAAGGCATTGTTAACCATGCAAAGCTTTGTGCCTTACAGAGACTCGATCACTAGGCAGAAAGAGACGTCAAATATTGACGTTTGCACCAGTATCAGTTATCAGTTCTCAACTTGAACGTAAATGACGATAATGTTTCTACGAAAGCAGGAACCCTAACATGACAATTACCCTCTTGTTAATTAACCTCGAAAGACGTTGTATAGTGTTGCATTGTCAAGGAATAAAGGATGCACATGTTTAAAATTGAAATGCCATCATGTAATGCTGGGGACAAGGATGCGAACCCAGTACCTAATCGGATTGTTGAATAACTACGTAAAATCAGAATGTAGATATCACAGTTTGTCTCTAGTAGTGGGGTTGGAACTTTAAATGACGACTGAAGTTGTATTACCTGACCGGGATTCAAACTAGGTGCCTACCGCCGTCGTTGTCTAACCAGGAACAGACGAGAAATGTCCAATGTTGGTACACCATCAGCGAGATGTGCACACGTTTAACTAGAAATAATGTGAGGAAAACGTCTATGCTGACTGAGAGTCGAACGCCGCACACATGGTTATGAAGACACGTTAATAATCAACTTCATATTCAGTAGTAGCTAGGAGTAGTATGTTTAGTTGCAAACCTTAAGGCCTTACTGATCCCTAGTAACGTGCTGCCTAATATCTGGGATATCATGATGTTAATTTACAAGTGGATTGACTGCCGTAAAGAGCAATGTTCTCCAGTAGTCGTGTATCATTGAGAAGTAAATGAAGTTCCTCAGCAGAAAGGAATTTCCGTCGTGCAGCACGTATTGTTTCAGAGACAATGAGTTCATGTTATAAGTGCGCAAAACGTGTATTATATACTCAGAATATACTATTATTTGGAGAAGCTGCCGCCAAACCTGTTTACTTTTACATTCCGCTTAGTTGTCGTGGCTGAATACAGGTTTTCTTAAGGCTACATCTAATGCACAGCGCTTACAAGGAAGTATAGTTTCCTGCGTCATGCTATTGCTAGCTAGGTGAAATATTTTGTGGTAGCTATGTTTAAAATGAATGTATTTTTGAAAGTATTGTTCGTCAAATACTTGAATGAATCGTCAACTGTAGGTGTGCCTGCAGCATAATAGCCGTAGCTGCGTTAGTTTGTACTACAGACTTGGGTAGGTTAAGTGTCACTTTTGATCCTTCAAGGGGTTATCGTGGCCTTGCGGCCCGGGTCTGTACCAGCCGTGGCTCGCCAGCTACGGGCCAGCCAGGCTGGCCGAGGCGAGACGCAAGTAAGCGAGCTGGCGGTGGCGTTGGGGGGGCCAACAGCGCGGGACGAGCCGCATGCCTCTGCCTCTGCCGCTCCGTTTGACGTAAATATGTTTACCTCCTCTCCTGACATCAGTATGAGAGCGGCAAGCAGAAATACACGTCAGGCTGTCTGCCGTAATGGCTCGCTGGGAGAGGTCTATTCGAGGTAGAGTCAAAAAATGGTTCAAATGGCTCTGAGCACTATGGGACTTAACATCTGAGGTCATCAGTCCCCTAGAACTTGGAACTACTTCAAACCTAACTCAACCTAAGGACATCACACACATCCATGCCCGAGGCAGGTTATTGGTGGAACCGCTCGGCCACTCCGGCCGGCCGAGGTAGGGTCGTCGCCCTCATTGAGGAAGGACGATGTTCCATCAGAAAAGCTGACAGACGGTATGGCGTACCACATACCACTGCAACGAGATGGTGGAGGATCTGCCTTGAAAGAGGCACCACATACAGGGCTCCTGGCTCAGGCAGGAAGAGAGTGATCTCACAGCGGGAAAACAGAGACCCAGTGTCTAGGGTTGAGAGAAAATCCCTTTCTGAACGCGAAGCAGTTGCGGCGGGAGACCAACTTCCCCGGTTCCAGTGACACGATTCGCCGAAGGCTGAGGGACACTGGACTGCATGCACGACGATCCGCCGTGAAACAAGAGCTCAGCGAAGACAACGTTTTATACCGGCTAGCATTTGCGGGGCTCCATCTGAGGGCGTCGTGGGACAACGTCATTTTCACTGATCAGAAGGTGTTTTCCACCAGTAACGACGGTCCACGAATCGTTTACAAACCGCAAGGGACTCGCCATCGACGTGAATATGTAACCACGACGAGAAGAAGTGGCCAGCTATCTGTTACCTGCTGGGGTTGGATTTCTGCGAGAGGGGCGGGAATTCTTCACAGTATAGCAGCAACTCTGGACAGCGCGCAGTATGCTCACATATTGGAAAATGTGAAGCGTCCGTCAGTGCGAATGCTGTACGCAGAAGGGGACGTCACACTGGAAGAGGGCCATTCTCCCATTCACAAGTCTGCATTTGTTCAGCAGCGGCTCTCCACGATTGGCGTCAACGTCATGGACTGGCCGCCAGAGGCGGCCGGTATGAACTCCATGGAAAACATGTGGGCTGAGGTCGCCAGAACATTAACAGACAACTGGCCACGAAACCAACCAACTACTGCGAACGCTCTTTGGGACTGCGTCCTGGAAGCCTTGGAGGAAGTTGCTTCTTCAGGCTGTTACGTCCGACGGCTTATACATTCTATGCCAAGACGCGTGATAGAAATACAAAATAATGAAGGATTCTGGATAAAATATTAGAGTTCTTAAAATGTTTTGTTATGTCTTCTCTTTCGTCATTTTTCCTCATTGGCAGCTAGTGGAAGATCGCGTGGCAACAGAAAAGATACAAGATAGGTTAGCTTTCCTTTGAGTTGCCCTTTTAATTCAAATGGTTTCTTTTGAATATACAGTTTGTTAAGTATTCTATTTTGATTTAGTTTATACCCTGTCTACATACTTACAAACTAATCGCATTCAAATACGTCTCTCTCTTCCCCTGCATCCACGAATACACGCTCCGTCCTCCACACAATACACCAACGATTTCATATTATGTTTACTCGCCGCGCGGGATTAGCCGAGCGGTCTAGGGCGGTGCAGTCATGGACTGTGAGGCTGGTCCCGGCGGAGGTTCGAGATCTCTCTCGGGCATGGGTGTGTATGTTTGTCCTTAGGATAATTTAGATTAAGTAGTGTGTAAGCTTAGGGACTGATGACCTTAGCAGTTAAGTCCCATAAGGTTTCACACACATTTCAACATTTATGTTTACTCGTTGTTAATATCTCTTCTATTCTCTCTCACACACTCTCTCTCCCTGACACTATCGCCGCAAGTGCCCTTCTATTACACTCCCCCAAAACTTTGTAAACAAATCTAGCGGTTCCCAATGACGCTACATTTTATCTTTTAATTGCTGCTGTCTTTACTCTCTATCATTCCTCTCATCACCTATGAAACCGTATTCTTTGATCGCCCCTTCTCTATAACCCATTCTTCGTTCTGAAAACAGTCCTTCCTTACCTCTCGGTCATAAGATAAAACGAACTGTGGCACACATCTAAGTAAGCAATGCAATCATTTCACGCTTATATTTTGCACTTCTGCACTTCTATCCATTCCCAGATCCCGCCCTCCTTCCTGTTACGCGTCGCTTGACGTCTGCATCTACATCTAAATGAATACTCTGCAGTTCATAATTATGTGCTTGGCAGGGGGTTCTGTGGTCTGGTGGATTAATCTTGTATTGACGTGTAAAACGTGTAGGTTCACATCTCACGTCAGGCGTAGATTTTTAACACACACAAGTAGCTCTCCTTCACCCCTAGTAACGCCAAGTGCAGAACGCCAGTAAGCTTCGTAGTTCAATATTCGCAGTAAAGATAACATCCCTTCGCTGCCGACTGGGCATTCGTTTGAGCTGTGACAGATGGAGAAACCCCGAGAGGCAGAGACTCTGTCACCAGCAAGCCGTCGTAAACTAGAAAACGTATTTCATTTAATGAACCAATGGCCATGCAAGTTCACAAGGCTCTTACTTTATTTGAAACTGAGACGTTGAAAATTGTGGTGCTGGACTGGGATTAGAATTTGATTTCACTGTGTTCCCGAAGATTGCAAACTCTTCTAGGCGTCCTCGAAAGGCACCTATCTGGTTTCGAATCCTGATCAGCACAAAATATACATTATTTCATTTCAAGCCCTAGCATATACACTCCGAACTACTGGTGAAAAACAGTTGCATTTTAACGTCTCTTCGTGCGTTGTCAGCTGTATCGTGTTCGTTTCAACTCACAGCCACATTATTAACTTTTTATCACAACATTACAAGATCAAACGTTTCCTTACATCTTTTCAAGTTCAAACATTCCTCTCCATCCTACTGATGAAAACGGATTTGGGCTTGACGTTGTGTTCGTTGTGATCACCAACGACGACATGTTGTGGATTCAATTTCTAGCCAGCAGAGTATTTTCCATCACATCATTGAAAGTACAAACGTGACACTCCTAGCTATCATTGGAAAAGAATTTGATAGTTAAAAGTGTGGTGTCACCGCCAGACACCACACTTGCTAGGTGGTAGCTTTTAAATCGGCCGCGGTCTGTTAGTATACGTCGGACCCGCGTGTCGCCGCTGTCAGTGATTGCAGACCGAGCGCCACCACACGGCAGGCCTAGAGAGACGTCCTAGCACTCGCCCCAGTTGTACAGCCGACTTTGCTAGAGATGGAACTGACAAATTACGCTCTCATTTGCCGAGACGATAGTTAGCATAGCCTTCAGCTACGTCAATTGCTACGACCTAGCAAGGCGCCATATCCTTTGCTACTTATCTTGTGAAGCATATACAGTCAAGAGAGATGTTCACCAATTGTGGAATAAAGTTAAGTATTCAAGCAACTACGTACTTTATTTACTGGACTCAACTCCTTTAACTGTTCCAGACCTCACGCTAGTCTGCGTGAGCTTAAACGCGTGCATTTCGGCCTCCTCTAGCAACACGGTGTTGGCTCTTCTGCCAACACTTCAAAAAGTTTCTTCATGACCACGTGTCCGGGGTTTGAATTCCATTCAGCACAGAACTTTTCGTCGCCTAATGTCTAGCTAAACATGCGCCCATCTCGCTACTGGTGAACCAACAATAGTTATTTATCGTCTTTTCCTGGCTAGAAAACGACGGTGCTAGATGCTGAGTTCGAATCCCGGTCAGGCAAAAACAATTCTATCGTCAATTAAGGTTCCACCATTTCGCTATTGGTGAAAACATTTGATATCTAACTTCTGATTTTATGTACAATCGTGCTCAAAAGTATCCGAACGACCTGGATTGCATTTCTCCTGATTCCCATGCAACCCACATAACGCAGCTGTCTAGCAGGTCCTCTAATCGCTCCCTGATACAGTCGTTTGACTATTGAAAATGGTTCCAACAAGTCACCACTAGAAAACACTGTTCAGTATCGCAATAACTCAAGATGTAAAGCAATACCACGATACTACAAATATCAGGGAACACCTCATCACAGATAAGACTGTCCGTAAGGCTTGTAAGCTCACATTTATTGCAATAAACGACATACCTGAAAGGTTAGCACTCTCATTATTACGTCAGATAGGTAATGCACGAGCCGGCCGCGGTGGTCGCGGTTCTAGGCGCTCAGTCCGGAACCACGTGACTGCTACGGTCGCAGGTTCGAATCCTGCCTCGGGCATGGATGTGTGTGATGTCCTTAGGTTAGTTAGGTTTAAGTAGTTCTAAGTTCTAGGGGAATGATGTCCACAGATGTTAAGTCCCATAGTGCTCAGAGCCATTTGAACCATTTAGGTAATGCACGTATTAAGTTCGTCGTATTCACGATTTCCTCTTCAAAGTAACATACCATACTTGTTACTTAACACAAAATGTCATTAAAATTTACGTTATTCACGAGCAGCTAGTTGAGAATATGTATGAACTTCAAGTAACACGACGAACCGCCTCGTTCTGCATATGGATTCAAACCCAGGTCATGCAAACTAAGATTTCGTGACTGACGGAAATTAACAGTCATTCCTTACTAGGCATAAAGAGAGTGATATACCTCGATTTTAGACAGTATCAGTTAACAAATATCAACTTTAAATTACATAACGTAAACATTTTTAACGGTCGCGAATTCCTACCCAGCATCTATTCTCCCTGTTAACGAACTACAAGAGATGTTAAATACTGCTTCTTCACTAGTAAGTTACTTGAAATGCAGTGAGGTAAAGCTTTGTGTTGGACAGGGATTCGAACCCAGAACCTAATCGAATTGCTACCGAAGCACGATCAACAGTGACATATCGGATTTTCTCGGCAATGGCTAGATGTTTTAACTGAAATGACGAGACGAAACATTAATTTCTTCCTTCCCAGGACTCCAACCCGGCACTTATCGCTGTTATATTCTAGAGCAGCAGCGACATGTGAGCAAGTCTGAGCTAGAAATAATATGACGGAGGGTTCAGTGCTGACTGAGAATCGAACCCCAAACATATCGTTGTTGACTACACACAAAGAGACGACACTTACCGAATTTTTCTCCACCAGCAGCTCGGAATAACATCCTTGAATCAGTGATCTCGCAAATAGTTCTGTGTCTCACTGGGAGTCAAAAACCTCAGATACCGTTACTGTTGACAACGAATGAAAATGCATTAAGAATAAAAATTGTTATCCACGAGCAGAAAGGTGTTCTCATGCTAGAGCTTAATAGTACATAGTGAAAAGTTTAGTGCTGAGCCAGGATTCCAACCCATTCATGCGCAATATGTGGAGATGTTGAGGAATCTGCAGTTTTGAACAAACAACAAGTTGTAGTCGAGCTGTATTGTCACGAAGAGATCAAATTCCGCGTTAAGGGCGGTCTGAGTTGCATTCCCAGTTCAGAATCAATTTTGTCGACATACAGAAGCTCAAATAAAAGGTGGAATAAGTGTCCTGTGACCATACACAGAGTTTGTTTCGTCACTAGAAATAAATAACTAGTATAAGAAAGTTTACTGGTGATATTCTACATGTCGCCACTCCTTACTTTATTGTGGCTCAACCTAACGTCTACTTGGTAGAGAAGGAATATCATCTTTAATGTGATTTTCAGACCGCAATGCCATTATGCCTTCTTCACTTGGCGTAGCCACGAGAGAATAGAATCTGCCTCTCCCTATCAAAAAACATCGGCAGAAGTTTGAATCGAACCCAGTCCATCCCCATTGAAACCTACCATCAATCCAACAGACCACCAAATCCTCTTCTTTGACACTCATTTCTCTATCATAGCACCGTTGCGGCACACAAGATGAGAATTCTGACACACAGGCTCCCTGTAGTGGTCTGCAGCATGTTTAGTACATTCATTTACTTGGTTGACCGAATCGCCATGGACTAGCTGCCTTGGCTATCCGGTGCATAAATTCGACTCTATTTTGTAATCACCGAAATAAAATAAAGTAACTGCCACCTACACAGAACTGCCAACAGTGTAGGATGCACAAATTTAAATAGGAAGTGTTCCTTTCCATTTCTATTGCGCTATCTGTTTGTTGAAACCATCGTGCAGTGCAAAAGAAATGCTGTAACTGTGTGTCTCTCAGAAGTCTAGATGCATTATCTCACAGCACTGTGGAATGCCAAAGTTCTGGAGGAACTGTTGTTCAATTCCAGAGGTGCTGTAGCTACGTCACAGCTAGTAGTGTGACGGTACGCGTCGCGCACTGTTGATAAGACTTCGCGTGTTTTATTACATTCGCTACTACATTTTTTTTAAAACGCAATTCTGCTGTCTGCCGAAGTTAACAATTTAATGGAACTTTGAACATAATTCTCTTCACTTCTCAACCCAAAATAGTTGCATGTGGAAAAAAGGCTAACTTCAGCGTCATTTTGTCCCTTTCAGGTTTAATAGACGGCCAGGCAGCAGATGCGTCTCGAAGCTTTTGTATTACGTATGGGGAGAGTGCATCGCGCCAAAATAGTCAGAAAAGTATTTTCTACATTAGCTGTCGTCTGGTAGTGGCATTTTATTCTTCTTCAAACCTTGTTTGACAGCTTTAACTCAGAACAAGTTTTCTACATGCATGTAATCAATAAACTGCATGTTCATTGTCAAACTGTTATAGATAACATCAGAGAATTCGCATATATCGTTGATGATTAATTTCACTCTCACGTTTAGTATTGTTTTAACAACACTAAAAGAAACCTTACGAAAACTGTGCACTGTATTGTAAGAAATGAAATAAAACTACCCACGATAACCTTACGACGAAAGTCTGTTTCAATAAAACTGAGTATCTGCACACAAGGGTGCTTCTATCTGCACGAATTAGTAAAATACTACTCACTTAGATTTCGATTGGGTCTGTGTTTAAATGGTATGCTGTGTCATACTCAACAGGTATGCAAACGTGGCATTTCATAAATAAAGTTACATATTCCTAGAAACCCAAAATTTGCTTGTTAGCAGCGGAATGAAGCGTTACCTGTTGTGCAGCATTGTAAGTTTTTCAACATTGCACTTGGAGCTGAAAGTATTTTCTTACGATTTGCTTATCGATGTTTGATCTGACTGCATGCAGCTCTTACAGGGAGGGGATAAAAAGGTTACATTCAGCGAGGCTGGAACCGCGAACCATAACAATGGCGTTTCCACAGGTCAGCACGTCACCACAGAGCTAGCGGATAGATATGGTTTGCGCCTTGCTCTTACGAGGCCAATAGTGGCTAGAACTCGTAAACCGCTATTTACAGGACGAGATTAGTTGCGATTGGCACGTTCAATTACTTTGATGGGCTGAAAACCGTAAATTTACAATCTCCTGTTATACCTCAAGCGATAACAGGTTATTCAATGGAAATGACACGAGAAATCAAGTGAACTTTGAGGATTAATTCCGTGTATAGCAGGAAGTAACTCGTCGGTCACAGAGCTGCCAAACATACCTTGCTTGCCTCGTTGCCAAATCTCAGTTACAGTACGAGCAGGAAGAAGAGGAACCGATGTGATCCTACAGCGGGCTGGGAAGTGACGACGGCTGGCGTCTCAAAGACGCGGCTGCTACGGCTTGGAATACGTAATGCGTCTGATTCGCATTTCTGTAACTAGGGTTAGGGACTGGAGCGTAGTTGCTAATAATACGCAGTACTGACTGCAAACTAAGAATCATAAATCAGTAACTCTCATAGTTGTTTTTGTATTTCTTTCGTAACTGTACTCAAAACTAAGAAACTCATTCACGGACGTTTTCGTGCCTCGCCGATAGTCGAGCACAACAAGCAAATAAGAATAAAAAGAGAATGTGTGTGTCTGTGTGTGTGTGTGTGTGTGTGTGTGTGTGTGTGTGTGTGTGTGTGTGAGAGGGAGAGAGAGAGAGAGAGAGAGAGAGAGAGAGAGAGAGAGAGAGAGAGAGAGAAGGTAAAAAACTGTTGTAAAGAAATTGAATACTGGTATGTAAAGAAATCTTTCATTAAAATGACTCGTTCCACATCATTACGAAATGTCGTATTCATGATCTATGGAACAAATATTAATCTAATCTAATCATATCATATTGCTGACTATACATGAAGAGTCATGAAGTACCGAAATTTTCGCCTATATCAGTAACCAAATCTAAACTTGAAAATGAAAGACGACAGTTTTTGTAATGAAGCGAGACTCCTATCAGGACCCTTTCGTCCCTGTTAGCTAAACATGAAAGATGTCTGATATGCCTCAATTCAGAAGTAACGAAGTGTGTATGAATTTAAAGATGAAGCGATGATGTGAAGTTCTGCGACGGAGATACGAACCCAAGACGTAATCGGATTGTTAACTAAGTAAAATCAAATGTTACGTATCGGTTTTTCTTACCAGCTGCTAGGTGTCTGAATCTAAAATAAGGATACAAATTTTTGTGCCTGAGCGACAATCGAACCGCACTCCTATCGTTCTTCTTTATTGTCCACGAATATTGCTTATGTATCAATTGCTTACTCACCAACAGTAAGATGTGTGCGTGTTTGTCCAGAAATTGTTGGCAATATGAACAGACATTAAAAATGCACTTTAATTTTCAGTAGAAGGCCGGTGAGCACGTGATAGGGCTTGAGCGTGACTGTACTTCGTTAACAATCCGATTAGGTGCTGGGTTCGCATCCCTGTCACAAGCTTTATATGATGGCATTTCAGTTTTAAACATGAGCATACCTTGTTCCTTGTGAACGACACCATATTAGACGTCGTTGGGGGTAGTTCTCAGGACGGTAACTGTTATGACAGGATTCCCAGTTCAGTACAAACATTTTCGTCATTTAGTTTCAGGATCTGAATTGATAACTGATACTGGTGCAAACGTCTATACTCCACGTCTCTTTATGCCTAGCGATCCTGTCTCAGTAAGGCACAAACAAAGCTTAGCTTAGTTAGCAATGGCTATAGGTGCTGGGTTTGAATACAGGTCCAGAACGACGACGTTGGTCATGTCATTTAAAGTTCAAATTTGTGTACACGTAGCTGTCGACGTGTTACGAGAACAATGATATTATTGGTGATTCGCTGTTAATGTTGAGATTTCCTTAGAGTGCTTGTTGCCGTTAATCGCGTTTTTCAACTAGTTCGTCCAATATCCAGTTTCCAGAGCCACCCGCCGTTGAGCGACCTTCAGCACGTGGATGGAAAACCTTTTAGAGAGCGAAAAACTTTTTTCCAATTGCCGTACAGCTTTGTAACTCCATATACTGTCTCAAGTATTTAATTTTGACTAAGGATTACTTTACGATATATGTAAAATAATCCGTTTTCTCAGAACTTTTGGAATGTCACTTGTTGTAATTAAGGTTAGTTTATGAGTGTTACGGGGTGCTCATCGCTAAGAACGTGTTTTCTAATATGTTTTGTATGACGATATTAGTTGACTCTTGGACTGACTGCCATAAGGACCTTTGGTCTCTTAGTAGTCTCTTGCGGTACCCATTGGGTGTAGTCAAACGACTGTACCCCACGGGGTTTTGGTGTTTAGAGGACCTGCAACACAGCTATGTTATGTTGGTTGTATTTGGCAGTGACCCACTTTTTTTGCTGTCAAGTGTACATGTATCACATTGGAACAACCGAAATGAAATCTTCATTGTACGTACGTTCTGTATTTTAATTTAAAAGACCTACCTGTTACCAACTGTTCGTCTAAAATTGTGAACCATATGTTTGTGACTATTACAGCGCCATCTACCACAAAGCGAAAAAAGTGGTCCAACTAAAACATTCATATTTCTTTACATACTACACGAATATGTAATAAAGCATGGGGGTTCCTATTTCAAAAACCCAGTTGATATCTGTTTGACCCATGGCAGCGCCATCTAGCGGGCCAACCATAGCGCCAACTGGTTTCCTCCTTCAAGCTAGGCAAGTTTCGTTCTTTGTAGTTTCTTCGTTTGACGCTTATTTCGTGAGATATTTGGCGCGGTCAAGATCAATGGACCGCTCTGTACACACACACACACACTCACTCACTCACACACACACACACACACACACACACACACACACACACACACAATAGCCAAAGAAACTGGTACACCTGCCTAATATTGTACAGGACCCCGTGAGCATATGACAAACGTAATCTTCTTAACGACCAGCTGCAGCTGCGTAACGAAAACTTTTTTGAAGGTTTTCCACCGTTATTCCATCCGCCATAATTTTAGGGAGTAATTATTATACCCTTGCCAACATGTTTTTAGCACTCCCGTTTTCTGAATAGCTGCGATTATCTGGCATTTCAAACCCTTATTTATCCTGATGTGGTGAAGTTCGATGGTTAGCCCGAATGTGCTAGGTTGGCTTAAAATAGTAAACGCATTGCTCCCTTCACTTTTGACGTCCAACAAATTATCACAAATGTTTAGGCATCCGATGTATGTTTGTTCCTTGCAGGATAACGTATACGTCAGTTTCGTTAGCCGCACCTGGTTATTTACAAAATTTTAAATTTAGGAGTACGTGTTGGTACCAGTGTTAACAAGTACGCGTGACACACCATCGACCATGCGCTCTCGAGGCTGCAGCCAGTTCCAGTACAACATACGTTGCTGCCGTAGTGCGGCCGAGGCTGTTCCCCACATACGTTATTGCAATATTGTAGCTTTTAGTTTTTGACTTTGTCCATTATGGACAAATCGTAGTTACTTTTGTTGCGAATAAGGTTGGGTTATCCCAACTGACACCTGGGTAAATCTAGGTAAACATTGCAACTGAGGCTGTTCTTAATTTAAAATTAATATTTATACAGTTGCTGACAAGGTCGCGAAATGCCGAAAATATTAAAAGTATGTGAAAGCGCAGTAATTTGTTTTACAGTTAAGTCTTTTTATCTGTAATCGTTTAGGCAGGACGCAGAGCGGTGTGCAAACCTAACTATCTGGTCGCTCTACAAAGGCTCTCCAGACGGCGGGTGCTCTTATCGCTGGAGGCTCCAGATAGCGAGAGTACGTCGGCGCCAAACAGCTGTTGACACGACGTTGCGTTATCGAGTCGCGGTGAAACTCCAGCCCAGCTGCAGAACTGCCGGGCCGCTGTCTGATTTTCGGTCTGAAACGGGACGCCCCCCCCCCCCCCCCCCAACCAGCCGTCACTGGAGCTGGAGCGGCGACCGAGTCCTGCACGCACAAGGCCGTACCGAAAGTCGCGACAGACAAGTCCTCCCTCCAGACTCCTGTCCCAACAGAGTAACAAGAGTGCCACGTCCCCTTGTTGTGATCTCGTTAGCGTCTATAAGCACACGACATTTTCCTGCCTTGACCGTACACTATTGTTGCTTACTTTGACTGCGATTTTCAGGTAAGTGACGTCATTCACAAATGGGTGCCGGATTAGCAAGAGTGTCGGATTATTGAGTGTCTGGAATCTATTTTATTTATTTATTTTGTTCTGTATTTATTTTGGGAATATAGGGGATATAGTGTACTGTACTTTATTAAACCGAAGGATACAATTTGAAAACTTAGTCCTTGAGTATATTCAGCACGCAATCACACAGCAATATCACTCACTGTGAAGCATGTCCCTAATTTTTAGCTGTCGCAATGACGAGACGATACGCGGCGGTGGCATGCTTCATCACGCAACCGCTTCTCAAGCTACGTCGCTACTGCGTGTGTCTGGCTGTTGCGTAACGTACTCCAGGAAGACCTCGGCAGCAGTGCGACTAATCTTCATGCTCTCTCCCCCTGTGTCCTCTTCTTCATTATTTTCATCATTACTCTCTTTCACACCTTAGATTATTTCTTCATCTGTCAAAGTTCGGTCCGTATCCCAGGTTTCCTCATTCGGCCACTTAGTAACATCTCCACCAATTTCTTCTCCTCCTCGAGGGTTGTGGAACATGTCAGCGCACAAGGTAATTGATAATTCCGAATTGACTGGCTCATCGCTGTCACTCGCTACTGGATCCAACTCAGCATCAGTGGATGGCCACAGTTTTCTCCAGCTGTTTATTGTGGTAGCGCTCTCCGCTTTATCCCACGCTTCTGCTGCTTGCAAAACATCATCACGTATGTTAATCGCTTTCCACGCCTTCACCATAGTCTCGATAAAGTCTTTTTGACTTTCGTTGAGCGAGGAGACGAGAAGTGAAAGTCGACAATGACGTTTAATTGATTCTGAAATTCCCTGGTCCGTGGGCTGGATTAGGGCTGTCACACTGGGAGGGAGAAACAGTGCTTGTGTACCATCTGACTTCAGAGAAACATCTGAAGGATGACTGGGAGCACCGTCAGATATATAAGGACAGCTGTCAGTGGAAGCTTTTTCTTCTTCGGCTCTTTTCTCACCGCTGGTACAAGCGTTTCATGGAACCACCGAGAGAGTATTTGTCTGTCCATCCACGCTTCCTTCTGAGCGCAATACTGCACTGGTAGAGTGCAGGTATTTATGTCAGTGTGTTGTAAACAACGTGGATGTTGGGATTTTCCAGTCACCACTAGCGGTAGTTTATGACTCCCGCATGCGTTACAACACGCCATTAATGTTACACGCTGTCTCTGTTGCTTCTAGTTCTTGTCAGCTAATGTTTTTGAAGCGAGCATCTTGTAAGAGAGTCCTGTTTCATCAGCATTATACAAGGCCTCAGCAGTTAAATCCTCTTCCTCTAATATCTTCCGTATCTGGCTCACAAACTCATCAGCTGAGTGACTTTCTCCGGAAACTGTCAGCTGCCGAATGCCATGTCGTTTTTTCCAGTATATATATATATATATATATATATATATATATATATATATATATATATATATATATATGTGGTTTACGAAATATATCCAGCGGTAATGTTAGGTGACTCACCCTGTATATATATATATATACAGGGTATATATATATATATATATACAGGGTGAGTCACCTAACATTACCGCTGGATATATATATATATACAGGGTGAGTCACCTAACATTACCGCTGGATATATTTCGTAAACCACATCAAATACTGACGAACCGATTCCACAGACCGAACGTGAGGAGAGGGGCTAGTGTAATTGGTCAATACAAACCATAAAAAAATGCACGGAAGTATGTTTTTTAACACAAACCTAAGTTTTTTAAATGGAACCCCGTTAGTTTTGTTAGCACACTTGAACATATAAAGAAATACGTAATCAGTGCCGTTTGTTGCATTGTAAAATGTTAATTACATCTGGAGATATTGTAACCTAAAGTTGACGCTTGAGTACCACTCCTCCGCTGTTGGAATTACCTAGGGATCCAAAGGGAACGGTGGTGGACCTTAGGTACAGAAGAGACTGGAACAGCACATTACGTCCACATGCTAACAGCTTTTTATTGGTCTTTTTCACTGACGCACATGTATATTACCATGAGGGGTGAGGTACACTTACACACGTGGTTTCCGTTTTCAATTACGGAGTGGAATAGAGTGTGTTCCGATATGTCAGGCCAATAGATGTTCAATGTGGTGGCCATCATTTGCTGCACACAATTGCAATCTCTGGCGTAATGAATGTCGTAGACGCCGCAGTACATCTGGTGTAATATCGCCGCAGGCTGCCACAATACGTTGTTTCATATCCTCTGGGGTTGTAGGCACATCACGGTACACATTCTCCTTTAACGTACCCCACAGAAAGAAGTCCAGAGGTGTAAGATCAGGAGAACGGGCTGGCCAATTTGTGCGTCCTCCACGTCCTATGAAACGCCCGTCGAACGTGTACCTCACCCCTCATGGTAATGTACATGTGCATCAGTGAAAAAAACCAATAAAAAGCTGTTAGCATGTGGACGTAATGTGCTGTTCCAGTCTCTTCTGTACCTAAGGTCCATCACCGTTCCCCTTGGATCCCTACGTAATTCGGTGCTCTCCGATACACACGATCCAACAGCAGAGGAGTGATACTCAAGTGGCATTTTTAGGTTACAATATCTCCGGATGTAATTAACATTTTACAATGCAACAAACGGCACTGATTACGTATTTGTTTATATGTTCAGATGTGCTAACAAAACTAACGGGGTTCCATTTAAAAAAACGTAGGTTTGTGTTAAAAAACATACTTCCGTGCATTTTTTTATGGTTTGTATTGACCATTTACACTAGCCCCTCTCCTCACGTTCGGTCTGTGGAATCGAATCGTCAGCATTTGACGTGGTTTGCGAAATATATCCAGCGGTAATGTTAGGTGACTCACGCTGTATATATACATATATTGTGAATAGCAACGGTCCTACGACACTCCCCTGCGGCACACCTGAAATCACTCTTACTTCGGAAGACTTCTCTCCATTGAGAACGACATGCTGCGTTCTGTAATCTAGTAACTCTTCAATCCAATCACACACTTGGTCTGATAGTCCATATGCTCTTACTTTGTTCATTAAACGACTGCGGGGAACTGTATCGAACGCCTTGCGGAGGTCAAGAAACACGGCATCTCCCTGGGAACCCGTGCCTATGGCCCTCTGAGTCTCGTGGACGAATAACACGAGCTGGGTTTCACACGATCGTCTTTTTCGAAACCCATGCTGATTCCTCCAGAAAAGTCATTATACTCGAACATAATACGTGTTCCAAAATTCTACAACTGATCGACGTTAGAGATATAGGTCTATAGTTCTGCACATCTGCTCGACGTCCCTTCTTGAAAACGGGGATGACCTGTGCCCTTTTCCAATCTTTTGGACGCTACGCTCTTTTAGAGACCTAGGGTACACCGCTGCAAGAGGGGGCAAGTTCCTTCGCGTAGTCTGTGTAAATTCGAACTGGTATCCCATCAGGTCCAGAGGCCTTTCCTCTTTTGAGCGATTTTAATTGTTTCTCTATCCCTCTGTCGTCTATATAGATATCTACCTTTTTGTCATCTGTGCGACAATCTAGATAAGGAACTACAGTGCAGTCTTCCTCTGTGAAACAGCTTTGGAAAAAGACATCTACTATTTCGGCCTCTAGTCTGTCATCCTCTGTTTCAGTACCATTTTGGTCACAGAGTGTCTGGACATTTTGTTTTGATCCACCTACCGCTTTGGCATAAGACCAGAATTTCTTAGGATTTTCTGCCAAGTCGATACACAGAACTTTACTTTCGAATTCGTTGAACGCCTCTCACATAGCTCTACTCACACTACATTTCTCTTCGTGTAATTTGTGTTTGTCTGCAAGGCTTTGGCAATCTTTATGTTTGCTGTGAAGTTCCCTTTGCTTCCGCAGCAGTTTTCTAACTCGGTTGTTGTACCACGGTGGCTCTTTTCCATCTCTTACGATCTTGCTTGGCACATACTCAACTCATCTAATGCATATTGTACGATGGTTTTGAACTTTGTCCACTGATCCTCAACACTATCTGTACTTGAGACAAAACTTTTGTGTTGAACCGTCAAGTACTCTGAAATCTGCTTTTTGTCACTTTTGCTAAACAGGAAAATCTTCCTACCTTTTTTAATATTTCTATTTACAGCTGAAATCGCCGATGCTGTAACCGGTTCCCCTGTACTGCATTAACTGTTTCAAATAATTTGTGTCTGATATGTTATCGCCACGAGTGGGTTCTCTGTTTAACAGCTCAAGGTAGTTTTCAGATAATGCACTTAAAAAAGTTTCACTGGATTCTTTGTCCCTGCCACCCGTTATAAGCGTTTGAGTCTCCCAGTCTATATCTGGTAAATTAAAATCTACACCCAGAACTATAACATGGTCGAGAAATCTACTCGAAATATTTTCCAAATTTTCCTCCAGGTGCTCAGCCACAACAGCTGTTGAGCCAGGGGGCCTATAGAGACATCCAATTACCATGTCTGAGCCTGCTTTAACCGTGACTTTCACGCAAATTATTTCACATTTCGGATCTCCGTCAATTTCCTTCGATACTATTGCACTTCTTATCGCTATAAGCTCGCATCCCCCATCACTGTCCAGCCTGTCTCTGCGGTATACATTCCAATCTGAGTTTAGAATTTCGTTACTGTTTACATCTGGTTTCAGCCAACTTTCCATCCCTAGTACTGTGTGGGCATTGTGGTCGTTTATTGATTAGAGCAATTCTGGGACCTTTCCATAGACGCTCCTGCAGTTTACTATTACCACATTAATATTGTCATTCCCTGTAATAAGACTGTCTCTACCCTTACCTTTTATTGACTTTTTTTTTTTACTTTCAATAATATGTGAGTTTTAAGAACTGAATCATAATTCGATAACAGGGCGACTAAAATTACAGAGTCACAGAGGAATTACGGGCATTGGCTGCGAGTGGGCATTGATTTAAAGCAATGGGGAAAGACGAAAATTTGTGCCGTAGCTGCTTACTAGGGCGTATCGTCGGAAAGAGCAGACGCCACACGTCCACATAATTAGGGCGAAGGCGGCCAGTGCTCTCTTCAGGGCGGATGCACAACAGGCTCCAAATCTTACGGGAATCGGCGACATGTGGAGACACTCTCGCATTTTCGTCAGCTGCCGGCGACGTACTTCAATCTGCCTTTACTATTTTTTTAGTAATAAAATGAAATATTTCAGTTCGGTACTATTTAAAGTGGTGTGTAAGAGTATCAAGTGAAGGAATAGAAGCATGTTACGTCGTACACTGTTATGGTCTATGTAAGCTACTGCACGACATTGTTAGCTCTCTTCTGTTTGTCGCTTGCTGCACTTATTCGTCGCTCTTGTTGCTAATATACGGTTTTTGATACGATTTCTGACGTCTATATTGACACTGCAGTGAAAGTTTCTTTATTTGTGCTGTGCAGAGAAGGTACTGAAAATGCAACAAAGTTTATTTTAAACAGCGTACGTCCTTTAACCAAAGATATCCTTGCACCAACTCGGCGCTAATTTCATCCTACGAAAGAGTTACTTTTCAAATTTGAAACTACGGAGAAAAAGAGAGAAATATTAATTAACTGTTTATTAGATGAGAACTCATTAAGAAGTGACTTTTAACTAAATACGCTACGAGAGTTTAAAAAGTGATTTTAACCCGAATTTTTAGAGTAAATAGTTTACTACGAACCACAAAGATATTAACAGTGACAGTCGTATATCAGCTTTAAACCTCAATAAGGTGCAAATAATAAAATCTCTGGTCAAATTTTACCTGAACTGGCGGGAACTACTTCTGCTGAGTAATTAAATCATATTTCTGGGCCTTGCATGTTAGTAGAGACTAGAAAGTTTAATATCATAAAATTATTTAACTGAATGTTAACGCAGGCCATCTTAAATAACCGTCGCAGTCCGTTATATAGCGAGTGAATAAACAGTGCGTCAGTAACGAATCCCACACAGTACGTAATAAAAACTATTCAAACACTATATAATATGGAACTGTGTTGCTTGGAGCCAGGTTGTGTATCTTCTCAATGTCTAAATATGACCCGAGTAAGAATATTTATAAAATAGCATCGTCGTTACAATGTGAAACAATCTTCTCTGCCATGGCGACGCATCGAGATCACAGCTGCTACGAAGAGAGCCGCAAAGTTCCCAAGGAATGAGTTACAAGACTTACTGCCGAGTACGAAAGACAAGCAAGCCGCAAGGCGGGATCGACTTGAAATGGCGCGAGTAGTGGTGATGACGGCCGAGGTTCACTCCGTCGGCAGTGTGTGGGTGGGTTGAGAGTTTGCTGGGGTGGTCCGGGCAGAGGCGGCAGTGGCGCACCTGCCTGCTCAGCGGGAGACCTGGGTTCGAATCCCAGTCTGGCGCATGTTTTCAACTTACTGCATCAGTGCCGACTCGCAGCCGATGTACGTAATACCCCTGTGATTTAATTCATAGTGGCTACTGGAACAAAATGGTGGCCGGTCTTTCGGACATGTCGGAAAGAGCTGCTACAGCGTACATAGAATTTATATTCTGGTTTCAGCCGTCGGCGATATATGTCAGTGAGTACATGGCATCACTTTTTCCACGATAAGTCATACATTGTTTGGATATAAATATTATCATATCGATGATTCATTTTCAGAACAAGAAGGCTATTGGAAATCTCTTGCATATTTTTCCGCCTTAGACTTGGTTGAACATTTTCTCGTATTTTTGGTGTTTGCAAGGCGACGACGGCTAACAGATGACTGTGTCTTCCTTCGTGTTTGACGAGTTGTTCAAAAATATTTATTTAATGGAGTGACACTGAAACGGAACTTGTTGTACCGTTCCAATGTTTTATTAAATTGCTAGCACGCAGAAATTATTAGCAAGAGTTTCTTCTCTTGCAGGTAATACCTCAGCTGGTGTCCAAAAGGAGAGAATGGACCAAACAGTGTTAGTTAATTCATTTTTTTCTGTTGTGTACCACGTTTCCCATTTTCCTTTCCTTTGTGCGGCCTGGACGGGATAAATGAGTGAGTGTGCGAACTAGCAGAAAGCTTTAGGCACAGATTGTAACACTGCATGAATGGTCTTTCTGGGGTAGGGTAGTACCAACCCCCCAAGCGTGAACAAGTTTAGCAGAGATCGAGTTTGCAGGTCAGGGCAAAGACGACACGGAGGCGCGCGCATTGGCTCTGTCAGGTTGGCGCGCCACAACCCGCCACGTTTGTAAGCGGAACGGTTAGGCGAATTCTGTTAGAGGAGCTCTTGTTCCTGGGTCGTGGTGCTGGACAGACGTGGAGACGCAGCTCTTGTTTTGGTAATGTTAACGTAGGTATTACATTGTCTGAAATCTGCTCTGTAATCAAGTCCAGATGTTGAAATCAGGCGCGAAATGAAGGGAATTGATTTTCTTAATTTACTCGAATTTCAGTAGACCTTGCGTTAGTGCCTTGTTCGGGCAACGCACCATGTGCCTTAAGCTCACGGTCACGTTATTGCTCTGAGCTTAACGGAAATTCACTCATTCAATGTATTTTAATCTGCTCTTCCATTTACAGTAATATTTTGGGGATTTTCATTTATTTTCCATATGTTTTCTTTGTGAACTTGCTTCCGCGCCACGTGGTCGGTTGGAGCAACCGCCGCATTGATAAATTGTAGTTTCGGTCTGAAAATATATTGTACACGATGAATAATCATACGATAGTGAGCGAGTGTAAGTATCGGAATTTAATGCCCACTGATTTGATAAAGGTTTGCGAAATACTCTTCCACCCTGACCTAGTTCTGCTTGTATTGTCTTTGCGGAACTTGTTCTGTATAATGTATAGCAACTGAATGTAGTAACCGAGGGTTTAGGTATAATTGTGCGGTTGTATAGAATTACATTGAAGCCAGGTCTGCGCTCCTCTGTCCCATTCCATAATTACGTGGCGAAACTGAACCATGTTAAGTAGAGACCGGTTTTGATGATGTACATTGCAAGAGAAACAAGGTTAGTTGTTGGAATACCATCGGTACTGAATAAATGTCAATTAATCTCTACCCCCGACTGATTATTTACTCCTTCCATCATAAAGAATAGGTGGCAGTCAGTACCACAGTCGAATCCTGGGTCATGAAAGCAAAAGCAAAGCTATATAATGCCTATTAAGCCCCGTATAGGTGCCTTCTGTAGTGGTTCAAAATAAATGCGTTATCCGTTGCGTTCAAATTTCTACCGGTTCGTTAAGACCTTCCGCTAGAAATTATCACTACCCAGCAATAACTCACAGGGGCCAGTAATTTCGTGGACCACACGAATTTAAGAAACCATTTGCTACAGACGGTAGCTCGCAGGAGCGCTAGGACATGTCAATGCGACGGTAATCCACCTGCTTAGGTGGAATTTTACCACCACCAGTACTGGGAGGTCACGTTGCAACACCATCAATAAATGTACTTCTTCCCTCCTTCATTTTTCTTGTATCGTCACACGCAAAACACATGCAGGTAGCCCAGAATAGCTCATTTAATTCGAGAGAATTAGAGACATATTCTCTGGTTAGTCACTTTCGGTAGCAAACTCGATTTACATCAGAAGGCAAGCTGTTTTTATCAGCCGAGCACTGGATACGGTGGACATACAAAAAACGCAATTTCAGTGCATGGGTGGCATTTCTTTCGTGGTGGAGCAAAATCTGAAAGTTTGCGAATTCCACTGTAATCGTCGTCTGTGAGTGCAAGTCTGCGCCAGCTCCGGTGTCGCCAGAGACCGAGAGAACTGTGTCTGTAGGATCAGAAATGCAGGCATTTCCTTCCTGTGGTGTGTCATGACTGATTTGTAAAACATGACCTAAATCTAGTCTAAAACGTAATTTTAACAGATTTCAGTCGCTTTAATTTTGAAGATAAAAAGGAATAAAAAACTGAAATCGAGGGTAAATTTTGTTGCTAGCAAACTATAAATTGGACTTGTTAAATCCGAAAAAGGGAACTGCATTAAAAAACTAATTTATTAACGAGGTTGCGTTTCGTTCTGATTTTGAGAATCTTCAGGCTCGTGAGATGTAAACGTAAATGAAAGCTTGGATTGCTTTGGATTCAAAATCGCTCTATGTAATTCGAACATTGTTTTATTTTTGCCTTTTTCGGAACCAGATGTGTGTTTATATGCGCCTGAATGTGTCTAAAACATACTAATTCAAGTAATTATTAGACACGAAGGTTGCAAATTAATAACTTTTTCTTCGGAAGTCAATTAAATGAAATGTAAATTATCTGTTCATTGTAATGGACGATGTAGGTATTCTCTGTACTTAACAAATGTAACGAGAATCAAAACCATCTACACGACGCCGGAACTTTTAACAACATCAGTAAATGACAAGAACCCGTAGTACTATAAACTTGCACGAACTGACGTCCGGGCGGGAATAAACAATGAAATACGACGCCGGGAGCGAGAGATAGCAGGCTACGCCTTCAAAATGAGGTAATTTCCCCAAGTGCGTTGCTAGGGCTCTTTAAAGTTGCGTTCCGTTTCTCCACTATTATAAAACTCAATAAATTAGTTACGTTCTATATCTGTTAATTTATAAATGTCATTGACAATTTCCTGTTATCTATTTTTAATAAAAAATAGCAAACCAGTAAGAGTTTAATTATAATTAATGTAGAATGGTACGAAAATTTTTAAATGTGGGATAATTATTGAATTTAATCCGAGTTTAGAAAATCTAGTTTCCGGTAGATCTCGACGTTGTATGGTTCTAAATATTCCTATTCTCTCCGACTGTGAGTAGTACCTCCTCATTCGTAAACTGATCAGTCCACCTAATATTCAACATTCGTCTTCAGCAACACACCTCAGATGCTTCGGTTCTCTTCTGTTCCGGTTTTCCCACAGTCCATGCTTCACTACCCCAGAATGCTGTTCTCCAAACGTACAGGCTCGGAAATTTATTCCTCAAATTAAGAAGGCCTGTGTTCGATACTGGTAGACTTCTCTTGGCTAGGACTGTCCTTTTAGCCATTGCTACTCTGCTTTTGATGTCCCCCTCACTCCGTCCGTCACGGGTTATTCTCCTGGCTAGGTAGCAGAATTCCTTAACTTCATCTACTCCGTGGCCATCAGTCCTGATGTCAAGTTTCTCTCTGTTCTCGTTCCTGCTACATTTCATTACTTTCCTCTTTCTTCGATTTACTCTCAATCCATACTCTGTACTCATTAGACCGTTCATTCCTTTCGCCAGATCATGTTATTCTCCTTCACTTTCACTCAGGCTAGCAAATCGTATCACTGATATCTTCTCAGCTTGAATTTAATTCCACTTCTGAACCTTTCTTTTATTTCCATCCTTGCTTCTTCGATATGCAGATTGAACAGTAGGGGCGAAAGGCCCTTTCTTACACCCTTTTTAATCCGAGAACTTCCTTCTTTGTCTTCCACTCTTATTATTCCCTCTTGGCTCTTGTACATGTTGTGTGTTATCTGTCTCTCCCTATAGCTTACCCCTACTTTTCTCAGAATTTCTAAAATATTTCACCATTTTACAATGTCGAGCTGTTTTTCCAGGTCGACAGATCCTATGTGTCTTGATTTTTCTTTAGTCCTGCTTCCATTATTAACCGCAACGTCAGAATTGCCTCTACGGTGCCTTTACCTGACCGTCAACTAACACATCCTCAGTTTCCTTTCCCATTCTTCTGTATATTATTCTTGTAAGCAACTTGGATGCGTGAGCTTTTAAGCTGATTGTCCTGTAATTCTCGCACTCTTGCAGCCTTCGGATTTGTGTGGATGGTGTTTTTCCGAAGGCCAGGTGGTGCGTCGCCAGACTCTTACGTTCCACACACCGACGTTTTGTTGCCACTTCCCCCATTGATTTTAGGAACGCTGATGGAATACTACCAACCCCATCTGCAGTACTTGATCTCAAATTTTCCAAAGCTGTTTCAAATTCTGATTCTAGCACTAGGTCACATATCCCCTGTTTCTTCTTTTATCACGCCATCGGACAAGTCTTCACCGTCAGAGTGGCCTTCCGTTTTCTCTTTCCACCTATCCACTATCTACTATAACCGTGGAATTCCCATTGCACTCTTAATGTTACCATCCTTGCTTTTAAATTCACCGAATGTTTTGTCTTTTCTATGTGCTGAGACAGTCCTTCCGACGATCTTTTTTGATTTCTTTACATTTTTGAGGCAGCAGTTTCGTCGTAGCTTTCCTACGCTTCTTACTTATTTCGTTCCTCAGCGGCTCGTATTTCTGTATTCCGGAAATTCCCTGAACATTTTTGTACTTTTTTCTTTCATCGATCAACTGAGGTATTTCTTCTGTTACACATGGTTTCTTTGTTGTTACGTACTTTGTAGCTATATTTTGCTTCCCAACTTTGCCATTTTTAGAGATGTCCATTCCTCTTCAACTGTACTGCCTACTGAGCTATTCCTTACTGCAGCATCTATAGACTTAGAGAACTTCAAGCGTATCTCGTCATTCCTTAGTACTTCCGTATTCCAGTTCTTTGCATTTTTATTCTTGCTGACTAATCTCTTAAACTTCTGCGTACTCTTCATCACTACTACATTTAGATCTGAGTCTGTATCTGCTCCCGGGTATGCCTTATAATCTGATATCTAATTTCGGAATCTCTGTCTGACTATGATGTAATCTAATTGGAAAACTTCCTGTATCATCCGGTCTTTTCCAAGTGTACCTCCTACTTTTGCGATTCTTGAACAGAGTATTCGCTATTACTAGCTGAAATTTATCACGGAACATATTCTCCTGTAAGCTTTTCTTCTCCTCCACACCCGAATGGGGGACTACTCAGGAATCTATGCTAATGCAGGGATCATCATGACAGTTTTTCAATGACAGGCCACATGTCCTGTGAATACGCTTTACGTATCTTTAATGCAGTGGTTTCCATTGCCTTCTGCATCCTCATGCGGTTGATCACGACGCTCCATTGGGGACAGTTCCCAACCCAAGTACAGGGAAGTGTCCTGAACCTCTGTCCGTTCCTCCGCCCTCTTTGACAAGGCCGTTGGCAGAGTGAGGGTGGCTTCTTATGCCAGAAGTCTTCGGCTGAGAATGCTGATTATTAATCAAAGTCTAAGCGGTGGCGGGTTTCGAACCGAGGACGTTTTAGTTCCTAATAAAAGACGCTGCCCCAAGACCACGGACATTCTAACCATAGATATCTTGAAAATTTGAAATATTTTTTTAAAACTTTCATTTTAGTATTTTCTCAAAATTTATTTCTAATCTCTTTTAAACGGCTCTACTGACTGACTGCAGAATCTAATCAACACTTTGTCTCAACAAACAACGTCAAATAACGCGTATAAAAAAAACGGTAAATTCGGCCAAAAGTTATCTCTTTCAAAAATTTAAAAAAAAAATGTTTTTTTCAGAATAACTTTTCGATTTCTTAACCAAGAGACATTTTTGTGAGGAGGCAACTGCAAGAACTTACAACAGCACGTCGAATGCCGTCAAAATCGTTTAATTCATTTGGGAGATATTACAAAAAGTTTACGGAAAAGTACCTTTTTGAACTAACTTTCAGATATCTTGATGGAACAACAATTTTGAAGAGACATTATTTCTTGTACTGAAAAACAGCATGGAGCGCCACAATTTAGTTAATCTCTCGGTAAATATTGTCTTTCAAAATCATAAAAACGGCCATTTTTGTTAAATTTCGACCTCCTTGTGCTTTAAAAATAATAAAGTCCAGTTCTAGAGCTCAAAGAGCTCAATAACTATGACAAGACGTATTTATGATCGTTTTGAGCTCGAAAATAGCGGGAAAATTCATAGATGGCCACGTGGTGAACTGTTTTTCAAATTTTTCTCTCTCATTTCTGTCTATTTTACATGTGGGTCGCAACCCACGCGGTGTCCTCCAGTACAACAAAAAAATATTAAAACGTTTGTTGCGATTAACTCGAATGGTGAATATGCATGGAGAAACACTAAAATCGTTCTCGTATCTCCGAAATGAAACGAAAGACACTTTTTTTCCGTCCTAGCTTCGTTGCACCCAGGATATCGAAGTACGCGAAATATCTTTCATTAGTTCTGCCGATAGTAGTTCATAGACATGGCTTTGGAGAAGACTGTTTCGTACTACATTATTTAAATACGCAGCCATATAGGTATGGCGTTCGCTTTAGACTATTAAAACGCAATGTAAGTGTTCCTTTAACGGGACTTGTGAAATCCATTTTTCGTTCCACATAATAGGCTACTGCTTTGCACCTTGCAAAGTCACTTAATTGTAAGTCCCACGCACCGTCTGCCAAAAACATGGCGGACAACTTTCTTGTTTTGGCCAGCATTCGCAGCTGATGTGTGTCGTAGTAGTTATACGGTTTTTTTCGTTGTTAGCTGCTGCTTGTAGACTTGAAACAGTTAACGGAAAATTTGTGCCTAACGAGTAAACACTTCTTTCGCGGCTGAATTAAGTTTCCTCGATATTTTATCCACTGAACCGCAGCCAGGCGCCTGCTTTCCCCCTCCTCCCTGGGTGGTTATTCCTGGCTGTTTTACGCCATTTATTCTCCCCGTCGATGTATCGCCAGCAGTGTAATGGAACAGTAGCTGACTCAGTCGCTCAGGCCTTCCAGACAGACAAAACTTGCGGCAGCGTGCTGGAGAGCGGTCAGCCGAGGAGCGCGAGGGACGCCGCCTCTGTCAGTGTCGTCACTGCCGTCTGAGGCTGGCTGCACTCGCTAACTGTGCCGAAGAACGCACAGACTGCTGACACTTCCAAGTAAACCGTCTCTGCCATTTTCCTATTCACTCCCCATTCGTAACTGACGACCTTTGTGCCGGTTGTTAATTTCGTCCATTGGGAGGAAAACTGAGGAGAAGGAGGGAGAGAGCGAGCCGTCTGGACTCCAGCGAGTGGTGTGGCGCTGAGCCACTGGAGCGTCACACCTCGGTAACGATGCAGGAGCACAGTCTGGAAGGGCGTCACTCGCCCGTAACTTGCCCAGAACTGAGGAAAAATGACAACGTAACATCAGACTGCCAGGGACAGCTGAGAGAGATAAGAAATTACTGAGCTGAGTAACAGCAGAAGCAAGGAACGGCGATTCGTTCAGTTGGAAGAGAACGACAAGACGATTCTGTATCTGAACAGGCCTCATTCTTAACCCTTTCAGACCCTCTGGCTACAATTGTGCACACCAACTTTTACCGTGTCTCAGCTGCGACGGAAATAATTTTTCCCAATCGGAACTTGAGCTACGCACTTGTGAATGTCCAACCTTCTCATCATTCACAAGTGCTGCCAACTGTTGGGCATCACTGTGAAAGTACCAGCAGATCGGTGCAGCAGTGGACAGCATCTCGTGACAGCCAGAATACACGGATGTCGTTGGTTCCCTATATTCCGCTGCATAATTAAATACTGTTATTGTTATTTTGCGTGATAATTATTGAATGATCGTTTTACTATTTGTTATAACGAAGAGTATTTCGTAACTAGTCATTTTAGTACATAAACTTAAGCCAAGTGTACAATGTATGTTTTGAAAATGAGTGTATATTTTTGTACAAATCTTGCATCTAAAGTCATTAGTAAATCACATATCAGCATTACCACACAAAGAAAAATTTTCCTTCCTTGAGAAAAAATTGACGTCTGAAAGGGTTCACATTTGATCATCAAGGCTAAAAATTATTGTAGACATCCTCACATCTTGATACCTAAAGGCAACTGGGAGATAAGTTCGCACTCATGTTTTGGTAACGGAAGGTGACTGGGAATTACTGGTGCTGCCCACTTCAGTATTGCCACAACACACCCAGATGTCATTGTAGACCACGTTCCTCATAAGAAGATACCAGCGAACCCGAGGAAGATGTGAAATGTTTGAGCTGGAAATTTGGACAAGTAAGAAATGCAATATTGTCGAGCTGCAGAATCACGTGACACGACAGCTACAGAAACAGGTGGTGACTGATTTATTATTCTCGCAGTTAACGTCAGTTTTTCCTTAAGAAACACCAGACATGCGTTGCAGAATGAATTTTCAATTTACAGCACAGAGGTACTCAGTTTGAAAACTGGCGGCAGATTAAAACTGTGTGCTGGAGCGGGTCTCGAACCCTAAACCTTTGTGACTCAGGGAGATCTGCCCAACTTACTAAACTACTGGATCTTGACTCGCTGTCCTCCCTAAAATCTTACTACCTGGGGTGCTGGTCCCGCAAGAATTGGAGCAGAAACTCCTCGAAGTCTGGACAGCGGTAAAGACTTGCTGGCTGAAGGATGCCAGGTATACAGGTATACAGTGGACAGCTAAGCTGGTGCAACGACGGCGCACGAGAGGCAGAGTGTCTGGACACGAGACCTGATCTGATAATTTTTCAGGAAGGTTCAGAAACCGTAGATAGCTTCAAATAATGGTAGCTCGTAAAATAATGTCCAAAGCTGATGCCTTTTGTTACTGTAAGGAAGCTGAGAAACATGACGAAAGGAGGAGCTGAACAAAGTCACAAGGAACGGGCCCTGTGCAGCCGTTTTGTAGCACATCTTTCCTTCTGCCTACTTCAGTGTGTCATCAACAAAAGCAGGAGATGGTCCTGTATGTAACTGCAAGGCAGGTAAGGGTCACGTGGGATGGTTGAGCTGAATAACAGCGTAAGCAAGAAATGATGCGTTGTCGTCCTGGAATATCATGTCCAAATACTGTCGCAGAAGCAAAAGGAGGGTTTGCTTTGTAACGCAACACACTCCAATGAATCGTTAACAAACAGCAGAGGTTACTCTAGGTTACTGTCCCCTCCTGCCTGGCACCTACAGTTTGTGACAGCAAGGGAGCTGAGGAACATACGTGACGGTTGGAGAACAGTAACTTTGTAAACGCTTCATTATATGCGGCTGTAGTAACTGAAGAGGACTTGGCTGTATTTATGTGGTTTACTTCAGTATTCACTCCAAAAATTCGGAAAGTCATTTTAGATCAGCATTCACGGGTGACGTACATTGGAGTAACGGACCTGAGGAACACGTCGAAGAGTGAGAACAGCTACACAGTAAGCAAACTGTCCAGTCGGATCCTGGTGTGTCGCTGATGGCGCAGGAACGGAAGCAAAGTACACTCACCCTGCACACCTCGTCGTCCCCTGAGAGAACACAAGAGTCTATTCGAGGTCACTGTTCGCTGCAGCACGGTACCCGGAGTTGCTCCAGTATGTCGCAGCAGAGGAGTTGAGGAAGAGTCGCGAGGGCTGGCGAGGGCAATGAGGGAAGCCCGGAGCAGCTGGAAGGCCGGCCGCCGCTGGCTGACAGCCGGCTCTGTGTGTCCCCCAGGCGTCATCAGGTGGTGGCGGCTGGCAAGTAGCGACTGCCCGCGCCCACACAACCGTCTCAACCACACAAATTTTGTGTGAAATGCGGATGTAGGGACTTCGCAATTTCCCAACTCATTATTACCTGCATCCCGGTCCAAGGCATATAGTCCTGCATTAGCAGTCCAATCATACATTTAATCGTTGACGAAAATCATTAATACCGTCCAAAAATGAGTCTAAAACCTTAGTAAGGTTTAAAGTTGAGATTGTTTATAAGTAACCAATCTTTTCAAAGACGCTTAAAAGCACTAATATTTGAAATTTAATGTTTGCAAGAACTATTTAAAAGAACATGATCTAGTCAAATTCATTAACTTATTCATTCATATACCTAAATAAAGGAATATTTTTCACCTGTTTTTTGTGGATTTCTTGCCTACTGCATTGTAGCATCGAAAAAGTGTTTTGTCGTTCACTTAGGGGCTTTATTATTACGCTAAAGGAATGTTATTAATGATATTCAGGTAGCTGAACAGAACTATCTATTACAGTTTTTGGCAGTTACAGCAGGAGTGAGGTCACACCATTCATAATCATCATGTTGTGTGCATCCACTATTCAGTCGATTATGAGTCTATCAATCTCTGTGTAAAATAAAACTAACTTAATGGTACAATATTTGCTCCTAATTAAATTTCACTCTTCCAAAAAAGACAAATCTTTTTGTCAGCACGACTACTGAATGACGTCTTCAGAGCGAGTAGAACCCATTCTTATGTGTAAATTATTCTCATTATAATTAATTGATTCAGTAGTAAATTATCTGCCCTAGGAGTGCCGACTGTATTGTACACTCCTGGAAATGGGACACCGGTGTGTCAGACCCACCATACTTGCTCCGGACACTGCGAGAGGGCTGTACAAGCAATGATCGCACGCACGGCACAGCGGACACACCAGGAACCGCGGTGTTGGCCGTCGAATGGCGCTAGCTGCGCAGCATTTGTGCACCGCCGCCGTCAGTGTCAGCCAGTTTGCCGTGGCATACGGAGCTCCATCGCAGTCTTTAACACTGGTAGCATGCCGCGACAGCGTGGGCGTGAACCGTATGTGCAGTTGACGGACTTTGAGCGAGGGCGTATAGTGGGCATGCGGGAGGCCGGGTGGACGTACCGCCGAATTGCTCAACAAGTGGGGCGTGAGGTCTCCACAGTACATCGATGTTGTCGCCAGTGGTCGGCGGAAGGTGCACGTGCCCGTCGACCTGGGACCGGACCGCAGCGACGCACGGATGCACGCCAAGACCGTAGGATCCTACGCAGTGCCGTAGGGGACCGCATCGCCACTTCCCAGCAAATTAGGGACACTGTTGCTCCTGGGGTATCGACGAGGACCATTCGCAACCGTCTCCATGAAGCTGGGCTACGGTCCCGCACACCGTTAGGCCGTCTTCCGCTCACGCCCCAACATCGTGCAGCCCGCCTCCAGTGGTGTCGCGACAGGCGTGAATGGAGGGACGAATGGAGACGTGTCGTCTTCAGCGATGAGAGTCGCTTCTGCCTTGGTGCCAATGATGGTCGTATGCGTGTTTGGCGCCGTGCAGGTGAGCGCCACAATCAGGACTGCATACGACCGAGGCACACAGGGCCAACACCCGGCATCATGGTGTGGGGAGCGATCTCCTACACTGGCCGTACACCCCTGGTGATCGTCGAGGGGACACTGAATAGTGCACGGTACATCCAAACCGTCATCGAACCCATCGTTCTACCATTCCTAGACCGGCAAGGGAACTTGCTGTTCCAACAGGACAGTGCACGTCCGCATGTTTCCCGTGCCACCGAACGTGCTCTAGAAGGTGTAAGTCAACTACCCTGGCCAGCAAGATCTCCGGATCTGTCCCCCATTGAGCATGTTTGGGACTGGATGAAGCGTCGTCTCACGCGGTCTGCACGTCCAGCACGAACGCTGGTCCAACTGAGGCGCCAGGTGGAAATGGCATGGCAAGCCGTTCCACAGGACTACATCCAGCATCTCTACGATCGTCTCCATGAGAGAATAAAAGCCTGCATTGCTGCGAAAGGTGGATATACACTGTACTAGTGCCGACATTGTGCATGCTCTGTTGCCTGTGTCTATGTGCCTGTGGTTCTGTCAGTGTGATCATGTGATGTATCTGACCCCAGGAATGTGTCAATAAAGTTTCCCCTTCCTGGGACAATGAATTCACGGTGTTCTTATTTCAATTTCCAGGAGTGTATTTTTACCTGATTTTCCATTTGTAATATAAATTACAATAAACCATACTTTTAGCTTATGAATAGCAGTTAAACATTCTCCCAGGTAAGCAATCAAAAATGAACTTTATTGATTGCAGTTATTTTAATTAAGTGTTGACTGAGACAGTACAGTAAATGGCCATGTTGGTGATTAGTTGTACGCTTTCTCGTATCGTTTTGTTCCCAATAATTTGGAACTGATACCTTACCGTATTATTATATACCCATAATCATTGTCGAAATTAATGGAGCCCTAGTGTGAGGGCCACAACCTGGCTGCTCTCAGATTTGATCGTGTGCAGGTGTATCGCCTGATGAACTTGTCACCCCGCAGTTGTACTAAAGTGGACCTTGTGTTTTGCTTCCATATGCACTCGAGGATTTACATCTGCCCAAACTTGGTTGTTGTGGTAATTCATTGTCTATCTCTCCTCACCTGGGAATAAGAGGCAGGTTGTGAAATCTCCCATGACTTGAGGGCTCGCACAGGCTTCAAGTGGTGTGGACAAAGTGAGTGTCTGTACAGAACTGACCAGCCGAGAGCGTGCGTAATGCCTCAACAACTACAGTTATCCACACACTTTTTACAGGACCATCTCCTAGTCGTGGCAACACTCCCCCCTCTATCCCCTCCCTCCCTCTCCGCCCTCTCCCCCCTCCCCCCCTCCTGTTCCCTCCCCGACATGTCATGTCTTGTCCTTGCTGCAGGTACCCCATGTCTGAAAGTCGCCAGAACGACCTGATTGATGCTGTGCAGTGTTGAAGATGTCGCTCAGCATACCCGATCTGTACCTCTCGGTTAACACCACAGCGAGCACCGTGTCCGTCATTTCCCGTGTGGAATAGTGGAGTAGAATTTCACTGTTTAAAGTGGTCGCACTCCACGGTGCGATTAGCCCTTCCCTGATGCCAGCACCACCTCAAAATGATACGTGGGTAATGGCTGACGTACAAGGCACTTGCAGGTGCTGTGTCTGAGATAATGGCAGCACAGTAAGAGGGAGTGAGGTCAGAGACAAACACGACCAACAGGAAATGAGCGACGGCCGTCTACAGGGAGTCTGCCAAAACCACTGAATACTGGGTCTAAACTGTGGGAAGAGGTGCATGACGTATGGTATGTATAAGGACAAAGAGGCAGAGAATGGGACCAGGTATGAAGTGCTCAGATTAGAGATGTTACAAGACATGGATGTATTGTCTAGTGCTATTGTTCATGGTTTGCATGACTGAAGTAATGAGAGAAATGAAAGAGAGATTCAGGAGTTGGATTAAAATTCCGGGTGAAAGGGTGCCGACGACAAGATTCGCAAATGACGGAATTGAAACAATGCTGTGTTGAATGGAATGAAGGGGGTGCTGAGCACACGTTGTGGGTTGAAAGAAAACTGAAGACGTACAAAAGAAATAACGTGTAGCGGTGATAAATTTAATATCAGAATTGTGGGGAGCGGCAACAGAGCAGGCAAAGTGAAGGAATTTTGCTACGTGGGAAGCCAAACATAGACCTTCATTTGCAGAAAGAAATGTCTGGGGAAGTGATTCACGGACTGTGGAGACAACTGGAAAGGAAGAGAATCTGAGCGTTTCTGATTTCGTGCCGTCAAAGGATTCCGAAAACTGAGGGGACTCACAAGAGACGGGGAGGTTCTCCGCAGGAATGGCGATGAGTGCAACAAGTGGAAAAGATTGACAGAAAGAAGGGAAAGGGTGATGGGACACGTATAAAGATGTGGAGGAATAAAGACGTGAAGGAATACCGTCCGCGATAGTTGAGGGGGCTGTAGAGGGAAAAAACTTTTTGGGAAAGGCAGATATTGGAATACATCCAACAAAAATACCTTAGGATGTTAATCGCAAGTGCTACTCCGAGAAGAAGAACCTGACACAGGAGGGGATTTCGTGGGGACCCGCATCAAACCAGCCACAGGACTGACTACCGAAAAAAAAGGACAGAGAGATCCAAAGTAAGAAGTTTTATCAGGCATTTACAAATTCCCAGACGTCAGTATTTGATGTGCCAAAGGTTTATACCAGCTCCTTGCAGCTGATCGGCTATTCTACCGCCATTTTCGCGACTGCTGCGACTCGGCAGTGTTGCGAGGATTTTGGCAGGTCTGCCTGCGTGCCGGCCACGCCGCAGCGCAGTCTGCCTCGGTGCGCAGCGTGTTGGGTGGACCGCGGTGGGCGGCGAGGGGCAGAGCCGGGCCGCCCCCTGGCGGCGGGACGTGCGTGCCGCGGCGGCGACAGCCCGAAATGCGGGGGCGTGACGACCGCTGCCGGCCACTGATTTCCTCCTGAACGGTGTCTCAATATTTTTCTCATTTGAATGGTTTCTTTTAACAAGTCAGGACTTTGCTTCACTGCATTTAGGTACAAGTCTGTTGGCATTTCATTGCACTTACCTGTGTCTTACAGTGATACTTACAAGCTCTGGGAAAAAGCCAAAGGAATTATTATTTGCGTCGACTAGCAACGATAATAGCAGTGGTCGTGCGTTGGAAAACCTTCGGGTAGGCAGGTGTTGCGCGGAGTGGGCGTGGAGAGAGGCAGAGAGGTTGCGGCGCTTGCAGGGTGCGGCAGTGCGGCGTCGACGCTCTCGCACCAGAGGGCACCAGTTCCGGCTGCATCGTGTCGGCGCGCCGGCCGCATGTCCAGCAGCAGCAGGGAGGGCAGTGGACGGCCGGACAGGCTGTGTCGACTACGACTGCCCGCTCCTGTGATTAGCCGTCCCTCCACGACATCCTGCCGCCCTCAACAACAACAACAACAACAGCAGTTCCGGCAACTCGGATTCGCCGCCGGCTCCGAGTTTCGTCGCACGCACAGCACTCAAGTACTAACGGCTAACCCAGCACCGCAACTGAATGTGATCTGATTCGTAAAATTTATTTCAATAATAATCAGTTAAATTCAGAGCGATTGTGTCTCTTTGTCCCCAGACATCGTTACCAAGCAGGATCCTTGTTCCATTTTTTTCCCCTTATATGCTAACCGAGTACCAAAAGAAACAAATTGAATATTTACAGCCAGTTTATTAATGAATAATTTCACTTTTAAGAACTTCAGCCTCAGTCTACTTTCAACTAACTGTCGTACAACAGAGTCTTCAGTATTTGAGTAAAGTAAAGCAATTCCAGTTTTCAAGTTTCACAATCTATCACTCGAAAAAATCCAAATCTAAACAAAATGCACAATTTAAGAGTGCAGAAGTTTTATTTATTTTACATATAGCTTCGAACACATGGCTGTTTGGTTTGGTACGTATTCTAGTATTTAATTCTGTTCAAGTCGGTAAGAAAAAGGCTCAGTTGTTCAGACAAATATGAAATCCAGTTTGCAAAATAACTAACATCAAAGTAAAAAGTGCTTGCCTTTTTTCTAAATTTCTTTCATGACGTTATGTTGGGGTCACTGAAAGTCATTGTTCACGTACCAAAGTTCAGTACCAACATATAGTTTAATTATGTATTTTCAAATCATTACTCGATTGCCTTTTTCAAAATTTAATGCCAAATATAACGTAAGAGCGACTGCTCAGTTTTCTTTATCATTACATACTCACAATTAGTGACAAAAAACATGACAACCTTCAGTTGCCACGTCAGTGCTTAATAATACGTGTTTTTGTTTCCCATCATCTTGTAGAGAATTTTGGATAAAAATTGCCCTAGTGGGCTGGCGGCCGTTAATTATTTCCTTTTTGTTCATTAGTGTAATTTTTGCATTCATGATCGGTGGTACCCCTTTTATGACCAGTGTTGTTCGTGAGTGAAAGCACAAAACAACTTTCATTTTTCCGAATTATAGCCCTGATCGGTTACCTACTTTTTATTTGTAGTAGACTTTTCCATCAGAAGGGTCGGTTGTACACTTTCCTCCTACTTGTTGATATTACTTCTTCGGAAAAGATAGCCTTATCCAGTTAGTAAAAATCCAGCAGGCATACACGCGATCCACGGTCATATTTCATATCGCAGGCAGGATAGGCAGGTTAGTAAGGGGGAGGTTACACGTGGCGACCCATAGTGCTCAGAGCCATTTGAACCATTTGTTGTTGTGGTCTTCAGTCCTGCGACTGGTTTGATGCAGCTCTCCATGCTACTCTATCCTGTGCAAGCTTCTTCATCTCCCAGTACCTACTGCTACCTACATACTTCTAAATCTGCTTAGTGTATTCATTCCTTGGTCTCCCTCTACGATTTTTACCCTCCACGCTGCCCTCCAATGCTAAAGTTGTGATCCCCTGATGCCTCAGAACATGTCCTACCAGACGATCCCTTCTTCTTGTCAAGTTGTGTCACAAACTTCTCTTCTCCCCAATTTTATTCAAGACCTCCTCATTAGTTATGTGATCTACCCACCTAATCTTCAGCATTCTTCTGTAGCACCACATTTCGAAAGCTTCTATTCTCTTCTTGTCTAAACTATTTAACGTCCATGTTTCACTTCCATACATGGCTACACTCCATGCAAATACTTTCAGAAACGACTTCCTGACGCATAAATTTATACTCGATGTTGCCAGTCTACGTTTTATATCCTCTCACTTCGACCATCATCAGTTAGTTTGCTCCCCAAATAGCAAAACTCCTTTACAACTTTAAGTGTCTCATTTCCTAATCTAATTCCCTCAGAATCACCAGACTTAATTCGACTACATTTCATTATCCTCGTTTTGCTTTTGTTGATGTTCTCTTATATCCTTCTTTCAAGACACTGTCCATACCGTTCAACTGCTCTTCCAAGTCCGTTACTGTCTCTGACAGAATTACAATGTCATCGACGAACCTCAAAGTTTTTATTTCTTCTCCATGGAATTTAATACCTACTCCGAACTTTTCTTTTGTTTCCTTCACTGCTTGCTCAATATACAGATTGAATAACATCGGGGAGAGGCTACAGCCCTGTCTCACTCCCTTCCCAACCACTGCTTCCATGCCCCTCGACTCTTATAACTGCCATCTGGTTTCTCTACATATTGTAAATAGCCTTTCGCTCCCTGTATTTTACCCCTGCCGCCTTCAGAATTTGAAAGAGTGTATTCCAGTCAACATTGTCAAAAGCTTTCTCTAAGTCTACAAATGCTAGAAACGTAGATTTGCCTTTCCTTAATCTTTCTTCTAAGATAAGTTGTAAGGTCAGTATTGCCTCGCGTGTTCCAACATTTCTACGGAATCCAAACTGATCTTCCCCGAGGTCGGATTCTACCAGTTTTTCCATTCGTCTGTAAATAATTCGCGTTACTATTTTGCAGGTGTGACTTATTAAACTGATAGTTCGGTAATTTTCACATCCGTCAACACCTGCTTTCTTTGAGATTGGAATTATTATAACAGTAAGTGGCAGATAAGCAGCACATTTAAATTTCACAGTAATCAGCAAACTGGCCAACATGAATAAATTAGGCGAAACAAGTAATTTGATTGTACCAAATGCGGAACAATCGGTCGAACAATGCACGATCATGAAGCGGGAGGCATTGTTCAGAGTTCGGCGGCTAGCATCACAGACGCTGCTGCAGAAAACCGAACAATGGCGGAAATGGAATTCCACGCACTCGCAAGTGCTACGGAATACAGAATAAAAAGTAAAATGGAACCTACTGATGACGCATACGAGGAATCTATTAAGACAAACCGGTGTTGCAACGTGTGATTTCCGGAAATATAAAAGGTTTGTTCAGTTCGTTAATGAGTAAAATGGATGCCCAATCACCAACAATAGGTGACAAGAATAAAGCAGTTGGAACTGTTAACGGTAATGTTGGGATTATTAACTCAAAGGTAGATAGAATTGGAGCAGAGGTAGTGGAGCTGAGTACAGAAATCCGTAATCTGGAGAGTGATGTGGAGGAATCCCAAATAAAGATGGGAGACATAAATAATCGTTTCGAAACTGAAGTAGGGAGGATCAAACAGAAGCTGGTAGGGACTGTTGGCCCCACAATAGAGAGCTGAAAAATTGAAAGTAGCTCGAGAAGAAGATCTAGGAAAAATAATGAGTTTACAGACTTTAGTACCCGACGTAGGTGCTAAAGTAAATAGACAATTGGTTGTGTGTAATGAAAAGAAGCAGGAGGTGGAAGGGTTATCAGTTACAACTTGCCAACTGGTTACAAATGAGTTAGAGAGACGATTAGGAGAAAATCAGCACTGTGTCATACCACGCACATAGCGCCGAAATATTAGCGGAGGAAAAGCGTTTAGATCCCCTCAAAAGGCTGGGTGGACTGCACGCTGCGGCTTCATTAAAAATTGTGAAAGGGGATTGCCGGAATCATGGCCAGACAAGGGAAAAATATATGCAGTAATCGACGTGTTAGCTGGCTAGGCTAAGCGATGGGGTTTAAACCTCGACATAACAAACATGACGTTTCAAGAGTTCAAAATGTATTCTTGAAAGAGTTGTGGTCAGAGCTGATACAAGAGTGTGTATGGCACTATTTCGTAATGTCCAGGCCCTACGATGTAAACACGCGAGGCTCCATGAAAGAATTTTGTGGAAACTGGATCCGCAAATTGGAATATCTGCGCGATCGGAAAAGTGAATCGGAGATTTGTGTGGGAGCTGTGGCAGAAGCTTCCAGATGACTCCAACAGATACTTGGGCAGTAGTTCGAGAACGATTGATGCGTTTGTAGAGAAAATAGAAAACGAATACAAATAGAGGAATAACGGCGAAAATGTTAAAAGTCGTGGCAATGGTAACAATTACCACCATAGTCACCGTGGCAATAATGGTATCAACCACCATGGTAATAACAATCCACAGCAGTATAACAATAATGGTTATAGTAACAGTAACAACAACTGTAGAAATGATAGAGGCCAGTATCAAGTAAGTACGGTACGTGGTCCTTGGAGGAATGGTAGTAGAGAGGAGCGGAATGACACTTCACGCCGGTGTGGCAGCCACAGGTCTGTGGGAATTGGTGAGGGAAGCAACCAGCCGCGCCCGTTAGGGGGTGGGGAGACCTCGGCGGCCCAAACGAGAACCTAGACAATGCCGCTATGACAAATCCGGAAGGATAACTCAGCGATGGGGGAATGTGCGAGAGAGTAAAGAGGGCGGCGCACCTAGAGTAATGGTAACTGAGCTGGAGACGGCAGGCGACGCAGCTGTCACTACTCGTAAAAGTAACAACGATATTAGCGTACCGGTAGGGGAGAAGGAAGCGGCCCCAGCAACGGTTACCCAAGTTTCAGCAGAGTACGAGTCGCCAGCGGAAGAAATAGAGCCGACCTCGAATAAAGTTTCCGGAATCGAGCAGGGAAATGCGAGGAGGCGTGGTCGGTCTGTTCGGTCGGATGTACTACGAGCTGAAAAGTTAGAGAGGATTGTATGGGAGGTGTGTTAATGGGGAGAGCGGACAGAAACCGACGCTTCTCAGCGCTCAAGAAATTAACGTTTCTGAAACGGAAAGCACTGTACCTGAACGGCAGGCTTGTCCAAATCAAGTTTTTGAAGTAGCCAAGCCCAGCGACGCTAGTCCTGTTGAAAACAGAGGCGGATGTTGCGAGGAGGGGCAAGATGAATTTGGCCATAATGACCAGGTACGAGTAATTGAAAGCCACGTAGACTGCAGTATCCACGGGGCCAGACCTGACGTTACACGAGCAGTCGAGACTGATGGCGGTAGCGTGAGCTCGCGAGATGAGACAGAACACAAAACAGAGCACTTTGCTCCAAACATCTCGGAAGATGACAGCCATCTTTGCGAAGAACAGCTACCTGACGTGACAATTAGGGAACTATTGCATAAACAAAGTTCATTAATCGATGAGGCAATAAATAACTGTCCTTCGCCGAAGAGTAGGAAGCAGTTAAAGAGTTTCCTAGGCCTCTCAGGATTCTATCGCAAGTCGGCGCAGGGCCATGCGTTAAACGATCCAAACCTGAACAGCTTGTTGCGAAAAGATACGCCCTTTGTGTGGAGTGACGAGTGTGAGGCCGTATCTAAAAGACTGAAAAATGAATTACTGCAGAATAACATATTGTACCATGCTGATCTTGCGTTGCCATTTCTTATGGGAACGGACTCGTCTAATTATGGCTTAGGAGTGGAATTGTTTCAAGAAGTAGGAGAAGGAGAAAATAAAGAACTCAGAACAGTCGCGTTCGCAAGCCGAACGTTGACGAAATGTGACGGAAACTATACGATTTCTGAGAAAGAATGTCTCGCTACCGTATGGGTTTTCAGAAAATTTAAAGGTTATTTGTGGGACCGAAAGGTGATAATTCACACTGACCACAAGGCGCTCACTTATCCAAAGGATCGTCGTTTCCCGCGTGAAAGACCGACTCGGTGGTCTCTCTCTTCTTGCAGCAGTTTTACTCTGACATTTGTCACGTGAGAGGATCGGCCAACTGTATAGCGGACGCGCTGCCACGTCTGCCTGAAACCGGTCATCGGCTTGTGGAGGACGAGTCTGAAGCCGCACTGAAATTGTACTGCTTTCAAGATGTAGAAGGTCGTAAAAGAGTAGAGACCGTCTGTAAAAACATGCGTCGTCAGCAAAACGCGGATGACTGTCTAATAATTGTTAAAAACGAGTATGACGAAAAGAGTAGACAAGGGGAGAAACTGAGAAAGTATTACAAAATATATAACCATATCTTGTACATACGTAAAGGTGAAGAAAGCTATAAATGGCGAGTGTGTTGGCCAGGCAAGTACGTCACGGACATGATTGACTACTATCATTTACAGTCAATAAACTACTATCACTTAGCGTATGGTCACTGCGGACTAAAGAAGTGCGCTGAGAAGCTGGCGGAAGTTGTAAATATTAGTAATATGCAGAAAAGAGTTGCTCAACGAATAAGGACATGTGACAAGTGCCAGAGGGTGAAAGTAACGAACTGCACGAACCGTGGCCCTAGGCAGAGCATAAGACGTAACGATGTGCTGGATTTGGTCTGTACGGACCTCTACGGTCTACTGCTCAAGACTTCAGTGAATTTCGCGTACATGTTAGTGGTGCTGGAAACATTTCCTTAGTGTGTCAAGTTTCATCCGATAAGAAAGGCTACAGCTAGAGCGGTTTATAAGAGATTTGAAACTTCCTGGCAGATTAAAACTGTGTGCCCGACCGAGACTCGAACTCGGAACCTTTGCTTTTCACGGGCAAGTGCTCTACCACCTGAGCTACCCTAGCACGACTCACGCCCCGTCCTCACAGCTTTACTTCTGCCCGTACCTCGTTCCCCACCTTCCAAACTTTACAGAAGCAATATCCTTTCTTTCAGGAGTGCTAGTTCTGCAAGGTCTGCAGGAGAGCTTGTACAACAGTACAACAGTATTGAGTAAAGTAAAGCAATTTCAATTTTCAAGTTTGAGAATCTATCACTGGAAAAAATCCAAATCTAAAGAAAATGCGCAGATTAAGAGTGCAGAAGTTTTATTTATTTTACATATACGAGGGCAGTTCAATAAGTAATGCAACACATTTTTTTTCTCGGCCAATTTTGGTTGAAAAAACCGGAAATTTCTTGTGGAATATTTTCAAACATTCCCGCTTCGTCTCGTATAGTTTCATTGACTTCCGACAGGTGGCAGCTCTGTACGGAGCTGTTAAAATGGCGTCTGTAACGGATGTGCGTTCCAAACAACGGGCAGTGATCGAGTTTCTTTTGGCGGAAAACCAGGGCATCTCAGATATTCATAGGCGCTTGCAGAATGTCTACGGTGATCTGGCAGTGGACAAAAGCACGGTGAGTCGTTGGGCAAAGCGTGTGTCATCATCGCCGCAAGGTCAAGCAAGACTGTCTGATCTCCCGCGTGCGGGCCGGCCGTGCACAGCTGTGACTCCTGCAATGGCGGAGCGTGCGAACACACTCGTTCGAGATGATCGACGGATCACCATCAAACAACTCAGTGGTCAACTTGACATCTCTGTTGGTAGTGCTGTCACAATTGTTCACCAGTTGGGATATTCAAAGGTTTGTTCCCGCTGGGTCCCTCGTTGTCTAACCGAACACCATAAAGAGCAAAGGAGAACCATCTGTGCGGAATTGCTTGCTCGTCATGTGGCTGAGGGTGACAATTTCTTGTCAAAGATTGTTACAGGCGATGAAACATGGGTTCATCACTTCGAACCTGAAACAAAACGGCAATCAATGGAGTGGCGCCACACCCACTCCCCTACCAAGAAAAAGTTTAAAGCCATACCCTTAGCCGGTAAAGTCATGGTTACAGTCTTCTGGGACGCTGAAGGGGTTATTCTGTTCGATGTCCTTCCCCATGGTCAAACGATCAACTCTGAACTGTATTGTGCTACTCTTCAGAAATTGAAGAAACGACTTCAGCGTGTTCGTAGGCACAAAAGTCTGAACGAACTTCTCCTTCTTCATGACGACGCAAGACCTCACACAAGTCTTCGCACCCGAGAGGAGCTCACGAAACTTCAGTGGACTGTTCTTCCTCATGCACCCTACAGCCCCGATCTCGCACCGTCGGATTTCCATACGTTTGGCCCAATGAAGGACGCAATCCGTGGGAGGCACTACGCGGATGATGAAGAAGTTATTGATGCAGTACGACGTTGGCTCCGACATCGACCAGTGGAATGGTACCGTGCAGGCATACAGGCCCTCATTTCAAGGTGGCGTAAGGCCGTAGCATTGAATGGAGATTACGTTGATAAATAGTGTTGTGTAGATAAAAGATTGGGGAATAACCTGGTGTATTTCAATGTTGAATAAAACAACCCCTGTTCGAGAAAAAAAAAGTGTTGCATTACTTATTGAACTGCCCTCGTAGCTTGGAGCACGTGGCTTTTTAGTGTGATACGTATTCTAGTATTTAATTCTGTTCAATTCATTAAGAAAAAGGCACAGTTGTTCAGATAATAATATGAAATCCAGTTTGCAAAATAACTAACTTCAAAGTAAAAAGTGGTTGCCTTTTCTCTAAATTTCTTTGATGATGTTATGTTGACGTCACTGAAGGTCATTGTTCACGTAACGAAGTTCAGTACTAACATACAGTTTAATTGTATATTTTCAAATCATTACTCGATTGCCTTACTCAAACTTTAATGCCAAACACAATGTAAGAGTGACTTCTCAGTTCTCTTTATCATTACATACTCACTTAAAATTAGTGTCAAGAAACGTGACAACCTACAGTTACCATGTCAGTGTTTAATAAATAATACATGTTTTTCTCTCCCATCATCTTGTAGAGGAATTTGGATGTAAATTGCCCTAGTGTGCTGGCGACCGTTAATTATTTCCTTTTCGTTCATTATTGTAACTTTTGGATTCGTGATCAGTGGTACCCCTTTTCTGACCAGTGTTGTTCCTGAGTGAATGTACAAAATAACTTTCATTTTTCCAAATTATAGCCCTATTCGGTTAACTACTTTTTACTTGTAGTACATATCTCCATCAGAAGGATCGGTTGTACATTTTCCTCCTACTTGTTGATATTACTCCTTTGGGAAAGATAGCCTTATCCAGTTAGTAAAAATCCATTAGGCATACACGCGATCCACGGTCTTATTTTATATCACAAGCAGGGTAGGCCTTTTAGTAAGGGGGAGGGTACAGCCTCCTCAGAAGGTACGGTGCGCTAGACTGAAGCGAACTTTGGCCGTTTGTCAGCTGTGATCTTTGTCACTGCTGCACTAACACCTATGTAAACTTGTACACCACAGGACTTGGCAGTGGAAAAATTATAAATTGCTTAGGGAAAGAGTTGACCTATTGTCTTGGGTTGATATCAGACACTGCTGCCGGGTTAAAATGCATTTACCTGGAAATGTCAGTGAGCTGACAACACGTGATAAGCTGAAAGGCGAGACCACCTTATCGGAATTCCCCACACTCGTGGACACCAGACCGGTGACGTGCCGGCGCGCACGTTTCGAGGCAGGCGAAGGTCACTCCGAACAGCCCGAGCGACTGCGTAGTTGAGGGGTCAGAGCTGGCAGCAGGGTCAGCCGCCAGTGCGCGCTCCAGGAGTCTGGAGGCGGAATGTGTCGACATCCGTACGGAACTTGGCTTTGGAACGGGGTGCTCGGATGTAGCCTAACCCCGCTGCATGTGACGCACTGTGGGGAAGGGTCACTCGCTGCACTGAGAACCCTGTCCACAGTCCAGACTGTTGACAGATGGCAGTGATGTGTGGCTTCTGTCCCAGGATTCAGTACTGCAGGCGACATCTGACTGGCAAGTAGTGTTTCGTATTCCAAGTGTTGTGGGCGTCAAGGATGATTAAGAATGGGCATGAGTATATGGTGGACTATATCATAAAAAAGGGATGTAACTCACTGCCATTGTGTAAACATCATAAAGAATCAACTGAAGACCAACCATTAAAAATAATGCAGTTTTGGGAGATGGTGCCCACGCTTGTATTCCAGATGAAGCAGCAAATGATGTGTGAAAATGTTTTTCAACTAAAAAAAAAGTGAAAAAGAAACAGATACTACAATTTCGTCAGTTTACGTTGAAGAAGTAGTGCTTCAATCGAGGCTAAGACTTTTCTAACTACGTTACCGTCTCGTACAAGTGCAAAACAGTAACTGCATTGCATTAGGAAAAACTGCATCCGACCAATTCTGGAGGAATATTCTTTCAAGAAAAAATTTACTGCCGAATGATGGCAGCAAACTTTTATCTGCGGATGATCTCAGTGGACTGAATGACAGCACTGGTGTCTGTTGGCGGAAAAGAAAAAATCGTGTTCATCAAGCTGTGAATCATTCTTTACGGATGTAACGCTGTAAAATTCGAACAAGTAGTTTGGACATTTGTTTATAATACATACCAGTATTACGAGTTATTTGGAGGAAACATGCACAATTTCATTGGTGTATGTTTCTCTACGCAATAAAAAGCGTGAAACATACGGTTTTTTGTTTATCTGATGAAACGTGCTTGGATGGAATCCTGGTTCTCTCATGATGGCTTTGGAAGTCGCTGTTGTCGAATCAGCTGGAAATTTCTTCCCTGAGCCAGATATTATAGGTTGCAATTTCCATTTTGATCAACGTTTGTGGAATCAAGTTAAGTTTCGCTGATTTTCTTACCTGTCTTTAGCACAACGAAGAAATACACACATAAGAACGTATGCAGCTCTACCCTATGTTACCTTATAAATACTGCATGATGGTGGGCTGTCTATTCAGAAGAAAAACAAGAGTTTCATAACTTATTCGACTATTTTTGGACCAGCTGGTTGATAACGAGGATGTGCCAAGACAAGAGAGATGTGGAGTTACGGTGGAAGGCCCCATCACACTATCAACGCCTCTGAAGGATGGAACCAGGCGATAGACATGTTAATACCAAAACTTCGACCAAATGTTTACTCATTACTGAAAAGCCTGGTACAGTGTCCTTTGACCACAAGTTTGACCCATTAATTTCGAATTTCGGTGGGAAAATAGGAGAGAATTGAGAAATTTAGACTGATGAGACTACTGTAAAGAATCAAACTGATGCCAGCTTAAAATCATTTCTGACCTGTGTCACCTCTGTACGGAAATTGCAGTGAAGAAGGAATCGTGACAACCATTGGAAATTATGTGAACATTGAAAACAAGTTCACTGTAACTCGTACACACTGGAATGCTTATAAATCCACGAGTCTGGATGGATGTACCGCTTGTTGTCAGACAATATGAATGTGTGTGTGTGTGTGTTTGTCTAAAAGCTCCAGAATACATCTTCTGGAAAGGGAGGCAGACTCTCTCATCTCTGAACTGCTCATCCTGAAAATGATGGCTGGATACACGGTGGCTTGCAGTCACTGGATAAAACGCCGACGCTGTTTATGACCGTTTTATACTGCATTCTTTACCACAGAGATGGGCCCTGCATCTTCTTCTTCAGGAAACAAGAGGTAAATATCAGTCTGTTCAAACGAGTGTTGGTATGTCAATCTACTTAGACTTGCAGTGGTAATGGAAGCCAGAGGCTGTGGAGGTGCCAAGTTAGACGCGTTAGGTGCTGCTGGTAAAAGTATCCGCCAGCCACACACCTCGAAGTAGTCGACACTATTCTCACCTCCTTACGGCGCAGACCGAGGTGTGCAGGCAGACATCGTCCCTCGATTGCCACACGACCACAATAAGACAGTATGCGGATAACATCGCTACAGACCTCACACCTCCCTCCGCCAAACACCCACCTCTGTGTCGAGGATGCTACAGGATGTTTGAAAAAGTGTCCCGCGATCTTTAAAGGTAAGCGCGAGAACTCAAACGCTTAGAACTCGACGAAAATGAGCTTAGAATATAAGTCGCTCATCCCAGAAATTACGCTACGAAGCACTCGCATGCCAAACAGCACGTCTTAGCACGAGACACATTCGAGTGATCACCTTTCGGAGGTCCAAGATAAGAACTTTGGGAACGCGGAGAAACAAAATGTCGACATACTAGCGCCAAAAGCACGCGTGTATCATCGCCGTGCTTGTCGCTACATTCCGCTCTGCTTATAATAATTACAGCGAACTTTTTCTGCTCAAAATAAAGTGTTGCACAGCCATTGAAACTTGGGTGTACAGGAGTTGGGTACACACTAATTACATTTTCAGACGCCGTTATTTATACGTGAGTTCGTGACCTGCCTTTTGGTAAAAGTGTTGTAACGTAAGCTTGCATTTCGATGCAAAAAGTCTACTGTATGGCACAGAGTGAAGTCTGACGAAGAACCTACGATCGTGTAGCTTTACGCGTCGTTTTCCACTCTGCGTTCTTACAAAATCGACGACCCTTCTCACGCAGAGCTTACGCAGTGTTTTGGTTTCCCTCGCTGTGCTTTCGGTGCTGTTGTACGGACACTGGAAATGTTCCTCCCTCACCCCTCGAACAGGTGGTCGTCCAAATGCCTCTCGTGGTCAGACGGGCTGTTTTGTACGCGAGTGCACAGGGCGTACCAAAAAGGACGGCGCAGAGTTACACGGCTGAAAGTACACGACAGTAGAAGCGCAAATGTCGAGTAGACATGGGCCCCGAGACGCACACCTCAAAAGTTATGAGCACTTGTTCACTGGAAGAGTTGTGTTCCAAAGTACCGAAGGTGGACAGGTGCTCAAAGTGTGCTGCCCCTGAGTAAAAATTCGCTCATATTTTATCAGCACAAGATGTACATAGCCTCAAAATACGCAAAGTGGTAGGATAATGAATACATAAATTTTATTTGTTAAAAGGAATTCTGTTATATGTTATAGACCGCAAGACAAAGTGGTGGGCGTGGCTGCCGATCGCGGTACAACAGCGACCTGGCGTCTAAAGAAAAAAAGAATACAGAAGGCCAAAAAAGAGTTAATCATTTAAAACAACAATGATGTAAAAGAATAAGAATTTTAGTAGTATGTGAGAAGTAGGTCTGAAGCAGACACAGAGTTCGTCGTTTGTTCTTGGTTAGGACACTAGTTCAGCGTTTGACTCTTAATTAATATTATATCTGGCAGTGGGAGAATCTATGATCTGACTTACGTATTTACATCGATACGTAAAGAAAGGAAAATTAGCAAGATAATATTGGATTCTATCCTGATTGGAAAATTTGAAATTTGTCATCACTTACGTAAGGCTCATGTTTTCGTTTAATTCTGAAGAAGATAAGTCTGTTTTCACTTAAGATGAGTGAACAACCATATAAAATTCGTTGTATAAAAGCGAATAATTCTCGGTCGGAGATCGTTCTTATGTTAATTGAAATGGGAAGTTTTAAAGCTAGATGCTACCAAATGGTTTATAAAACAAGGACTGAGCTGTTCTAGAAAGTTGAACAGAGGTTCAATGTAGTATCTGAAGTTAGTTTCAGAATAAATTTTGTTTGGGTTGAAAAGTGACGTAGCTGACTTTGGTTGAACTTTCGTTGTCTTCAGAGTAGTAGTTCTATATTGTAAAATGCCTACTACAGTAGTACAAGTTTATATGACTACTGGCTCTGCAGATCATGAAGAAATTGATGAAATGTATGATGAGATAAAAGAAATTATTCAGGAAGTGATGGGAGGCGAAAATTTAATAAAAAAAGTGGCTCTGAGCACTATGGGACTTAACATCTAAGGTCATCAGACCCCTAGACTTAGAACTACTTAAACCTAACTAACCTATGGACACCACACACATCCATGCCCGAGGTAGAATTCGAACCTGCGACCGTAGCAGCAGCGCGGTTCCGGACTGAAGTGCCTAGAACCGCTCGGCCACAAAGACCGGCCAAAATTTAATAGTCATGGGTGACTGAAATTCAAGAGTAGGAAAAGGGAGAGAAGGAAACATAGTAGGTGAATATGGATTGGGAGTAAGAAATGAAAGAGGAAGCCGTCTGGTAGAATTTTGCACAGAGCATAACTTAATCATAGCTAACACTTGGTTCAAGAATCATGAAAGAAGTTTGTATACATGGAAGAATCCTGGAGATATTGACAGGTTTCACATAGATTATGTAATGGTAAGACAGAGATTTAGGAACCAGGTTTTAAATTGTAAGACATTTCCAGGGGCAGATGTGGATTCTGGCCACAATCTATTGGTTATGAACTGTAGATTAAAACTGAAGAAACTGCAAAAAGGTGGGAATTTAAGGAGATGGGACCTGGATAAATTGACTAAACCAGAGGCTGTACAGACTTTCAGGGAGAGCATAAGGGAACAATAGACAGGAATGGGGAAAGAAATACAATAGAAGAAGAATAAGTAGCTCTGAGGGATGAAGTAGTGAAGGCAGCAGAGAATCAAGTAGGTAAAAAGACGAGAGCTAGTAGAAATCCTTTGGTAACAGAAGAGATACTGAATCTAATTTATGAAAGGAGAAAATATAAAAATGCAGTAAATGAAACAGACAAAAAGGAATACAAACGTCTCAAAAATGAGATGTACAGGAAGTGCAAAATGGCTAAGCAGGGATGGCTAGAGAACAAATGTAAGGCCGTAGAGGCTTATCTCACTAGGGGTAAGATAGATACTGCCTACAGGAAAATTAAAGAGACCTTTGGAGAAAAGAGAGCCACTTGTATGAATATCAAGAGCTCAGATGGAAACCCAGTTCTAAGCAATGAAGGGAAAGCAGAAAGGTGGAAGGAGTATATAGAGGGTCTATACAAGGGTGATGTACTTGATGGCAATGTTATGGAAATGGAAGAGGATGTAGATGAAGATGAAATGGGAGTTACGATACTGCGTGAAGAGTTTGACAGAGAACTGTAAGACCTGAGTCGAAACAAGGCCCCAGGAGTGGACAATATTCCATTAGAACTACTGGCGGCCTTGGGAGAACCAGTCCTGACAAAACTCTACCATCTGGTGAGCAAGATGTATGAGACAGGCGAAATTCCCTCAGACTTCAAGAAGAATATAATAATTCCAATCCCAAAGAAAGCAGGTGTTGACAGATGTGATAATTACCGAACAATCAGTTTAATAAGTCACAGCTGCAAAATACTAACGCGAATTCTTTACAGATGAATGGAAAAACTGGTAGATGCCGACCTCAGGGAAGATCAGTTTGGATTCCGTAGAAATGTTTAACACATGAGGCAATACTGACCTTACGACTTATCTCAGAAGAAAGATTAGGGAAAGGAAAACCTACGTTTCTAACATTTGTAGACTTAGAGAAACCTTATGACAATGTTGACTTGAATACTCTCTTTCAAATTCTAAAGGTGGCAGGGGCAAAATACAGGGAGCACACAATTTGTACGGAAACCAGATAGCAGTTATAAGAGTTGAGGGGCACGAAAGGGAAGCAGTGGTTGGGAAGGGAGTGAGACAGGGTTGTAGCCCCTCCCCGATGTTATTCAATCTGTATATTGAGCAAGCAGTAAAGGAAACAAAAGGAAAATTCAGACTAGGTATTAAAATCCATGGCGAAGAAATAAAAACTTTGAGGTTCGCCGATGACATTGCATTTCTGTTAGAGACAGCAATGGACTTGGAAGAGCAGTTGAACGGAATGGACAGTGTCTTGAAAGGAAGATATAAGAGGAACGCCAACAAAAGCAAAACGAGTATAATGGAATGTAGTCGAATTAAGTCGGGTGATGCTGAGGGAGTTAGATTAAGAAATGAGACACTTAAAGTAGTAAAGGAGTTTTGCTATTTGGGGAGCAAAATAACTGATGATGGTCGGAGTAGAGAGGATATAAAATGTAGACTGGCAATGGCAAGGAAAGCGTTTCTGAAGAAGAGAAATTTGTTAACATCGAATATAGATTTAAGTGTGAGGAAATCATTTCTGAAAGTATTTGTATGGAGTGTAGCCATGTATGGAAGTGAAACATGGATGATAAATAGCTTGGACAAGAGGAGAATAGAAGCTTTCGAAATGTGGTGCTACAGAAGAATGCTGAAGATTAGATGGGTAGATCACATAACTAATGGGGAGGTATTGAACAGGATTGGGGAGAAGAGAAGTTTGTGGCACAACTTGACAAGAAGAAGGGACCGGTTGGTAGGACATGTTCTGATGCATCAAGGGATCACAAATTTAGCATTGGAGGGCAGCGTGGAGGGTAAAAATCGTAGAGGGAGACCAAGAGGTGAATACACTAAACAGATTCAGAAGGATGTAGGTAGCAGTAAGTACTGGGAGATGAAGAAGCTTGCACAGGATAGAGTAGCATGGAGAGCTGCATCGAACCAGTCACAGGACTGAAGACCACAACAACAACAACAACATTGTAAAATACGCGAAGCTATCAATTGATGAGAAAGTGACGACAAGCGTAAGTGAAGCCTCTGTTGTATATTGATTTATTTTGATGATAGGTGTCGGTATATGTAGTGGTAATGGTAGTATGGACCAAAACAAGAAAAACATGTCCAGTAAACATGTGCCCTAAAATGCATACCTTAACAGCTTCTGAACTGCTACCCCTGAAGAAACGTTATTACCGGCCAGTGTTCAACAGAAGATCCCAAAGAGGATGGAAATAGATAATCGCTTTAGACTACAATGTGAGTTCTGAGGAAAACAGCACACCACTTCTGAGCTGTGGTTGCCTGGCTGACGTATCTGAAGTTTCCGGTGAAGATATCAAGAGAAGATACTGACAGGGTACGACACCATAAATTGATGACGCTGCCCAACTAGCGTATCAAACAGATTTTCAAGGAATAGTGTGAATAGGCAATCACAACATAATACAATCTACCTTCTTAGTTGTGGAATCAGTAGAAACGATTAGCGGTGTTAAAATATATTGATGTACAGTTGTAATCTCTCACGATCAATATCGTAAATCAATCCACAATATATAAGAAAACTTCTGAGTACACTACAGAGAATCTTTAGAGATGGATTCTCTACACTAATGTGTGTTAGTTGGGCCTATACTTTGGTAACAACAACTTCGTTCAGTAATATAACACCACAGTTTTATTTAGGCCGTTAGTGTCGAAAAGTGTAGGCAACCTGTACGCGTACGTTATATGCAACAAAATTAATCTGACACCGACTCATTGGATCAATAGTTTTTTTCTCTTTTCAGAATACGTCCAGCGCCACCTCAATTCAGCACCCAAATAAAAACTCATAATGTTGTAATTCCAAGTCGGCAAATCACAAATCACAAATGTACCCATTTGTTGGCGGTTGTGACTACTAACCCCTGTGGAGAGTGTAAACGATTGTGTGATTAAATCCTGGCCATTTCACCTGAGGAATTTATGCTGTTGTAATAGTTGTTCTTCCCATTTCATACTGAAATAAGCAATTGCGAGTTTAATTACTGTGAGCACTTACGCTGATGACAATACTATTTGATAGTAAGTAAAGTGAACAATTGCCAGACAAACTAAAAAAAAAGTTCTTATTCTACATTTAAAAAGGGTTAGTAACCGCAAATGTCCAACGCCTGAAGAGGTTGAGTCTTGTACATTATTTCATGCAGGGACAAAAGTGGCGGTGGAGCTTACTCATTTGTTTTTCTTTATTTTTGATTTATTATTCAATACTGAAAGTAGGGACTTTTTTTTCAAATCTTTTCCAGCAAAATATTATATAACAACTGAAATTGTTGAAACATAAAAGACTGAAATATTGTGTAACGTTCCTCAAGGACAATAAGTTAATGTTCATCGTTAAATTAAAATCAAAATTCCACTGGTGTCCGAACTCATTGCGTAGTTAGTTAATACTACTTATATTCTTGTGTCAATGTCTCTGATCATTTTAAATGCAGAAATAATAATACAAATACTTCTGAAGAGAAATATTTAGTAACGTTTTTCTCTAAAGTGAAAAGCATAAGATTGAATTTTGACAGTTACGATATAAAGTTTAAACTGTCAGAGAGGTTACCTGCCTCTGGTAGAAAAGATATATTTTATCACATCCAAACAGTACTCAAACAGCAGTCATTTGTCTATCAGATCAGCTGAACGCAAATAGTCGTTTTTGTGTCGTTAATTTTCTTTAACGTTGTTTTATCAATCTGATGGAAATAACGATTTCTTTTATCATCTAAAGAAATACCTTTTTATATTAATCCTCTTCAAATACATGGCACAGGCATAGGATTGTTTTATCGTAAGCAAACATGACTTACAGATTGCAATACTCGGGTACGTAATATTTTGTGCGTCTCTGCACTGAGAGTCCCACTAGTATCTCTATTGGCATTTATTTGGGCGGAAGCTATAAGTAGGGCAGTAATTTGTGAATTTGTGATTTGCCGACTTGGAATTACAACGTTGTGGTGTTATATTACTGAACGAAGTTGTTACCAAAGTATAGGCCCAACGAACATACATTAGTGTAGAGAATCCATCTCTAAGGATTCTCTGTAGTGTACTCAGAAGTTTTCTTATATATTGTGGATTAATTTACGATATTGATCGTGAGAGATTACAACTGTACATCAATATATTTTAACACCGCTAATCGTTTCTACTGATTCCACAACTGAGAAGGTAGATTGTATTATGTTGTGATTGCCTATTGACACTATTCCTTGAAAATCTGTTTGATACGCTAGTCGGGTGGTGTCGTCAATTTATGGTGTCATACCCTGTCAGTATCTTCTCTTGATATCTTCACCGGAATCTTCAGATACGTCAGCCAGGCAACCACAGCTCAGAAGTGGTGTGCTGTTTTCCTCAGAACTGATGTTGTACTTTGAAGTGATTACCTATTGCCATCCTCTTTGGGATCTTCTGTTGAACACTGGCCGGTAATAACGTTTCTTCAGGGGTAGCAGTTCAGAAGCTGTTAAGGTATGCATTTTAGAGCACATGTTTACTGGATATGTTTTTCTTGTTTTGATCCGTACTACCACTTGCCAAAATATGGGAAGCAAAGAGCTTGCAGTAGAAGAGATTTATTTCACAATATTGAAAACCAAGAATACCTCATAGCTCTTAAGGTATGCGTTTTAGAACCCTTGTTTACTTGACACTTGTGCTCCTATTATCGTGTACTTTCAGCTCGGTAGGTTTGCTCCATCCTTTTTTAATACACCCTGTATACACACACACACACACACACACACACAAACGGTGATTCTCATTCCGGAAAACGGAAGGTGTCCCTGATCTTCTGTAGCTGTGTAGATACAGAGAGGACAGCAAAAGAAATTTTGTAACATCAAACTTAATGAAAGAAGAAATGTACATTCTTTTGTTAAAGGGTGAGATAGCGTGTCCGACACTTTCAGACTCTCCTTTCAAGTTAAGCTCGATTTATCTGCAGACGTCGGCTGTGTTGACGTTATCGCACTTTGGAGTAAGCGCTCGGAGAGATAAGCTGGTTACCAAGTGACCCTTATCGCAATTTAACAATTGTGAAGTCGGCTGACAGATGTACCGCGCTGTGTGCTCTGGGGAGAGTTAAGTTTTTCAAACAGTGATTCCCGTTAGCGAAACTGCTAAGAAAATACGGTAGCTCCCATCAGAGTGACTCTTATCAACACAATAATAGCAACTACAAATAAGTCGGCAGTTACGTTTGGGGTAAACATCTCGAGCCATTAATATCACGAATTGCTATAAAATATCACGAATTTCTATAAATTTAGCACTACAGGGAGCGAGTGGACTCGAATTTGACATTCTCTTTTCTACTGGTTCGTGATAATTTCGAGGAGCAAACTGTCTTTCTTTGCCCTGAATCGACAACAGATTACCTTTCTTCGAAAATCATTCACCAGATGTAGTGATGCAGCAATAAATTTACAACTGCTGCAAGTTTAAATTTCAGTTTTGTGACCACAGCACAGAATAAACGTCAATAAGGTAACTTCGAGAACGAGTGTTACGTTTCTGATGCTTCAAGTCCGGTGTCGTACCCCGTCCTCGAGGTGTCCACGAGAGTAGTTCTTCGACAAGATAGCGCGACACCCGGCCTGCCTCAGTACGGAAGGCACTGGGCTACTCCCCCGGCTGGCGCACTCTCCGAGTCTCTCAGCCGCCGGACACTTTCGGTGACGGGTCGCCGACAGCCTGTCGCAGACGCTGCTGGCCGGCCGCTACCACCGGTGGGGGTCTGCACGCAGTGGCTGACCGAGCTCACTCTGGTTCGGTGCCGGGCTGCGACAGAGCAGTTTCTGAACTATCGATTGCAGTGGCCAATATTCTGAAGGTCCAAAAAAAATTATACATACTATTTGTCTGTTTCACGTCAGACTATTCGCTCAAATGAAAGAGAACTGACTTACGACCATCAGCAGTACAACTCCACCTGTTCCGCAGACAATGGAAAACAAACTGTTTCAGCCCATTCGAATACAGATTGTGTACAAACTTATCACTCGAGAAGTACCAAATTTCGGTCAGACACAGAACTAGTGTCGAAATTTTAAAATTTCTGAAAGTGAGACGTGTCAGCCGGCAAAGCCAGACAGGTTACGTAACCCCGGTCGGTCGGCGCGCTCTAGATCGGAGATAACCCGATAGGGGCCGCCACTTGACGGTCGCGCACGCGGCAACAGGTGGACAGAGTGACGTCACGCGGACTCTGCCCCCGCCGCCAGCCATATAAGCGGGGAGCGGGCTGTCCGCGCCGACACCGCTGCACCGGCGACCGACGGAGCGTTCTGCGTGCTGCGCTGACTTTGTGACGTCACTTCTCCCCGAGTCTGAGGTGAGTAGAGGCTGAGGCCCGCCTGCCGGCACAGTGGCTCCACGCTGCCAGCAGGCGCCGCACTGCTCGGACAGCCGGTAGCGCCTCCCCGCTCTGCCGAGTCTGTGCGCGGCAGCTCTGTAATTTGCAAAGGGACACAGGGTGGGACCGTAGTACGGGCCACGTGGCCGCCACAGTCCCGCTGCTTCACAGTAGTCGTGGCCGTGTCTCCCCAATGCCCTGGGCCTTCGTGTTCTGCACCTGTAGCGTTACACGTCTTTCGTGTTCTAACCGGGAAAAAATGGTTTTCCCGGAGCTGAAAGACGCCACTGTAATAAACTGTCGCAAATGTCGAGACGACATTGTGCAGTGTAGAGTTATCGACGTGAACAGTTTCTCCAAATGAAATGTGATTCGTATACTTTTCAATTCAAACACGTTGTTCCCTTCACTTGCAGATCAATTCACAGCCTTTGTCTCCAGGGAGGTAAGCTCAGACCAAGTTGCCAAAAAGCCTCTCAATGTTACACAGAGATCAGACTATTGCTGTGATGTTATTTACTGTGATTTGTGCAGACAGTGGAAACTGCTACGTAGGACAACTCACACGATACAACTGAGAAGAAAGTAGCAGCTAACTGGTAACAAAACTCAGTTTCTCAGTTTTTGCCTATGCTAACCAACGAGTGCTTCAGATGTTGAAGCACTGTGTGTTGGCGTAGCTATAATCCTAGATGGAAACATAAACTGTGAGTGTGTCGTATTAAGACAGAAAGTGCGACGCCTGTCTATCTCCTCACGTTGCCCCCTTTAAGCATGTAGTGCCTCGTCACATCAGCTGATATGCACGGGGTAGGAGCGTATTCCATTGTGTGAAAAGTGTGAGGTCATCCGCGTGAGTGCTAAAAGGAATTCCTTAAACTTCGGTTACACAATAAATCAGTCAAATCCAAGGTCGTAAATTCAACTAAATACCTAGGAATTACAATTACAAACAACTTAAATTGGAAGGAACACACAGAAAATGTTGTGGGGAACGCTAACCAAAGACTGTGTTTTATTGGCAGGACACTCAGAAAATGTAACAGATCTACTAAGGAGACTGACTACACTACACTTGTCCGTCCTCTTTTAGAATACTGCTGCGCGGTGTGGGGTCCTTACCAGATAGTACTGTCGGAGTATATCGAACATGTTCAAAGAAGAGCAGCACGTTTTGTATTATCGCGAAATACGGGAGAGAGTGTCACAGAAATGATACAGGATTTGGGCTGGACATAATTAAAAGAAAGGCGTTTGTCGTTGCGACGGAATGTTGTCACGAAATTCCAATCACCAGCTTTCTCTTCCGAATGCGGAAATATTTTGTTGACATCGACCTACATAGGGAGAAACGATTACAACGAAAAAATAAGGGAAATCAGAGCTCATACGCTATACGAGATTGGAATAATAGAGAATTCTGAAGGACATTGAACCGACTGCCAGGCACTTGAATGTGATTTGCAGAGTATCCATGTAGATGTGGATGTAGAGAAGTTTTTGTGGCGAAAATATCTGGAACTCTGTAGAGTAGTCGATTAAATGTGAAGGTTTCGTGCAATGGGAGAGGCGTCTTCCTTTACAGTTCAGTCATGTATGCTCTGAGACATCCAGTGATGGATGTGTGTCACAGATAAGGAGGAAGAAAATCATCCTCAGTCTGGATTTAAATATAAATGATGTCACGTTACGAGTAAAAGAAGTTTGTTGGTTTACCAGTTTTTACCACGACACAAATGAATAATCTTTGGACTTGGAATGATAAAATTTTTAGCAGATGAAAGCAGTTTCGAAGGGACTCCTGAAGCGTGTGTGTCACGCAACCCCGGTAACGAGTTTTCTGGACTGGTAGCTTCACTCGTTTCGTGGCAAATGGACGGGGGAGGAACATGTGGTAGTTCCGAGGCTGTATTACATTGCTACAGCTTCATTATTGTTTTTCACTTCGTTATGTCATAGAGGTATGAAATTATACCCTCTAGCGAATTATGGCAGTCTGTGTTGAGTGCAGAGATTTGGGCATTACTGTGGAAAAGGAAAAAAAAAGTACTCACAGTGTCTGTGTGCGTGTGTGTGTGTGTGTGTGTGTGTGTGTGTGTGTGTAAAGTCATAACAGAAATAGACACGAATATAAAAGAGGAAATATGTTTATGGCTCTTGAGCAAGTACAGTTGTAATGCAGTGGTCATTCTAGCAGTATGGCACATTTTGACACTGTGCAGTGACCTATTTTCGTCTTGAACTCTGTGATAGCCGTTTCGAATAAGCGAATACACACTACTTCACACCAGTCACTGGTGAATGCTCAGAAGAGACAGCAGTGAGTGATGTAGGGAGTGTGACTTGTCAAGTGGGAGAGAGTCTGCAGAGGACACCGTACAGGCTGTGAAAGATGATGAGTACATATGTGGAGGAAGTAGGATCGCCCACCCCTGTAGCGTGACGTATAGCGCGCTCGCTTGGCGGCAGGCAGGTGAAGTGGAAATTCCGCACAGCGGATTACCGACCGTGGGTGGTGCAGCCGCCCGCCTCAGTGAGGTTTTCAGGCGGTTTCCCACACTCGTTTACGCTAATGCTGGGTCGGTTCACGATTTCCACTGCACAAAATGCGGTACAGAAGCAGCGAGAGTGCGAACACAGAACAAAGTGTACACAGTCAATAGACAGGATCCACAAGTGTCTCTCCTCCATTAGGTAACTGACCATTGTAGTGAGATTAACTGTAAAAAGAAGAAGAAGAAGAAAAAGAAGAAGAGGAGGAGGAGGAGGTGTTGAGAAATAATGATCGCTAGTATTGATGTAGCATGAGGGGAAAAGCGTAACCACAAGATGTGTGGCTCACAATATAGGACAGTGAGGCTCTTAAGTCGCAGACAGTCAGTGTTAAATACATTAGTGACAACGTATAACTTACCGAGATTTGATCTGTGATGTTAGTAAGGGGAATAGTGAGACATGAGTTGCTTAGTTTACTGTATGAGAGTATGGGTCGACATTGTGACTCGATCGAATTTGAGTGGGGAAGAGGAAGAAGTCGTGGTGTTAAGGTAACTGCAATAAATAATGGGCAGCTATTTGTCCCCTGGTTTAGGTGAATTGTGTCAGTATCTAAAGTAGAGGTTATAAACACCGAATTTGAAATGCAATTAAATATTTGGTCTCCTAGAATCAGAAAGTGTAACTGAGAAATAAGATAAATGAAAACGATGCTGTTACGAATACCATCATTTACATTGTGAGTGTGTGACATCAGTTACAAAACGATAGCTCATGTCTCAGCCAACTGACAGACACATTCTCTGTGAGCCGCTGCAGAGCTGACCAATTCTCGGTTAGGTGTCGTCTTGTCGGAATGCGTCCGAAAGGTCGGGAAGGATTCGCAGTCCGAGTCCGACAGTTACCCCGTGGCAGTGTTCGCCGTTAAGTCACCCCCGACTTTAGTAGCAGAAGTTCGGTGCACTGTGCGAGGGAGCTGCTACGAGACGTGGGCAACTAGCTGCTAGCCGCGGAAGAATACAGATTTCTGGAGTCAAATACAATTCTTTTCGTAAATAACTGGAGAGACTGGGACAGTTACTGTCTCCATTTCTGCAGAAAGAAGTTAGGCAAATGATGCCTGCAAGGCTCCTGAGGGCGCGTCCAAAATCAGGGTGCTGCGGCGAGACGGTAAGTCCGGAAAGCTGTGTTGTCGGAGATGTGCAGCTCGTCACGTGAGGCGCGAGTAGGCTCGTGCGCCGTATGAGTGTGGAGGGTGCCGTGTAAGGTGGGCTCGGTGGCGCCGTGTTTCAGGACCTTCCGCCATGTCGGCAGCTGCTGAGGTTCAGAGGACGGCGGCCGTGGACCTGGGCGCCCTGCTGGACGCGGGCGACGGCGCGGTCGTCACGCTGGTGGCGGGAGAGACGCGGCTGGCGGCGCACCGCGCGGTCCTGGCCGCCAGGAGTCCCGTGTTCCGAGCCATGTTCCAGCACGACACGCTGGAGGCCAGCTGCGGCGAGGTCAGAATCGCGGACGTGGGGGGCCCGGTGATGAGGCAGCTATTGTCTTACGTGTACACCCTGCAGGCCCCCCAGCTGACCGACACGGCCCCGGAGCTGCTGGCGGCAGCCGACAAATACGGCCTGTCAGCCCTGAAGGCCGCCTGCGAACAGCAGGTGGCGGCGCAGCTGGAGGTGGAGACGGCGGCGGCTGCAGCTGTGCTGGCGGTGAGGCACTCGTGCCCCAGCCTAACTGCGGCCGCCATCCACTTCATAAGGTCTCAAACACACAAAGTAATGGCGACGCAGGGCTGGGCAGATGCAATGCGTAGCTGCCCTGAGCATCTGATTGAAGTCAGTCGGCTGCTTGGTGAGCCACCAGCAGAACCCAGGTGAGCACGGGGCAGGATGTTGTTCTGTGTCTACCAGTAACATACGTGTGTGTGTGCGTGTGTGTGAGTATTTCTGAGACTAAAATATTTGGCAGCTGCTCGGTGAGCCACCAGCAGAACCCAGGTGAGCACGGGGCAGAATGTTGTTCTGTGTCTACCAGTAACATACGTGTGTGTGTGCGTGTGTGTGAGTATTTCTGAGACTAAAATATTTGTCAGCGTCTCACCTCGGATGTATCAGTGCTGTACAGTACCCGTGCACGGAATGCCATTTGCTGACAGCTCACGATGGCGTAATTGTCTTGTCACGACTGGTTTATTAAAGCTCCACGTTGAACTCTTTTTGTCAGCAGTTACGTCAAGTAAAGAAATCAGAGACGCCCAGTGTAACATCTCAGATACTTCCATTCTCTCCTGCTCCAGTTTCCCCACAGTCCCATGTTCACTACTATACAGTGCTGTGCTCAAACATACATTCTCGCAAATTTCTTCCTCATATTAACGCCCGTGTTTGATACTAGTAGACTTCTCTCGGCCAGAAATGCCATTTTTACCTGTGCAACTCTGCTTTTGATGTTGTCCTTCCTCCATCTGTTATTTTGCTGCCTAGTAAGCAGAACTCGTTAACTTCAATTACTTTGTGACCATCAACCCTGATGATAAGTTTCTCGCTGTTCTCATTTCTGCTACTTCCCATTACTTTCGTTTTTATTCAATTTCAGCTCAAACCATATTCCACATTCATTAGCTTCTTCATTCCATTCCCTGTAATTCTTCCCCACTTTCATTGAGGAAAGCAATCTCATCAGCAGTTCTTATCATTAATGTCGTTTCATCCTGATTACTTCTTCGATGTGTAGACTAAACAGTACGAGAGAAAGACTACATCCCTCTTTTACACACATTCTAATCCGAGAACTTCGTTATTCGTTTCCCAGTCTTATTGTTCCCTCTTCGTTGTTGTAAATATTGCATCTCTCCTGTCTTTCCCAAAGCTTACCCCTAATTTTCTCAGAGTTTCGTACATCTTGCTCAATTTCACACTGTCGAATGCTTTTTCCAAGTCGGCAAATCCTATGAACGTGGCTTGATTTTTCTTCAGTTGTGCTTCCATTATCAACACCGTATCAAAATTGTCCCTCTGATGCCTTTAACTTTCCTGAACCGACATCTAACAGAACGTCAATACTGTGTTCCAGTCTTATGTACCGGGTGGTCAAAAAGTCAGTATAAATTTGAAAACTTAATAAACCACGGAATAATGTAGATAGAGAGGTAAAAATTGACACCCATGCTTGGAATGACCTGCGGTTTTATTAGAACAAAAAAGAAAGACGCTTGAAAGATCACTTGCGCATGTCGTTCGGTGATGATCATGTGCTCAGCCGCTACTTTCGTCATGCTTAGCCTTCCAGGTCCCCAGACCTCAGACAAATCTCTGCCCTCCAGTCACGTCTGTAATCGTCTCTGGCGCCGCCGGAGGCCGTCCAGTGGAATGCACCAGTTTGCTCCTACTGGGATACGCCAGATTACGTTGCCTATGGATCTGTTTGAGTCTCAAGCATCTTCTACAATGTCAGTACTGATGTGACGCTTAGGTCCCACTCCTATTCGTTACTCTCTGTCTCTCAGATACGTATGCTTCATACAAGGCTGTCTCCTTTATTTTTCAAATTTTTTGGAATGTGTATGCAATACTCTACAGATTACTTGACAAGTTGTAAACATTGCCCGTGAGGCAATGTTGCCTGTACCGCCTGACCCACTTTTTCTTGTAACAGCAGCCTGTAGTGTAATCTTCTCAATCTCGGTCTCTTGTCCAGCTTAAAACGGAAGATAATGTTTGAGTCAGAAACACATAACCCTTGCTGTCTTTTCAAGAAATCGAATTATAGAGACATTACATGCCTGTACGATTTTGTCTGCTTTACTGAAAAGCAAATTTTGAAACTACTCATTGTAACGTTTGCAGTATAGCTGTTGTAGTTCCTGGCCGTCACCTTCTTCATTCCCTCAGGCGTCAAACGTATTGCATGGTAGTTATCCACTGTTCATCAAAATATCAGCCTATCAAACAACTCCTCTATGTAAGTTGGTACCCCGAGTTACCAGATTATATCTTCTCCATCTCCTCCCCCCCCCCCCTTTCTCTCTCTCTTTCTCTCTCTCTCTCTGTCTTCAGTGACATCACTGAGCCTCCATACATTGGGTTTCAACCAACCTCACAAGCCAGCCGACTTGAACTGCTCGCCAGGTTGTGCCCGGCAGGTGTTGTGTGACTGAGGCAGAGCTGCTGGCCCCTGCGGCCGGGCTCTCGTGTCCAGTTCGGTGTCCGCCGCCTCCAGCCGCGCCTCTTGTTTTCCAGCGCGCCGGCCGCCCCCGCCGCCCGGCCGCCCAGCGACAGCAGCCGGACCTCCGCCGCCGCCCCCGCCGCCCCCGCCGCCCCCGCCGCCCGCCGATCTCCACCGCCGCCGGACAGCGCCGCCGTCTCCCGCCTGCGGTGAGTGGCCGCTGCAAGTCCGCGACTTGTACCCTCACGCCAACACTCACCGCCGTGTCAACCAAACGTTATACTAACGAAGAAATCGAATTTCATATAGTTTTTCAAATGTTAGATGGCGCCCAGGTTACAGTTATCAGGAAAAATGATTTCCTAGCTTAACGGTGTGTTTAGTGTAATTGCAACTTTCGATGGTCTTTATGCATGTTACAAATTACTGGTGAAGGAAATGGGTGTGAAGCCAGGGTTTCAGTGCATCGGCATTCACGTAACCCAGAGGATGCATTAATGAATCGTTGCGTATACAGGTGTATGCAGAGTCCCAAAAGAAAACATAAAAACAGTGATAAAGTAAGAGTAAGCAGAATTAGAAGTAAGTGGGCTCAAAACCGGCTGTTAACAGCAGAGGGTGTTGATGTGGCTTGTTTCGTGCGTGTCCTCAAATATTATTCGAATTTGCTTGAGATGACTTTCGTGGATGGATATTTTCGTATTGTAGGGCATATTCTGAGGCCTCAAGTGATCACCAGTTCAGTACTGGAGGGCACTGCGGAGGGTAAATATCGAAGAGGGAGACCAAGAGATGAGAACACTAAGCAGATTGAGGAGGATGTAGGTTGCAGTAGGGACTGGGATAGAGTAGCATGGAGAGCTGCATCAAACCAGTCTCTGGACTGAAGACCACAACAACACAACTTTCGTACGTAGCAGCCACTGATGATCTTAATGCAAATTAAAGCTCTGGTAGTAGCGTTTAGAAATGAAGAAATTCAGCAAACATCAGCCACAATGAAAGTTGGAGTCAGGGGGGGTGGCGGCTGCGGTGCCCGTCGACGATAGGCGGGAAACGAGGTCAGCTGTGCTGTGGGCGTGGCAGGGTGGAGGCGTGTGCAGCACTGCACACCCCGCCCGTCTCAAACGACGCCCTGCAGCTGGTGGCATCTGCCGGGCGTCCCGAGCACAGCATCTCCAGTCAGCGCAGAGCAGTTTTTTCCTTAACAACTTCCTAATATTCATCTCGCTTGTTCGAAATCAGCGACCGATGTTAGTGGACATAACTAGTCGGCTTTCTGAAAAAATATGCCTTACAGCCAGCTGAAAGGTTTTACAAGATGGCTTCGTTGAGACTCCACTGACATAGCTGTTTTTGAAGTTGAAGAAGGTGCTCGATGTACCAGAATAGTACGTCCACAGGACTAGGACTAGCAACAATGCGACTATTCAGCATGCCATTTGAAACTGATCAGAGCAGAATGCAGCAAGACGCAATAGAATAGAGGAGTGTCCTAAGTTTCAAGTGCGAAAGTAGGTGCAAAATAAATGCTGTAACTTAAATATATGCACTGACTTTAGAAAACACATTGCTCCTCCTATACGGAGACTCACGGATTTCGTGGCTTGGTTACATATCGTGCTCAGCTGTAGACACGTACAGCGTGTGGATCTACTTGTCATCGAACCACCGGCCTCCTACTGTTACAATCCAGTTTCGTTATTCTATTAGTGAAGCGAGGGTTGCATCGTTCTGTCCACCAGAACCGTCTGTGATAACGTCTCGGTGTTGCACCGCCCAGAACCATACCAGGCTGCCTTAACTGATTTGGGTTTTTCTCCTTATATTATAACGACGGTTTGTTTTCATACATTGACACGTTTGTCGGATATATAGCGATTGTCAGCTGCCTTTCATGGAAACACAGCCTGACTGTGTGCCACTCGCACCTGCATAGCTCCATAAATGTGCGAACTTCAGGTACATTAACTTCTTACACGGGAAACAGCCTCTTGACGCTCTGTACAGTATCACTGTGGGCAACTGCCAAAACAGCACCACGGAATAAGAATACTGACTGCAGAGGAGTGAAATTCAGCTTACACACTAATAGTGAAAGCTACCCACAGCTACTACTGGACTTTACACTACTATTACTGTCGAGGGTAAAACTAATGAGAGTAATTAGGGGCTCCACCGCAAACTGTGTCGTCGCAGTGGCAGGGCGTGGCCAGGGTTTAACGCGGCGTGAGCGGCCACTTGCATTTTGTAGGCTGGTGGGTGGAGCTGTGAGTGCGGCGGCGTCAGGCCGTGTCCTGCCTGCCCCTCACTGGTGCTGCAGGCAAGTTTCAATGACAAAGCGTTGAGGTTTGGAGTTGAGAATATTTGGGGCTTCAGTGAAGTAAGACAGCAAATCCAGTGAGCAACTGCAAACACTGTATTCCCCATTAACCGACACCACAGTTCTGAGCCAATGTGGTACACTGCTGCTGGCCGCTGTTGTTTGACGTTCCAGTAAGTCTCTGGAGTTGGCTCGCTGCCCCACTGGGAGAAAGTGATGGTGCAACCAAGCCCTGACACCTTCACGGATCGGACTGCTCGCTGGACAGCATATATGCCGAGAGCCGATTTCTGTCGTTCTTGTGGCTGCAGTATCCCTACCTCTTAAGAATAATGATGTACAGGTCCTTTGCACACGAACGCATGTCCGAAGCAAGAGGCACAGTGACAACAACAGCTGTTAAGAAGATACAATCAACAACACAGGCAAGGAATCATCGTCTTCATCCTCCAGCAGCTGACAATGACTTTCAATCAGAGTATCCTCCCCTGCACGGTGATTGACGTGTTGTTGTGTACATAGTTCCGCATAGTCAGCGCGTACGCAACTTTCCCACTAGAGCGCGCCCCGCTAAGCACAACAGCGCAGGCGCAGCGCTCGTCCGTCTCCGCACTACGAGATGCCGCTGCCATAGAGACGGACGAAATTCTGCTTCCGCCGATCCGCGTATTAATGTGTAACGCAGCCAATGAGATTGCTGCTAACACAGAACCTCTTCTCCTCGCGGATCACACTCGCGCAGTGATACCTGAACGCGCGAGGTATTATAACCTCCGATTAGTCAGTCTGTATTAGTCTGCATCAGTCTCTACTCAAGCTTCAGTCTGCGCCTAATAATCGACTGTGATAACGCCGCTGCACTCGGTCGTAAAGTGAAGGCAGTCGGCCGCTGTGTTCTCTGTGCTGACAGACAATACCTGAAATTTGGTATTGTTGTCGTACTCACATCACTGTGGATGTCGTAATTTTCGAATCCGTAAGAATTTGCAAAATGCAATGTCCCATGCCTTCAGCTTAAGGATGTTGATGAAATGTAGTTACATCAATATCTTCTCCAAAAAATATTGATGTATATCGGACATCATTTTCTGTCGGTATATCAATATGTCGATATCAAAACGGCAATATCGACTGTGATATTTTTATTTTATATTATATTTTCGATAAATATTTGAAGCTGTCTTATTTTCAAATTGTAGTGGGACATGATTCTTACCTTCAAGTGTGTAATAATCTTACTACTTTCTGAGTTTTCATCACGTCCAATCTTGCCCTTTGAGTGTGTGAATCAAGTATTTGTGGCAGAGAACAAAAACACCGATTGCACCGCGGGGTGGGAGGGAGGGGGAGATTGAATGGAATGACAAGATTTACGACGTCAACAAACAAAACACCAATTTCCTAAAAAAATAATTTTCAACGGAACTAGTGTGCTATTTCTGCACATCGAAATTCTTGAAAAACAGTTGCTGAAAATGAAGAACAAAAATGTAAATGACAAGCCGTGGGCGCAGACGTGTGAGGGTAAATGCTGACGTAATCGGCGGGCAGCGCTGCCAGCGGAAAAAGCACGCTTTAACTTGGCCGCAGAATTTCGACGCTGCAGCTGGTAGGTGCCTGGCCTTTGCAGAAATGGAAAAGCAGGGAAGCGGGCATGAAGTGTTCCGGACAAACCCGCTGTGGTGACGAAACACCACGATGGACCCATCACATGCCTTTTTCTGTTTCAGTTTTCAGTTAAATTTTTGTGGTTTTGATTGGTGAGAACCAATACAATAACAAAGGATACTACTGTACCCTGCCACTGCAGAATAATACTGCAGCAAAAAAACATGAACGACAGAAAAGAAACGTAAATAAAACTTTAGTTGCGAAGGAAATGCGCCACATTCAACAACAAAACACAGTGCTCATACAAGCGTCTGCCATCAGCAAAGTATGTCGAAGGCTTTAGGAAGACTGTGCAGTGCTCGATAACAACAAATTGCTTCCGATGGGCGTGACGTGACGACTGTTTGAATTGGATTCGTGTGAGCAGTTGCGGGCTGCCTCTCGCGCATGCGCAGTTGAGTGGCGTGGCGTGTGAGCGGTCCCAGCTCCCTGTTGTGGTTACAGAAGTGTGGCTGGGAGCCGCCGTCTGACGTCGCCGCCCTTGGGAAATGCGGTGGACCCGGGGCTGGTGCAGAGAGCAGCCCGAGCTGTGGTGGGCGGGTGGGTCGCCTCCACGTGGCCTGTGTATACCTTCAGCGGTTTTACTGTCTCCTCCTCGTTTATTGCTCTCACGTTAAATTAAAACAAAACGGATTTTTGTGACAGGGGGCTGTCAGATGAATTAAAATACGTTCGCTAAAGTATGTTACTAGTTTCAGATTCTATTTCCACCTTTCTGACAGGCAAGAAGTAATCGCTTTGCAGAAGAGTCAAGTTATTTTTCAAGGTTCGCTAAAGAGATTGGGCTTTTAATAATCTTTTCCGCTCAGGCAGTCAGTTTATTTGAAACAAAGTGTTTAATTTCACACTATTGCCTAGTTTCAACTGTTCGCTGCGCATCAAGTGCACTTATGGCATAATAAAGAACTAAACATGATGTAATGCAGTACTGGTGCTGCAAGGAAATTAACATCGGAATCTCGACTTGGGAATGTGCACTTTAAGGCGAATTGTGCATTTGAGTGTGGTGCACGAAATCCCGATGCTCTTGTTCCTTTCGTGACATAATGTAAGATCTTTCAGAGTTTTTTACACGTAGGAACATGAGGGCCTCCTGCGTCATCGTAGCTGGGCAAGCGCGGTGACTCCTTCCACCTGGCGCTCTCTGTCAGCTGCTCAAACGAACCTCATATTTCTAACACGTCGCGGGAAAATACTGAGAATGGTGGTTTCAAAAACGTACAGCGTAAATTTCCTTTTACGCAAGATGAACTGTGTGCGAGAATGTACGATGAATTTATTGAATCAAAGAGCGTTTGACTCTCATTTAAAAATCAACTCTTCGGTGACGAGCTATTTAGAGGAATTTAGAGTCCAGAAGATGAGACATTTGGGTCGTTACTAAAAGTTTTACAATCACGTTAGTGTGACGTGTATTAAAGTGTAAAACGCGCACAGATCATCAATATCGTATGTGCAGCCTTAGCTTCTCTTGCAGCTTATTAATCTTTGAGACCAATATTGTATGTGAACGCTGTGTATATTAATTGAAACCATGAGCTTTTCTTATTTGTGTGTTGGCGCTACTTACGAGTGATGTTGCTGTTGGCTGACTACATCGCGTGTCGTGTGCTGTCATCACCTGCCGAGATCACGTGACATGAGCTATGGCTGGCTTACAAAAGCTCACCGCAATCTCGATTTCAATGCATCGGAAAGTAACGTGCGGTGTTTGGTGGAATCCGAATTTATACCCCCATAATAGGAACATATGCACGACATCAAAGGTCTTGCAAAACGTTTTTTTTTTCCGCTGAATTTAGTTTCCTAAAGTGCCGGGAATTCTACGTCGGTACAACAATCAAAGAAGTGATGAGTTTTACAGTGGGGAGGAAGAGTATAGTGTCGCTTAACACGGAAAAAGTGTATTTTGACCCGGGAGAAAGTCTATTTTTAACCGAGAAGCCGAGGAAAAATGCGTGAACTTTTTTCCCCTTGTGCACGTATACACGCTGTATAGCTTGTTGATGTACAGAACATGTAATAATAAGTCGATAGTTCCACAACTCTAGAACCAGCAGTATATTTACAATGTGCAGCCGATATTTTTATAGGCAGTAGTGTCCCGATATTTTGCCCGCCGATACACACTTTTTTCAAGAAATCGAGTGTCGATATTGACATTTTAATTAGTATCGATGTATTGGACACTCCATATTTTTAAAAATATCCTGGTGTAGCGCCGACTGCCGTTCCGCAGCCGAAGTCTGTCAATTGCGGGCGTGCGGCCATCAGAGAAGACGGCGGCAGCCCTTGCAGGCGAGCCAGCCGAGTACAGGGGGCAGCCCGGCCGACGCTCGGCCCTCCCTGCAGCTCGCGTGCGCCACGCCGCAGCCGCCTGCGTCTGCAGACACGGCTGTCGCACGGCTCAGCCTAACATTCGACCTGGTCTCTGCTCGAAGGCACGCGGTTGCTTCCTGACGGTGAAACACCTGGTCTCAGGTCGAAATTACAAACTACTCGCAATTGTACGTAGACGGAATACACTTTATTTAAATACTTTGAGCACATACTGAAGTGTGTTGGACAGTCGCTGACAGGCGGTAGGGGGCGTCGCTTGTGAGGGTCGCCTGCCCTGGCCGCCCTCTGCCCTGGACGCGGTACAGTGTGTCCGTCAAGTCGTGCGCCCTCTCCGCTCCGCAGTGCTGTCCCGGCGACCCAGTCTGGCCACACAGCCTGGCGCCGCTCACTCCCACCTCAGCGACTGCCCTGTCCAGAAAAACACGACATTACGGAGTAAATTGCACTAACACGGGAACAGGAGTCAAATGTCGGCGTTCCCGTATCTCTTAGAAGTATAAAAGCGGATGCCTGTCGGTCTGAATGCGTGTTCGTCTACAACTTCATCCACAATTGGCGCATACATTCCGTCCGATACGGTTTTTAAACAACACATACTGCAGCTGTACTGGACAATTTAAGCCTTTCCTTCGATGTGGTCTGGCCTGTGTTGCGACCTATGTTTTGTTAACAGACGAGGAAGTTGTATTTCTGTACTTAGATATCTGATTAGTTACCTATGTTTTCTTCCCGAGTGTCGGAAGGGATTGCTCCACACACAAGTAACCGTTAGAGGTGTGAAGCTCAAACATCGGTTACCAGCAGGATGCTGAGGTCACAGGAGGTGACGCCTCAGAGTGAATTAGGAGAAAAAGTTAAAACAGCTGGCAGTGAGATGCAGTGCACCAATTTTTAATCGGAAGTGGATGCTGATTTCGATAGTGGGATACTGGTATGTGTCTGTCATACGCTGGTTGATCTGTATCGTAGAGGGAAGATTTCTACATTTGTAACTCATGGCTAGGCAGAAGTGTATTGAGGGCTGCTGGAAGTTTCGCGTCTGCGATGGTTTCTTTCATTCGGTGTGTGTGTGTGTGTGTGTGTGTGTGTGTGTGTGTGTGTGTGTGTGTAGTAGAGTGAGAGAGTGTCGGTGTTTTGTGCAGGAGCCTCTCTCAACAGGAGAGAGGGAGGAGGCTGATAGAGGCGGCCGAGCAGGGCGCGGCGGAGCAGCTGCGCGAGTTACTGGCGGCGGGGGCGGACGTGGGGGCGGCGGACGTGGGGGCGAGAGGGGAGGCGTTGGGGACCAGCTGGACCGCCCTGCACTGGGCTGCAGAGAACGGCCACGCTGGTGTGGTGCGGCTGCTGGCCGGCGCCTCTGCTGACCCCAACGCCAGGGATTGGCGGGGGCGGACGCCGCTGCACTGGGCGGCACAGGGGGGCCACGCAGAGGCGGCGGCTGAGCTCCTCCTGGCGGGGGCGGACAGGGGGGCCCGGGATGGGGGTGGCAGGACCCCCCTGGACCTCGCCAGGGAGAGGGGAAAGCAGGAGCTGGTGGATATGCTGACACAACGCTGACATACGGCATTCAGGAAGCACAAGCAGTTACACCATATGCGTTGGTCTTTCAAATAAAGAATACAAAAAATCAATCCTTTGTTCATTTATTTGTACATACCATTTTGTGCTGCGTATGACAACTCTGGTAACACCGGGACAACGACGAGAGATACCTGTAAACTAACGTGAGGAGCCCGTCAGTCTGTAAAATACTTCACGATCAGTTTTTGCAAAAGCTGAGTAACAACTGATAAACACTGCACTATTACTAAGCACCACCTGTCTCTCTCAAGATAACGTCAGCACTCAATCTCTTTGAAGACACGAATGGCGCAATATTGTTGGTTGCCTACCACATCACGCAGCTGCACTAACGTTCGTTGTTCGGACCAGACCACTGCATTACCCCATTACTGGAAACTATATGCTGCTAGCGTGCGTGGTGCTATGTTACACCAGCATAAACTGCACCATACTCAGATTACTGGCACACAAGTCGTTCAGTCAGAATGTGTCTTCAGTTGCGATCTCACGCCGAGTTCACTTATGTATCTGCAGTACGCAGATACTTGCCGCCTTTAATTGCAGCCTCACATTGGTAGCAAGAGTTACACCACATACCAGGCAACACTGCACACGGAACGAGTCACACATCAGGCAGATTCGTAGAGGTGACACTATGACGAAAAGTAAAATAAATAAAATTCTCTATTTTGGCCCACTAATCGAGCAAGTGCTTCCAGCTGCTGGTGAGATTCTAATGAGCGACTTGCTGTTACGTTAATTCAAATGTAGATCTGACTCTCGATGTAAATTACACACTTTCCCATACTGTCGACATCTGTACATGAGCGTGTCGTTATTTCCTAACTTTCGTCACCTGAGTCTACGGCGTTTAATAAAAATGACGGAACGAGCAGCAGGGATTTCAAAAACAAAACGCACTACAACTAACTTTTAAAACACGGTTCCTCACACAGCAGTGCTGCACTGAAGCAAATACCTGGTGGTTACAGAGATGGAAGAGATACATGTCCAGTGTGCACAGAGGGGGTTCTCATAAAGTGTCAAGCGATGTGAAAGACTCATAAAATGTTGACGTCGAAAGTGAACTGGCCGGATTGAGCGTGTGAGGTTCCTTTCCTTATCGATTTTTCCAGGTTTCAGGTTTCAATGTGACGCTGCAGCTAAGGGAACAGTCCAGAATACAGCAGCAGTGGCGGCGGGGAGCGAGAAGGCGTTCCCCGCCCATGCGCCGGCAGCGGCGTGACGGTGAGTGGCTGGGGTGAGGGCTCGCGAGCCAGCCGTGGGGCCGCGACAGAGACTCGCGCCCGCCAGCCTCCAGTACTCGGCTGCGAGACGGACCTGCAACTTCCCCTCAGTCAGCATCGGCCGCCAGGGCCCACCTGTGGCGCAGCAGGCGGTCACGTGTGTAACCGCTACACGGCGAGACAAACAACTTAGACCCACACATTCACACCAGGCTATGATCGGAAACAGAAAACACACTAAATTTTCTGAATATCGCCGTTCGAAAGAGAAACGCCACACATGGCTTCACAATATTCGGGAAACCGACAGCCACGAAGCATCGCCGTTCACAAACCGCCGAATCACCCGGTGCCGCACAAGCTTCAGATTCGGACTCCACAGACTGAACAGAACATCCGTAAGCAAACACCATCACACAAAGCAGCTACACGCAATAAAACATATACCAGAGGAAAATAGTGGCAAGTCCCATATGATCCAGAAATTAAACCAACAAATTAGTAGAGAGAAAAGAAACTGGCGCACACACACAGAGAGAGAGACCGATAGTGTAAACAAAATTCAAATTCGTCGCCAAATACTCTCGAGAAGAGTTGAACGCTAACGGCTTTAGCAAACACAACGTGTTTGTGTGTGCAGTGCCCTCAGAACGCAAAAGAATGATGTCGCAAAAAAATTGAGCAATAACATGTATACGCTAAATGTTTTGACGCCAAAATTACGTCGCTGAATAATCAAGAGGTGTGCAGTGCAGGACACCATACAGATAGTCCTGCAAAACTGTGTAATGTAAAAATCACGGTAAGAAGAAAAAAAAAACATTCTTTAGGCCTGTCTTTGTTAGATCAATTAAAACATAAAATATGTTCACTTTCTAGAGCTTACAATAATCAGATGACCACTGGGTATGGCACAGAGGTGCCTAAACATGTTTGGGTAACAAGAAAATTAGTGTTTCAGCATAAAAGGGGAACCTGTTTTCAATGATGTATCTATATATTCGCCATTTACTGTAAGAGTTATTTTCACAACTGCAATGTCGCCTTTGGGCTCTGAACAAGATTTCATCTCTGCACATGTCAGACTTTAAACTCCTGCGACACACACGTCCCGATTTTTGTAACTTCATGTGGTGAACCGTTTCACCTATTTAAATGCTAACTGTTTTACTGCACTCTTTAATAAATGTACTGTGATGGCGTCTTGGAATTTACTTCAAATGGTTTAGCTACTCTCACCACCAAATTGGACACACAGATCGCCTGCTTGCATCTAAATAGCTATCCGTTCTGCTGCAAGAACTGCCCAAGTGGCCATATCAGCAAGAGACGTACGAAGAACAAGCAGGAGGGATTGCGGTGCGTCGGCTCACTAACATCGTACAGGGAATAGTTAAGTGTAGCAGTCTCGGGTGGGAAGTTACGGGGTGTTTATTGCTTTCTTCCCAGTCGTGGCTACATTCAGAAACAGGTACGGAGATTTCGTACCAAATGGGGGTCTTGCGCGTAAAAAAGCGTTCGGAAGAAAAGTAAGGAGTAAATATTTGTACAAAGAACGGGTGTTCAAAAATTACAGACTATATACGACTCAGGACAACCGGAAATCTGGGAAGAACCCGTGAATTTTTTCATTGTTTTAGTTTTCAGATAATTTTTTGTAATTTTGGCTGGTGGGAACTGATTCTGTGGCAAATTGTATCCCGCTACTGGAGAATAACACTGCAGCAATCAAACATGAACGGGAGGGAAAAAAATAAATCTTTAGTTGCAAAGGAAATGCGCCATTTACAAGAAAACACAGCTAAAAATATGTCAAAGGCCTTGGGGCGAAGACGATGTGATACTTTGTAACAATAAACTCCTTTCTGTGAGCGTGACGTCACAGCTGCTTACGTCAGGTTCATCTGGGCAGTCGCCAGCGGGCTGTTGCGCATGCGCAGTTGACTCGCCCGCTGCTGGGACTGCTCCGGCCGTTAGCTGCGTCGCGCGCCATGGCTGCCGCATTCGCGCATGCGCAGAGTTATCTGAGTTGCTGTGAAGGGGTGGAGGGGGGGTAGTGTCCACGTGACCCGTGTTTGCGTTCAGTGATATAATTCACTGCTTCCTCTTCATATACAGCTCCCACGTCTAATGAACACAAAACGTATTTCTGTGGCCGGGAGCTATGAAGCGAATTAAAATACATTAACATATTTATTGAAGGCAAAAATATATTATTAGTTTCACTTTTCTGGATTTTATTTCAAAGTTTTTGGCAGTCAAGCATTAATTGCTTTGCAGAACTATGAAGTTATTGTTGTCAGTTTGCTACACAAATCTGGCGTTACTATTCTCGCTGAGGAAGTCAATTTATTTGAAACGAAGTGTTTCATTCCACAGCTGTTCGTTGAATGGAAAGTGCACGTTTTCATGTTCTGCCATGTATGGCATTATGTCATAATGAAGAGAAAAAGAAACATGAGATGCTACAGTACTGCTACTGAAAGAAAACTTACGTCGCAAAAACCACACCGAAAAGCTTAATGTCAGGTGGGACCTACTTAACTGTGAATCTGGACAGTGTGCACTTCAGACCGAAGTATTCACGTTAGTATAGTTTACGAAATTCCGATGCACTCCGAGTATCCTCTGACGTCCTGTTTCTTTTATGGCGTAATGTAACACCTCTTTGTGCTTTATACACACAAACACGCGGCCTTCTTACGTCACTGCAGCTGCGCACGCGCAGTAATGCCTGTTTTCTGGCGCTCTCTGGCTACTCGTAAGCCGAAGGTATTTGTGACAGTCTGGGGATAGTTTTGCGAATGGTGGTTTGAAAAGTGTTACTTTCAAAGTAAATATGCTTCTACGCAGGATGAATTATGTTACGTGTGAGGAAGTGGGATGAATGTCTTAAAAAAACAGAGCGTTCGACTCTCGTTTCGAGCCCTGAAGACCAGACATTTACGTCAGTATTTTAAATTTACTGGCAAATTTGTGCGACGTACCTCAAAGTACAACACACGCAATAAACGTCGTTATTGTATGCGAAAGCTTGGCTTTTCTTGTTGCTACACTACATATTTTAATGTAAACCCCTAACTTTTCCTATTTGTGTGTTCGCGCTACGTAGGTGATTGCTATTGGCTTAATACAGCGCGTGTCCTATGCTCTGAATGTCTGCTGTCATCGGCTGGCCAAGTCACGTGCCATGACGTCGCAATCTCGATTTCAAAGCTCCGGAAACTAGGGTGCTGTGTTTGGTGCAATTCGAATTTATAGTTTCGTAATACGAAAGTATGCAGCGTAGGCCTATATGTTGCTGCAAATGAAAGGCCGTTCAAAAACTTCTCTCCCCGTTCCATTTTTTCCAGGAAGTTCCACGCCAGTGTATAAACCGTAAACCATTCAAAGGATTGATAAGTTTTACAGTTCCGAGGGAAAATTTACTGGAAACCTACCGTCACTTAGCACGGAAAAAGTGTATTTTCACCCGGGGAAAAGCATATTTTTACACCCTGAATTACCAGTAAAAGAATCAACCAAAAAAGAGGTGAGAATCCTGGAGGCCAAAGAAAGTGCGTGACCTTTAAGAAGCAACAAATACAACATCCCGCGACGTAAGTAAGACGTCGGGTAAAAATTATTCTCTGTATCAGGAACCTGACTTGGGCACGCTCTGCCCCTAAAATCTCGGGTAAATTACTCTAAAAGCTGACTGATATTGTCGTGTTGGTTCCACTAGCGATGGGAACTACAGGAATTGCCGAGAATAAGTACCATTCATTTCGTTTACCACTATTATTCATGTGCAACAGGTGTATTTACCGGTTTCCGCTACTTGCAGAAGACTCCAAAGGTTGGAAGGCTTCGCCGTAAAACACGTAACGTGGTAATTGATGTACTCGCTGTCCCCGGTCTGCGACTCGTATTTGTTACATTAGAGGGTGCTGTGGCGTGGCTGGAGGATGCGACATCTTTCATTTAGATAACTCTGCTCAGATGACGGCAGACGAACCCGTTAAATACTTCGCAGCAGACTGCGAATAACGTAAACAATGAACATAGGTGACTGGACGATTAGTCGGAAAACAGACTGCGCGCTGCTAAACAGAAAGGTGGCAGCTGAAGGGCGTGTTGCACGATGCCACGGAAGTAGCAGCAAGCAGGAGGTAACATTCTTTCTGAGAGTGTGGCTCATGTCCAGTGTGAGAGGGGCCGTGCAGATCCTGATCTACATCTACATGATTACTCTGCAATTCACACTTAGGTGCCTGGCGGAGGGTTGATCGAACCACCTTTAAGCTACTCCCCTACCGTTCCGCTCTCGAACAGTCGCGGGAGAAACAAACACTTAAATCTCCCCGTGAGAGCTCTGACTTGCACTAATTCATTATGAAGATCATTTCTACCTGTGTAGGTGGGCGCCAAAAAAATATTATCGTACTCTGAGGAGAAAGCTGGCGATTGACATTGCATGGGAAGGTCCTGCCGTAGCAAGAAACGGATTCGTTTTGACGGCTGTCATGTTAATTGCTGTATCATATCCGTAGCGCTGTCTCGCCCATTTCGCGGTAATACAAGACGACTTGCCCTTCTTTGAACTTTTTCGATCGCTTCCGTGAATCCTGTCTGAGGCGGGTCACACACTGCGCAGCAGTACTCGAGAAGGGGGCGTGCAAGTGTCTCTTTAGTGTACCTGTCACGTCCTCTACTTCTTCTGTCAGTAAATGGTAGTCTCTAGCTTGCTTTCTGCACAACATTATCCATGTCATCGTTGCAGTTTAAGGTATAAACAACTTAAACTCTAAGTATTTAGCTGAATTTATATCCCTCAGATTTTTGTTATTTATCGTCTTAGTGGTTTCTTTGTCGTGCTCATGTGGACGACTTCACACTTTCCATGATTTGTAGTCAATTACCACTCCTTGCACCATTCTGATACCTTGTCCAAGTCATTTTGCAATTCGTTTTGGTCATCCGGTGACATTACATAACGGTAAGTGGCTGCTCCAGCTAGACACTGTCTAAGAGCACTGCTCAGATTGTCTCGTAAGTGGTGTACGGAGACCAGCAACAGCAGAGGGCCTCCTAACTCTTACTTTGGAGAACGCCAGGCGTTACTTCTGTTTTACTCGATGACTTTCCGTCAGTTACTAAGAACTGTGACTTTTCCAACGTGAAATCACGAATCCAGTCACGACTCCACAGGTGCGCAATTTAACCAGAAGGGACGGTGTCAAAAGCGATATGGAAACCTAAAAACTACGTAATCAAATTGACGTCCCTTGTCAATAGCAGTCATTAGTTCGTGGTAATAAAGAGCTAGTTGTGTTTCACAAGAGCTTTATTTTCTAAATGCCTGCTGGCTGTTTCTAAATAAATCGTATTCTTCGAGGTGGTTCATAGTGTTCGAGTGCAGTATATGTTCCAAAACACTACTGCAAACCGAGGTTAGGGATGTGGGTCTGTTATTCAGTGGATTACTCTTATCCCGTTCCTTGGCTATTGGTGTGACTTGCGCAACTTTCCATTCTGCTGGGTAGGGAGCTTTCTGCCAGCGAGCAGTTGTATATGGTTGCTAAGTGTGGAGCTATTGTATCAGCATACTGTGAGAGTAACAGACTGGTATACAATCTGGACCGCAAGCTTTGCCTTCCTTGTGGTTTAAGCTGTTTTGCTGCACCAAGAATTTCTGCTTCTGAATTACTCACATTGGCAGTCGTCCTCGATTCGAGTTCTGGAATGTTTACTTCGTCCTCTCCTGTGAAAGAAATTCGGAAAACGGTTTGGTAACTCTGCCTTCGTGGCGCTGTCGTCAAAAAGATCACCATTGCCATCGCGCAGTGAAGGTATCGATTGCGTCTTCACGGTGTATGCGATACGTGACAACTGGGAAATCCGCGAGAAACCCGGGAATTTTTTCATCCGGAAGAAAACTAGCAAAAACATGGAATATTTAAAATGCCGCGAACTTTTCATTGTTTTAGTCTGCAGTCAAACTTCCGTAAGTTTGACTGGTAAGAAATGATAAACGCCAAAAGTGTCAAAAGGCTTCAGGACGAAGACTGTGGAGCACCTCATAACAATAAACTGCTACCGAGGAGTGTGACGTCACACCTGTTTGCATCAAGTTCAAAAAATGGCTGTGAGCACTATGGGACTTGACATCTGAGGTCATCAGTCCCGTAGAACATAGAACTACTTAAACCTAACTAACCTAAGGACATCACATACATACAAGGCCGAGGCAGGATTCGAACCTGTCACCGTAGCAGCAGCGCGGTTCCGGACTGGAGCGCCTAGAACCGCTCGGCCACAACGGCCGGCTAAATATCACACCGACGCATCCTTTTAAGCGCAAAACAGCTTAGGCTCTGAAAAGATAAACTGTTTCACGCGTCCCTTGTCTTCCTACTACTTTCTGTTCACGAAATGTCCTATACTAAGTGCGTGGTTTGAAGGAACCTGTTTTAAAAAAATCAAATGCCTCACCAATGCAACTTTTTCACATCTCATTCGCCTTCCTACCGTCTTCTGCAAATGCCTTAAATTTGCTACTTGGTAGTCAGATACCGCATCAGTGTGGCTTTTTATGCACAAAACAGATGGGTGTGAGGCGGTGAACTTTTAACGTTTCATTACACCAGTTTCCGCTGTCGGTTTGGTTGCGTGCTAGAGTGCATTCCAACCTCCTTGTTCACTTACGTAGCTCGCGATACCTGTTGCGGAAATTTTTCATTTTCCCCTCAGATCAGAAAATAAGTTTTGTTTGAGGAGCCCGCCTTCTGTGTTGTGCGCTTCTGATGCGTTCTTCTCGTCGTCATTCCGCTACACGGGACCAGCCGTAGCGCTTCTGGAATCTCGACACGCCGGCTTAGACCGCTGTGTAGTTTACCTCCCATCTTTTGCGATCCTGCTGACATATTCTTGTGTAGCCGCGAGGCAGGGAGATTGTAAACGTTGTAATAACCATCTCCAGACTGTATCGAGCATCAACTGGTCATTTTCAGAGTTCTTCTTCACTATCGCGAAATTAGTGGGGTGATACGATACCGCAGATGGGGTGGCAGAGATTAAAATAGTGGCGCTTTTCCGTGCGACGAGATGTTATACGAAATTTCGGTCACCGGCTTTCTGATCGCAATACGAAAATGTTTTGCTGCCGTGCAACACGTAGGGAAGAATCTTTTCAAAGCCTTAGTGAGTATTTGTACAGGTTTTTTTGCGACGTTGTACCAGTAAGTACGGATAGCGGAAGTGCTCTCTCCACGACAGACTTTGGTGACGTCACAACACGGACAGCCGCGAAGAATTTATCGCGAGCGATTTCGCACCATGACGTATACCCTAGTGAGCTTGTCCTCGTGTTCTTCTCACCTATATAATACATTTAGTACCCTGAAAGATTCACCCTTTTATGACGAAACAAAGAGTTTTGGATTCTATTGTGTCTACCTTTTGTTATAATATAGTTGCGCTACACCTTGAAGACACACAATTGACGGGCATCTGTCAGACCGTTTCTTACGCTCCGGGTTAGAAGCGCCAAACGAGTACCTGTTTCCCGCTCTATTCCTGCCTCTACAAGCCGGTCACGTGACCTGTGCTGGCTGCAGGTCACCACTGCTGTAACGTCTTCCGTCTCCAAATTGTGCTGCAGTGTGCTCCGTGTTCAGGGCGTATACACAAACTATGACTTACAACGGAACAGTCCAGTAAGACATGTCGAAATCTACTCTGAAATTTTTTACAGAGGAAGAAAACATCGAAATAAATGGATTGCCAAACTTTTAGCTGCTAAGGAGCACTGCAAGTATTTTGTAAAAAAATGTTGACGTTACGGTGCACCCTTTTTTGCCGCGCCGAGAGCGGCTTACGACAGCGGTTTGTACAGCCCTGCCCGGCTAGCGCTGGACACGCAGACAGCAATTCTGAGCACCTAAAGCCTGGCTTACGTTGTGTCTAGGAATCCTACATACTCGGTTCGCTAGACATAAACAGTCAAACAACTCGTACGAATCAGTTTCATTGCGAAACACAATTACGATTACTCAGCTTTGATACGTGTCGCAGGCAACGGGCGGGATACAGAATAGTCAGTCTGCATTGTAAGAGACGAACAAGTCTGTGCTACGCAGGGGCAGCCGCCGCCGAAGCCGCGGTCCGCCTCCAGTCGGGGGCGGCGCCGACGCCGCCTCCACGCGGGGGCCGCTGGTGGCGCGTTGTCGTCCTGGAGGGAGGCCGTTCTCTGGTGTGCGGCTGGAACCGTCTGTACGGAGGAGAACTGCCTGTGAACGCTGTCTTACTGGTTTCTACTCTCTGGAGCTAATACTCGCCACACAGGATACAGCTCCGTCCCGCTACAGCCACAACGTGAAACTTTGGTGTTCAGTGAGGATTATTTTGCGTGTCAAGCGCACTCTTCTTGACGGAGCATCCAAAATGGCGCAGGGAAGCGAGCATTTAAGTGTCTCAACTTCTACGGAAGCGTGACATGCGCGGAGATCGTGCACTTTGCACTGGAATTGCATCTCCATCTCTCGTTACCACTGGTCCAAAGTTTTCCTCGTATGTCGGCTGCCGCCTTTCCCTGGCCTCTCACTACCACTGAGGGGAAATTACAAGCAGGACGCCAGTTACCGACTTCGAGTATCATCTGAAGAGCGGGCGACACAGCTAGCGTTTCCACTAGGTTTGTAACGTCTAATGGTCCTTTTTTCCTCTAAAAGATCTATGAAGTAGTGACAAAGTGCCCGCTTCGTGATCCAGAGAAAGCGGGATCAAATCCCGTTCAGACCACAACTGCTTTCAATGTGATTTCTAACCGAGCATGCACTTCCTCAGACGTTGAAGTGGCCACGAAAGACACGTGGTTGGGACTCCACTTCAAACCGCAGGTGTCCACTTTGCGATCAGGTGACAGGGGAGGGCCAGGGAGGCGCCAGCAGCTGCAGTGCGGCCGCCAGAGAGACCTGCAAGAGGCCTGCCGGGCGGGTTCTCTGCCGCTCGCGCTCGTCAGCCCGTCTGCCGCTGTGGAAACCTGCCTTGAACTGTGCAGACAACTGTCTGAATAACTTCATACCGGCTGTTGCACTCTTGCACGTGTATCAGTGGCTAGCAGAGAGAATAAAATCATGGCAGTGTCTGATGTGGCAGGCGACTTCCATCAGTGAGGACTTGTAACTTGTTGAACTGAAATCTGTCTTGCATTACCACATTTTATAACATTTCCTGTAGGCCATTCCTTGCAATGATGATCGAATGTTGTACATTTCACTATCAGCGTAACAGTTGTTTGTTTATTCTGTGTAGTCGTCACAAAAATGCAAAGTGTCTGTTGAATGAGAAAAAGAAACCGGACAAAGGAAACATTGATGCAGCGACCACTAGTATTATTTAGACAGAGCTGGGATGGAGTCACAAGTGGTCCCGGCCATTGTTCTGCATATTGCGCCTCATTCCAGGCGTGCCTGATCTAATTCGTAAAGTGTGGCCAAGACAACTGGCGATGCACGAATGGTGGTAGCTTAAGAATACTCTTCCGCTGATAAACCAGAAACGAGAGAGAGGTATCGGAAATGATGTTGTCTGGTAATTTCCTGATAAAATGCTTTCCACTGTCCAAAACATCCTTCATCGAGAGGTCGAATCGCACTAGTGATTCCAGGCGGAATCCACATTACGTCCACAGATTTTTCGTCGCCCTCCACAAAAACAGAGGCGTCGATATGTCCAGAACATGAATCCAGCAAAAGCAATGAATTGGTTTCTGCAGCTGGTAGGAATACTTCTCGAACGAAATGTTGAAAATTATTCTTTCCCATTTTTACAGATTTTGATATATTGACCACAAGATCTTTGGCACTAGACAGTCGATTCTCTATTTTTGGTCCCTACTTTGTGTTGCGGTTCTCGCAGACAGATGTACAGCTGCGGAAACAGTAAACCGCCCGCACTTACCGCCGACATTACCGTACAAGAATGTGTCACTGCATTCACTGGGTGGGCAGCCGACTCCGCCTCTTTTCCACCCCGACACGATAAAGAGCGGGCCGCACGCAGTTCTCTCACCAAATCCGACTGATCGGCGCTGTAAACACCAGTTGCGGCGACGGCGGCAGGTTTCGCCTTCAAGTCAGCCGCGAATTCCCGTGCAGCACTGCCCGCCACCGGCAGCTGCTCCACACGGTCACGTGACGTAAACCCGGTGGTTCTGCGGCCTCCTGCTCTGTGCGACTCCTGGAAGCCGCACAGCCGGCCGGCCAGAGGCCCAGAGCCGGCAGTGGCCGCGCCGGCTGCAGCCCCGCACACCTCCGCCGCTGACGGCGCACAGCCTCTCCATCCAGCCAGTCCTCCATCTCCCCCCGACAGGTTTTCCACTCAGGTGGTTTGGGGCCTCCGTTTGCCACACATTCCTCACTTCCTCTAATTCCTTCTTCCACTTCTACAGTTCACGCTGCGATTGTACGAAACGGAAACGCCTTCGCACACTGCGTAACTTCGAGCGTTTTCCCGTCCTTCGTCTGACCGATACTTCGCTCCCTTCTCTTTGTCGCTGCAAGCTGTTGCAGTACGTGTGTTGTTTCCAGACTTGGGAGGTATTCTCCTTCACAACTGTTACTGGCACTGCAGACGTCGTCCCAACCACAGTTCACGGAATCGTCACCGCTATTTCGTATTTCTTCTCACGTATCCACAGTTTCAAACGAAATGTCGACATCATTCGAATGAATGTCAAGGAAATCAACTAACAAATGATAAATATGTACGTCCTCAGGAGAAGTAGGTCATTTCGGCTGGAAGCCACGTTGTCCATATTTCATCGTTGCTAAATTGAGAACGTTAATTCGAATCCACATTTTTTTAAATATTTGCAGTGCCTCTTAACAGCTAATATTTTGACAGTGCATTTCTCTCGCTGCCTTCTTCCTGTGTAAAAAATTTGAGGGCTATGTTTCGACTTGTCTTATTGGATCATTACCTTGTTAGTTTTCTTGATCACTATGTGAAACGAATAAAAAATTGTAATCCTTATCTCCTCTTCTAAACTTAGCCATCCGCCTTATTTAACTACTGGACATCATAAAGTTGTTCCATAAATCTGCGCGATTCGCATCTCTATGCCTTCTTCCAAAATCATTGCCCACTGTGGGACAAAAGCATCTACTTTTCATCCAAATTTATTCGTTGTCTTGCGAAAGGCATTCCATACAGTTTCGCACGCCCGCCTGATCAACAAAATAAGGAGCGTAAGGAATATGAGACCAGCTGTGTGACTGGACAGAAGAGCGCCCAGCAAACGGAACACAGCGTATCATCCTGAACGGAGAGGAGTCTTCGGACGTAAAAGTAACTTAAGCGGGCATTACACGAGGATTCGCCGCGAATGGTACTGGTCTAGCGCGACAGCCATCTAGCGGTAGAACGGGTGAAACTAAGAAATTTAGCGGACACATTACCCGCAGTGCGTACTGCTTGTTGTTTGGTTGCTGCTAGGTGTCCAGCGGCTAAATTCAGATTTTCGTGTTGGGAAGTTTTCGCGTTGGGGATCTTACACATTTTATTTTTCAGTAAGCAGGTTTCATAAATGCAGTAGACTCTTTTATACTAGCCGTTTGAGAAAGGATTTTTCTATTGATAGCTTCGTATTCTAGAAATGAAATGCAGCAAAGAGGCGTTAAGCGTCTTAAATGAGGTATACAGCGAGGAAGGTGACTTATGACCCACTCTATCATATTAAGCTACATCGGAAGTCGTTTCTTTCCGAGTAATATGCATATAACGTTATACGGCGATTCACGATTTGTATCGTAATTTCCTAGTTTACGAAAGTTCCGGTTTGATTTGATAGCGTCTCTTGCTCTATTTCAGCATGCGAGAAAAGAGGAACTGGCAGTGAAAGGGAGAAAGTCGTTGCATTTTGGCACAGTGCGACAGACGAGGACTGCAAAACTCTGAGTAGACCATATATATAGAGGGGACCAGAAAAAGTATCCACTGTTTAAAAGTCCATAACTTGCAAACTAATTGACGGAGTTTTCTCATTTTTGGTGAAAGAGTAGCGTAAAGTCCATCTTAAAGATGTCACTGTAAGTGTTCGAAATGGTCACCATTAACATCCACACACAAACGATGCCGCCGAACTGCAGCACGAACTACCGACTGCAACGTGTTCAGTTGGATATTTGCACATGGGTGTACGATGGATTCTCCAAGTTCATCCAATGTGCGAGGCCTTTGTCGATAAACGACGTCTTTAAGTGTTCCCCACAGGTAAAAGTCCAGAGGAGTTAGGCCTTGGGAATGTGGTGGGTGCTCCACAGCACCTCTACGGCCTATCCATCTTCCTGGTAGATTTTCGACGACATACGCCCTAACACGATTTTGGTAATGGGCTGGGGCACCATCTTGTTGAAAGCAAACTCTTCTGTCTCCATACAAGTCTCGGATGGCAGGTAAAATGGATGTCTGAAGCTTCTGAAGGTACACCTCGCCGTCAAAGAAGAATGGCCCTATCGAGCCATGGTGAGACAACCCACAGTACACATTTACTCCTGGCAAATTCACGGCTTTGTCTACAGGGACGTCTCATATTTTCGGCGGCCCAGTAGATGCAATTGTGTCGATTTACTGTGCCATTGAGTTTGAACTGTGCCTCATCAGACCACACAATCATCTCTGCAAACTCTTCATAGTTGCACACGATGTTTGTAAACCACTCACAGTACTCCATTCTACGGTCTGGGTCGTCCTCGTTCATTGCGTGTAGCAATCGTGGGATGCAGCACTTCCACTCTGCTGTCTTCAAAATTCGCCAAACACTCGAGCGACTCACTCCAGCTTCACGGGCACACTGCCTCAGAGACTTCTGTGGTGGGCGAGTGAACTGTTGTAACACGCGGCGGGAGTTAGCCGGACTTGTTGCTGTTACAGGTCGTCCAGGTCGTTGTCTGTGTACATCTGTAACGCAGCCCTCAGCTTCACATTTGTCTCGAATGCGTCGAATCGTTAAACGTGTCGGTGGGTCTGTTTGCTACTCATTTCGCCATTGCTGTCGGACCTCATTAATGTTTTGGTACTTGAAATACCTCTTCAAAACTGACTTCCTTTCATCGAATGTAAGCCTTGCGCCAGCCATGTTTACTCGTGTAACTAGGTGCAGCTAACAACAAAACACTGACTATCTGTCGACTGCCATCTGACAAAACAAAACGACGCAATACAACGCTTGTGTGGCGATTGCCGGAACTACAATCTATTACACTACCAAAGATGAGACAACTCTGTCAATTAGTTTGCCGATTATGGACTTTTAAACAGTGGATACAGTTTTGGACCCCTCTGTGTATATATACATTCCAAATTTGGAAAATTAACACAAGTACAGCTTTACGTTGTGCTGCAAATTGCAGAGCATACATCGACAACAAGTTTTGAAATGGTGGGCTGTGGTATTATGTGGTTAATAGGAGACTTTTGAAAGATTCCCCAGTCAGCAGGAAACGTAGTGTTACATCCAGCCTGCATCGTAACAGTGCATTTACCGGTATTTTATTGATGATGTAGGCTGGTATAACCACCAAATGTATAAATATATGATTTTATTCTTAGTTTCAAGAATGTGAGATAGCCTCCCTTATGATTGTGTCACACTTGTTAATTCCATCTTCTATCACAGACAGACGAGGATAATGGAATGTAGTCGAATTAAGTCGGATGATGCTGAGGGAATTAGATTAGGAAATGAGACACTTAAAGTAGTAAAGGAGTTTTGCTATTTGGGGAGCAAAATAACTGATGATGGTCGAAGTAGAGAGGATATAAAATGTAGACTGGCAATGGCAAGGAAAGCGTTTCTGAAGAAGAGAACTTTGTTAACATCGAGTATAGATGTAAGTGTCAGGAAGTCATTTCTGAAAGTATTTGTATGGAGTGTAGCCATGTATGGAAGTGAAACATGGACGATAAATAGTTTGGACAAGAAGAGAATAGAAGCTTTCGAAATGTGGTGCTACAGAAGAATGCTGAAGATTAGATGGGTAGATCATATAACTAATGAGAAAGTATTGAAAAGGATTGGGGAGAAGAGAAGTTTGTGGCACAACTTGACCAGAAGACGGGATCGGTTGGTAGGACATGTTCTGAGGCATCAAGGGACCACCAGTTTAGTATTGGAGGGCAGCGTGGAGGGTAAAAATCGTAGAGGGAGACCAAGAGATGAATACACTAAGCAGATTCAGAAGGATGTAGGCTGCAGTAGGTACTGGGAGATAAAGAAGCTTGCACAGGATAGAGTAGCATGGAGAGCTGCATCAAACCAGACTCAGGACTGAAGACCACAACAACAACAACATCATAGACAGCAGCTTCTCGAAACAGGCCATGTCCATCCTCACGAAGGTCCGAAATTCATGCGTATACTTCGAGCCTCAGTTCTTTCGTAAGTAGGGAATGTAATCCCATGCATTTGTCACTTCTTTTCAACCAGGATCGAACTCACCAACAACATCTGGCTTTCTGTTTCCGTCGCCGTTCTGCCCCAGTCCGAAGATTTACCGTCACTGCCAGGGCAACAGCTGCAAAAACAAGTGGGTCCTCCATGTGCAGAATGCTGTATGAACACATATAGCTGTGTAACCAAGTGTCGTAATGTAAAACTAAGTGTTGAGTCTGTAATTCAGAACAGTAGTAACCTACATAAGAAATTAACAACTACTTGATAAATAATGATACACAGTTTCTTATGAAAGAGGAACCTTGAGTGACACGAATAATTCGAACAGATGACGTTCCAATACGTCACACGGTCCACCTCGTGTTTCACGTGGAAGAACGAACGACTCCACGACAGATCAGACAGTCGTGTTTGCAATTCGGGCGTTACCACTGTCTGCTGCGCATGCGCGCCAGGTATGTCCCGCGTGGATGGCGTAACAGATCTACGTGAACCAGCCTGTAGTTACGGATATGCACGCTTGGGTCACTGGTGCATAGGTCTACGGTTTAGGGGCATAAGTGTTCAAAAATGGTTCAAATGGCTCTGAGCACTATGGGACTTAACATCTGAGGTCATCAGTCGCCTAGAACTTAGAACTACTTAAAGCTAACTAACCTAAGGACATCACACACATCCATGCCCGAGGCAGGATTCGAATCTGCGACCGTAGCGATCGCGCGGTGCCAGACTGAACCGCCTACAACCGCTCGGCCACCACGGCCGGCGGCATAAGTGTAATATAGGCTACTAGGGTGTGCCCCCAAGGGAGTGCTACAGGACCGTTACTTTTCGCTATATATGTATGACGTAGTAGATGACGTCAGAAGTTCCGTCATGCTTCCGCTGCTGCACACGGAGGAGTCGCGGCGGTGGGAAACTGCAGCGGAGTACAGGAGGACCTGCAGGGGGAGCAGGCTTTGGTGCAGGGAGTCGCAGCGGACCCTCAACACGGACAGGCGTAACGTAGTGCGAGTACCTACACAGGGAGACCAGTCACTGTAAGATTACAAAATTACAGAACAACCACTGGACAAATGGTTGCAGCAAGTATCAGCTCTTACGTTCTCGAATTTTCTCGCTGTGTCCAGTTCACGAGAAGTGTGTGTGTGGGGGAGAGGCAGTGTGTAGTGCGAGTCTTAGCGGAAAATGCTCTCTCGCAATGTCAGCAGCAGACCTCTCCCTGATGCACAACGCCTCTCCTGCAGCGTCTGCCACTCGACTTTGTTGGCCGTCTCTGTGACGCTCTCTCTCGCGCAGACCAAAAGGTCCCGTGACGAAACGCGCCGCTCTTCTTTGGACCTCCCCTGTCTCTTTCTCCAGTCCCACCTGGTGAGCGTCCCACACTGACGAACAGTACTCAAGAATCGGTCGCACAAGCGCCTTGTGAGCCACGTGTCTCGTGGATGGTTTGCGTTTCCTTAAGATTCTCCCTACGAATGTGTCTGGCATCCCCTTTTGCTGCTAATTGGTTTCCATCCTCATTCCACATAGGTTCGCTGTGGATAGGTACTCATAGATTTACGACTGTCACAGCAGGGGCCACAGAACCACTTGTTCAGAATGTAGTCTACCACTACTAGTCACACATCCATGGACAGGGATGCCAAGTCTAACTCTACGACAGCAGACAGGGGAATGAACGTTGGAAATGTCGTCTGCCAGAATACGTACACGGGGACGCACACTGATGCTACGAGTGATTTAGATGTGCAAGTCCAGTGCGTCCACCACACACTTCTCGTAAGTTATTTTTAGTGTTTTTTCATTACCTCCCACCTCACAGCTGTTGCCCCAATAAGTTTCTTCTCCGTCGTTCGCGAGCTGTAACGCTTGTACCGTAAACACTGCTCAATAGTGTGATGACTACGTACATTTTAAAGCTCAGCATAACAAGAACCGTAAGATGCTAGGATCCCACCTAATTTTGTTGTATTTCACCAATCACAAAATCAGTAAGACGATTTCTACAGCCAGTCTATTGTTGATATTCATAACAAGATTCCCAGTCACTATTCAGTAGTTCCAGAGAAGAGCAGCACGTTTCTTCACAGGTTCGTTTAGCGAACGCCAAAGCGCCTCCTTCTGCTGGAAAAGTTATGGCTATGGTATTTCTCGATTCCAAAGGACTCTTGCTTGTGGACATCATGCCAAGTGGAACCACCATAAATTTTGGTGTATATGTGATGACACTGAAGAAACTTCAAGCTCAATTGGGTCGTGTTTGACCACATCGGCAAAAGCGGCATGTTTTGCTGTTGCACGAGAACGCACGGCCACGTCAGACAAAAAACCGTGGAAGTGATCACAAAACTGGGAGGGACAACACTGAAACACCCGCCTTACAGTCCTGACCTGGCTCCATGTGACTATCATCTCTTTGGGAAACTGGAAGGCTCTCTTCGTGGAACAAGGTTTGAAGATGATGACTCCCTCGTGCACACTGCCAAACAGTGGCTCCAACAGGTGGGTCCAGAATTTAACTGTGCGGGTATACAGGTGCTGGTTCCAAGCTGGTGCAAGGCAGTTGAGAGGGATGGAAATTATGTGGAGAAAAGAAAATGTTCTTCCTAAACGATGTATCTACACAGTGTACAACTTTCAAACATGTAGAATAAAAGATGGATATTAAAAAAATGGTGTGCATTTCTTTTGGAGTGACCCCCGCATAGCAACTTTGAGTTAAGTTTCCTGTATCAGCATCATAAGTTAACTTTTGTCACTGGCCTCACTATATTATCTCAGTATGTCTGACCTAGAGTAGTGTGCAAAGTATGCACTGTGGCCACATGCTTAAGCAATAACTACGAGTTACAAACAGTACAGTTATGTTTGTGTATTAAAAATGCTCTTGTCAGTGATATTAGTGATTCATGTTTTCCTTTCGAATATTTCAGTTGCTACTTCTTGCAAAACATCTTGTTCCCTGCAAATAACATACTCAAAATTGAAGGAAAGGAGAGAAATGAGAAATTGTTTTTCTGTCTGCGATTCTCTCTCAGTACTGGCTACTGGATCACATGTGTCACTGAGCAGTGACAGTGCATGAGTGTGAGTGGCCCACCTTCTCAAGACAAGGCAAGGCAAAGCATACACTATCAAAGGGAGAGCCACCTGAGAAACGACACACGTCATATACCAGCTGTTAAGTAAACAATGTCTTCTACATCGGCAAGACTACCACCAAATTATCAATTACGATGAATGGCCGTAGGTGTATACTGGTAACTCACAATATCCTGTTGCAGAGCATGCTCTACTACATGACATTCGTGATCTGGGGACCTGCTTCACCACACGCACCATCTGAATTCTTCCTCCAGACACCAGTTTCTCAGACCTCCGCAGATGTCCTTGGTTCTCATCACCTGCCTGGCCTTAATTTATGTTAATTTCTTCAGTCTCAGCATTTGTTCACTGTAACTACTCTTTGCTTCACTCCATTTTGGTTTTCTACATCTTTCGTTGTCTGACCTGTCAATTTTTCACTGCCCTATCCATCTCTGTTATGTACAATGCACTTGGCTTTTTAGTCTTATTAACTCCTGGATAATGATTAAGCAGTAATCTGTCTGCATATTACCCTGTCTTCCATCTGTAAGCTCTCCGGTTTTCGAATCTTGTCCGTTGCAGTCCCAACAATAAGTATTTCCTTTTCATCCTGTCCAAAGTATCTACCCTCACCTTGGGTACTGGGTGACTTTTCTGAACTATACCCCTTCTATAAACCTCTCCAGTACTTTTCCTTCACCCTTCTTCCTTCCCCTTCAACCCTTCTGCCTGAAGAAGGAGCCACTGGCTCCAAAGGCTTGTAAAAGTAAATCCTTTGTGTGTGTGTCTTCCCCTGCCACTACTTGGTGAGTCAATTTTTTATCTATCTGTTTATACTATAATTGTATTTCTGCATTTGTCATCCTGATAAGACTTTTAAACCAACATTTTTCTTTGAAAACCCTAGATTCAAACAAGAACAAAGAACTGTTTAAGTTTGTAGGACTTTGGTTCCACCTTGCCAACTTACAGAATTGAACATTATTTTTGTTGGTTGAAGTGTATCAATCCTGAAAGAGTTTTTAACCTTATATTTTGATATCAGTTTAACATGTGTTAATGAAGAAAGCCACAAGTTTTATTATCACAGCCAAGTGCACTTCCAAACAAAAAGGGGAGACATGAAAATAATTTCTGTGTATCGTTTGGACAGCGCAGCACTTAAATTAAGTATAATTGGCTCTAATGTATTACTCAACAAAGCAAACCATGGACCTGGGCATAGCTGGAACTGGAACACTTACCCTGTGATGACAGTGTCATTAAATTTGTTGGTAAGAGGAAGTCACAACTGACAAAATGTGAATAAAACAAAGTAAAGAAAACAAAATTGAGCAAATATGTTTCTAGGTACCAATGTTTTATGATTAATTGTGCTTCCATTCTGTGCACCATATTTCATTGATAGACCCAGCTGTCTTTCAGGTGCTCAGAGTTTTGCTGTTGTGTGCTCACTGCTTGGACCAGACTGAAGTATTGTTTAGTCTCTCACTTACTTGTAGCTGAGTTACATTCCTGAACTGTACTATACCATTTGATGGATATGTCCTTTTTCTTTTTTTTTTTTTAAGAGCTAGCATTGATCCTGTCAACTGCAAATTCAGAATTTCTAACTCTGGAAAATGTTATGGGCACTGATTGCCATATACCAAGCATTATTTAAATTGATCCTCCTGTCTAGTGTAACAGGTTCCCTGATGTCTTTATTTCAATATACAAACTATGCTGTTCCGGTGACTGTTCCCACCACCATACTAGTTTCATATTTCGTTTCACAATTATATTCGAGGCTCTGCTTGGTGACAGCTGCTTTGCTCTGTTTTAGTCAGTCACTGGTGTTCCTTGCACCTTTCTTTACCTGTTCAGGCAGTCTGCCACAGCTAACAGATGCAACATTCACATGGAATATAATATGCATCCAGATTTTGGAGACCTAGGTCATCAATATTACAAAGGATAGCTTCTACCTTACGAGGAGAACATAGCAAGTGCCACACCCTGATTTCCCAGAAACTTCATTCAGTTGAAGAGGGGTCAAAATAAGTGAACACTTTACTTACCTGTGTAGACACTCTACTGTTTTGAGTAAATGACAGTCAAAGTTTCAGGAACTTTGTGTACCTTTTAGTGCATAAGTAATACATGAAGTGGTGACAGATTGGCTAGCATCACAGCTTCACATTTTGTGCCCTGTGTTTGAAACCCCACTAACTTGTATTTTTGTTTTTTATTTGTCTACCCTGACCCACATAAGTTTACTACACAAATATATTCCACTGCATACTGAAACAGCATTGGCCATGTTTGCTGCTGAATAAATTTGAGGGGAAGAATAAATCAATAAGAAAATTGTTTGAAACTTTTCAGTGAAAATCATGTTGTGTATCTTTACCAAAAATGATTAACAAGTGGATGTTTCTAGAAAAGTGATGATCCATTACACATGGTTTGCAAGTCAATTTATTGCCCATGTGTGAAATCTTCAATCTTAATTCTGTTTCGTAAGTGAAATTCATATGGAGAAATGTCACTGGCAAACCTGCATTCTTGCAATGCTCATGGTATTCAAAATGTGTTTCAAATTTTTCTGTGGTCAGCATCATTCAAGGGAGTGCTCCAAGTCTTTCTGAAGACTAGACACAAGAATAAAACATCTCATTCTTATATTATGAGACTAAAAGGATTGTAACACCTTCAAATACTGTGCAAACATTTAACTGGTTGTTACTGACAGTTATGATAAGTCTTAGTTTGCTACGCAGTCATGGTGGCACGTCAAGTAGTCCCTCGTTCATTATGTCTGAGGAATAAAATTCTGCTAAGGGGTTTACCAATTAAAAGTTAATCTAGGCCTGTGCTACCCCCACAGCAACTAGTTGGGGCCTTATGATTCATTGAACAACCAAGGGCCACTGAGTACCATGTTATAAATTGTGACTATACACATTTTTATCCCTTCAATTATATCACCATCAGCAACAAAATGAAGAAATTGCTTGAGATAAAATGTATGCAGATTTTGCTATAGAATCTTAATCTGAAATATTCAGTGGGAACTGCAGATCATTGCAAAGTAGGTCCCTGCCACCCACACACAAAAGGGGGCAGATCGAGTGGGGTATTGTTGGATGTTCACTCTTAAACGAACTGGAATTGTAACTTTTTTGATCTAATGTGTAGTTTGAGATATTTCAATGTCATCACTTAAAATGAACACCCTGTATAATAAATGTGTGACGCAAATCCAGTTGAACTTTACAATTAATGTAACTCTTTTACTACTCAAATGGTTATCAGATTTGGGAATACCTCATGGAAAAAGAAGAAGTAAAGAAAAAAATCTGGTTTTGATCACAGGGTGGAAAACAGGCTGCAATACTTGCTACTGTGTTACTACTTTTGCTGAGATTAGTGTGCTTTACGACACACAAATTACATCTACAACTGTTTTTTACTCAGCTACTTTCAGGTATCTACACATAGCCAACATTCTTTCCCTTATTTTGCTCTTCTTACACCAAGAAAAGTTTCTGGGAAATATAATTAGGACACTTGCACTTCCTCAATCTCTGTCTCTTCTTTCTCAAGCATTCTTGCCTTTGACTGTATTGCCTGTTCAATAGTTCAGTCTTGTTGGATTTCAGGTGGCCAGTACACAAAACAGCCAAACTCCCAGAAACCTGAAGATAGTTATGCCATCAAAGTATTGTGCACAAAAATCAAAGCAACATCTCTGCCAAATATTAGCTTGTACACTATTAACTCCATTGAGGAAATGAGATTACAGTTTCTATGCAGTTAGAAACAATACAAATCAATAACTCTACAGTTTTTCATAGATACTTACAGGCTAGTGAGAATACAATAAAATTGTTTATATGGGATTTGATCTTTGAATATGCCAGGTAAATGAGTTGTGCAAACAAGATGACAGCTTCAAGAATAACATCCACCAAAATTTATGTGAAAGTAACCATATTTAAGGGATCCATGATGTGGGAAACTGACCAACTTAATTTACTCATCATTTTTAGTTACATTCCAGAATACGTGAATGTCTATTCTTTGACCTCTGCTTTGCAAGATGGCCAGCCTGGTGCTAAGTGAGTGTATGCAACGGCTGAGCATCATTACAGCACTGTTTTCATTTTACTCTTTGTGATTGGAAATAGGGTAGCACCCATTTCACAAGAATTTCTGCAAGTATGACATCACACTCAACATTGACAACTGCAGGAGCTATGATCTACTCTGTAACTAGGAACAATACAAATTTTATTGTTGTTTCTTTCACTCACAGTAACTTAAACTGTCCTCAGGTTTCTGCCTAGCCCCATACTCTGAATTTACCAAAAATTTATTTCATTATCTGTTTTCAAATCAGATGGAAACATAAGTAACATTTAATATTGCAGAACAAACTTCATTACATTCCTAATAAAGTACCAGAATGTGTTAACACTAAGAACAAAATATTTTCATGTAGCAGGAAAATAACCTATGTCAACTGCATAAACTACGACATTATCCATTATGTTAGCACCTCATCATGTGAATTAGTGTCCTGTGTCATGATAGCACCTTTTGGAAGATTAAATTGATGCAATGTTAATGACATTTAGCAGTAATCATGACATGTCAGAAATTTTCAGTGCACTGTTATCTTGAAACAGGGTACTGCAAGTTTTAATACAAGTATGTTCCATGCTTAGCTACCAGTAAGTCATACAATCAATTGTACCAAGGATGGAGTGTTTTTATAACTTATACACATGAATGAAGTCTTGTGAAGCCCATATCTCATGCTAATTAAAGTTTATGGCAGTTCCTGCTGCTGTTAATAGAGGATCTCTGTCATTCTCTCTGTCCAGAGGCCCCAAGTTGCCACGTATTGGAGAACTAGTGTACCTGCCAATGAATATAGACACAACCATCCCCCCCCCTCCCCCCCCCCCCGCTCAATGTCAATAGCAAATGTTATAAAATCTGTCTATAGATACTTAGCTAACAAAAACATGCTTGATAATAGTAAGTGAGGGAGAACTCATTCCCAGTGAAAGTTTCAATAATTGTCTGTGGGAATGCATGCCTGTAATAGTGTTTGTGGCAAATGTAGGATAAATCTTGCAATTCACAACCATATTACCCAAAATCTGAATAATTTCCATGTGAATTATGCATCCCTTTTTAGGGGTTCATAATCGAAATTTTTATACTTAGGCACACATCACATGCTGCTAATAGAAATTGTAAGAGTAAGGTGAGACAATCTTACCGGTTTTATAGCATTTGTGATGCCAGTTTAATTTTTCCTTTTCAGATTTTGTCAACAACACATGCACATTATTTACAGGAAATTTCTTGTTTTAATCAATTCAATGCACTGGCACAATGCCATTTGAATACCTTTTTGTACTTGTGCTTAAATAGTTATAAAACACTAAAATTTTTATCTAGCATTACACTAACACCATCACTACATGCTCCACTTGTCATTCAAATACCTTGAAGAAAAACCATACTTAGAAATTTTGAAAGTTCGAGGTCTATTGTTTCTGCATATATTTTCTGAAGTTCAGTGAACTACATACATCATCACATACTGGAATTCTTTGATATTGTGAACGGAGCTTGTCTCTCAGTTTCTGCAATGCAGTTATTGTGTAGTAATCTGTTGAGCCAACAATGCTTTGCCCATGTGGAGGCTGTTTTCATTTTGCAAATCTACAAGGTTTTGGAAGACCAAATATGGTTAAGCTGTAGCTACAAAATATACTGTGTGAAACATATCTTGTACTTTTAAAAAATTTCTTTCCCTTGTTCTGCTACAAGGTCCTTTGCAACATTCTTTTTTCTTTGTCTGTATGAAATTAAATTACTTCCACAGATTGGACCAACCCAAATACACTACTCTTTAGACATGGACACTCTCTATGATTTACTCATTCTTACATTCTGCACTTCTTTCCACAATGAGCCACCCATCTTGTCTCCCTTACACAACCACTCATATTTTGTCACAAATTATGTGTGTACTGTTGTTGAAATGAGTGATATATGTAGATATTTTGAGACTCCAAATATGAAGGAATTACTTCATACGATTTGCTTGTATCTTCAACACCACCTGTTCCAGTGGTACTGTTTATATATGGTGCAGGTGTACTGTTACCAGTTACACACCCTTAGAACTGTGCAGTCAGTTTTCTGCAGCTGAGACTCTGGAACTCACTGAAATAATTTGCTATACTGTTTCAAACTGAAAAAATGACACCTTTCAATTATGAGAACATTTTATACACTTATCACTTTAAAATGTAATAAATCAGGAGTGGAAACAGGGAATTTACACACAGAATCACAGAAGTAAATGGAACTGTCTGCTTCTGTGACTACCTCTTTGCTGACAAGAAAATTGAAACAGTACCCATCCCATCCTTCCATGTTGTGACTAATGATTAAAGCTGTTAATCACACTGTAAATACACAAATGGAAGACACAGTGACTGAAAATAAATAGCTCTACTACTTACTGCAATAAATCATAGTAGATGATTAACATCTGACATTAAATGTTCCATAATTAAGGATGTACTATCAGTGTATGGAAGCAGGTAATGTTTTTATTTTACCAACGCCTTCTCATAGCTTAAATTTCAGATAAGAGTGAAGTTAGATTACAGCATTAAAGAATGCAACACCAGTGCCAGAAAGCACTAAGAAGTGAGTTGTCATGAATTTTCATTGATCATGTTACATACTGGCTCTTGTGCAGTATTCATTCCATTCACTTGCTTGAACACTGTTCCATAAATCCCATCATAAAACAGAGCCTTATATTTTCCCTCTCTTCTTTCATATTAAGATGTTCTGATTTTAATCTAAAATGTGGTCGGGATTGTTGGCGAAAAAAGTAAAGGATATTTATTACAATGTTAGCATCACATATATTCTGCACAGTCACAAATACAGTTTACATTTATGCTAATGGTAATCAAGGTTGCTATGGAGGCACAAGTATTAGTAAAAATGGACAGAGTTTTGCTTGTAATGGTTTAATTACATTAGCAAAACTTGCCACTCGCTAGAAGATATCAGAAGTAGCCCGAAACTTTTACTGTTCTTACCAATTAAATTAGTTGTTGTGAAGAGAGGCAACCTATGTAGAGTAAAGATTTGTACTCATGAAAAATAAGTTTATTCATAGCAAGATGGCATTTGATGTTAAGCATTTCCTTGACAGAAATAAATTCAATTGTGATCTCACAGACATTGTGAAATAAACCAAAGTCTTGTTCCTTACTGCAGTTAAATATGTCCATGCAAGCCCATAAAAATTCTGATAAAATGAACTTTGCAAATATTAATGCTTGAAAATTATAAATATGCAAAGTATTTATAATGTTAATTTGAGGGTGAAGCCAATATTTAATATCTAATTAAATATTTTGTAGTGGCTGATTGTGCACAATTACAACAAAAGCCAGATGGCCAACCTTCTACAGACTACACTTTAAATTATTTTTCACTTAAACGTTTCCCCAGAGAGGAAGAGATTTTGAGTAGGAACAGGAGAAATTCACTTTTAACCATATATTACAAAAGAAAATACGTATGTCAAATACTTAGCATGTCAGAATACCAAAGCGATTTAATTCTTAAACATCACAGACAAAAGTAGTAGTCAGTCTTTGAAACAGCTGCTTTTTTTAATTTTAATGAGATTTGATAATAAAATACATTTTGTTTACATTTTTAACACAAATATCACTGAGTTGCAGGTTTTATAGTTACTTGTTTATTAGCTATGGTTTTCATCACAGAAATACAGGTTTTTGCTTTCTTTACAATGGACATTTAGACATGTGGTATATGTTTAGCTTCATTTTTATAGGGCTTTCCAGGAGAAGTCACACCCTTCAGCAAGTGTGCAAAGTGTAGTAGTCACTAACAGGCAAAAGCCACCATTCCAAGCAGTTTTTTTTATAAATACACTAAACACAAACTGATTAGTCTAAGGATAACTTTAAAAATTAACAGTGGACTTCAAAAAACAACTCATACAGATTCAGATTCAGCAAATATTTGAGCAAATATTTGAAACACTACACAGGACACTATCATCTGTGTACCTACTGGAAAACTCAAAACTACTCTGTGTTAAACATTACAGCTAAGGGGAATTTACATCCTTAAGTTTGTGTTCTGGAAAAATATACAAAAAGAGTCTAGTAAGATAATTTCTGAAAATTCATGGGTACTGCAGAATGTTTCTGCTTCATGTTGTAATATTCCTAACTTTTCACATTTTGTAGTTCTTGTTGTCAGTCTTGAAAAGATGTTTGTTCACCATCCAGTGGTGTATTACAAGTTCACTTTCATTCATCAGTGCTCTAATCCTAAGATTGGATTGTGTAGAGTACTTTCCAGATAAAATACCACAGGTCAACACTTCACATAATATGAGAGGCTTAACACAGCTTTTAAAGTGTTAACGCAGGCATTATAAGGCGTAGTGAATACCAGCTTCACACTCTCTGAAAACTACATGTTTACAATTTTATTCTGGGGTACTGACGAGTTACATAAAGAAACAGATTGTGCATAAGTTCATTGCTAGGCCCCAACTCTGATAGATTTGTACGTCAACAACTGTGTGATGACTTATGCTTTGTGCATGATCCCTATTTATAGGTGAAAGAATTACAAAAACTATACATACACAAAATATTCATCTATTACATTTTAGCTGTTAATTAGAAGATAGCAAACTTAGAGGGTCCAAGGTGTTGTTGTTGTTGTTGTGGTCTTCAGTCCTGAGACTGGTTTGATGCAGCTCTCCATGCTACTCTATCCTGTGCAAGCTTCTTCATCTCCCAGTACCTACTGCAACCTACATCCTTCTGAATCTGCTTAGTGTATTCATCTCTTGGTCTCCCCCTACGATTTTTACCCTCCACGCTGCCCTCCAGTACTAAATTGGTGATCCCTTGATGCCTCAGAACATGTCCTGCCAACCGATCCCTTCTTCTGGTCAAGTTGTGCCACAAACTCCTCTTCTCCTCAATCCGATTCAGTACCTCCTCATTAGTTATGTGATCTACCCATCTAATCTTCAGCATTCTTCTGTAGCACCACATTTCATAAGCATCTACTCTCTTCTTGTCCAAACTATTTACCGTCCATGTTTCACTTCCATACATGGCTACACTCCATACAAATACTTTCAGAAATGACTTCCTGATACTGAAATCTATACTCGATGTTAACAAATTTCTCTTCTTGAGAAACGCTTTCCTTGCCATTGCCAGTCTACATTTTATATCCTCTCTACTTTGACCATCATCAGTTATTTTGCTCCCCAAATAGCAAAACTCCTCTACTACTTTAAGTGTCTCATTTCCTAATCTAATTCCCTCAACATCACCTGACGTAATTCGACTACATTCCATTATCCTCGTTTTGCTTTTGTTGATGTTCATCTTATATCCTCCCTTCAAGACACTGTCCATTCCGTTCAACTGCTCTTCCAAGTCCTTTGCTGTCTCTGACAGAATTACAATGTCATCTGCGAACCTCAAAGTTTTTATTTCTTCTCCATGGATTTTAATACCTACTCTGAATTTTTCTTTTGTTTCCTTTACTGCTTGCTCAATATACAGATTGAATAACATCGGGGAGAGGCTACAACCCTGTCTTACTCCCTTCCCAACCACTGCTTCCCTTTCATGTCCCTCGACTCTTATAACTGCCATCTGGTTTCTGTACAAATTGTAAATTGCCTTTCGCTCCCTGTATTTTACCGCTGCCACCTTTAGAATTTGAAAGAGAGTATTCCAGTCAACATTATCAAAAGCTTTCTCTAAGTCTACATTTGCTAGAAACATAGGTTTGCCTTTCCTTAATCTTTCTTCTAAGATAAGTCGTAAGGTCAGTATTGCCTCACGTGTTCCAGTATTTCTACTGAATCCAAACTGATCTTCCCCGAGGTCGGCTTCTACTAGTTTTTCCATTCGTCTGTAAAGAATTCGTGTTAGTATTTTGCAGCTGTGGCTTATTAAACTGATTGTTCGGTAATTCTCACATCTGTCAACACCTGCTTTCTTTGGGATTGGAATTATTATATTCTTTTTGAAGTCTGAGGGTATTTCGCCTGTTTCATACATCTTGCTCACCAGATGGTAGAGTTTTGTCAGGACTGGCTCTCCCAAGGCCGTCAGTAGTTCCGATCCGTAGAACGCCAGTTTTCTTTCTCCTGATAACGACATCCTCTTGAGTAGTCCCCGCCCGGAGATCCGAATGGGGGACTATTTTACCTCCGGAACATCATTTAATCATACAGTAAAGCTGCATGCCCTCGGTAAAAATTACGGCCGTAGGTTCCCCTTGCTTTCAGCCGTTCACAGTACCAGCACAGCAAGGCCGTTTTGGTTAGTGTTACAAGGCCAGATCAGTCAATCATCCAGACTGTTGCCCCTGCAACTACTGAAAAGGCTGTAGCCCCTCTTCAGGAACCACATGTTTGTCTGGCCTCTCAGCAGATACCCCTCCATTGTGATTGTACCTACGGTACGGCCATCTGTATCGCTGAGGCACACAAGCCTCCCCACCAGCGGCAAGGTCCATGGTCATGGGGGGTCCAAAGATACTGATTCTGAAAATACACCAGAAAGTTTAGAGAAAGTATGCTTTAAACTTGGATAGTTAAATAGAAGTATGCATTTAATAAACAGAAAAATGAAGCCTCCAAACCTATTTTAATGGATTGTGAAAATAACTTGATTTTAGTATTTGAACACTGTAGATAAAAATTATGACTATATAGTTTTTGGGAAAAGTGTTTATTGACCATAGGAAAATGATTGCTTTTCAATACACTATAAGAATCTGAAAACAAGAAATCTAGCAACATGGAAAATTTTTTATCTTTTGCATGTATAGTAAATTAAAAATAATTTAGATTCAAATGTAGCATTATCAGAAGTTTGAAAACGTCACTGTGAATAAATTTTAACAGATGTTCAAATGAGATGAGTAAAAATGAAGCATGAGAGAAGAGTTCAACAGCGTTCAGTAAACACTATGAAGCCTCAAGTTTCTGTGCAACAATGCCCTGCTTTCTCGTGTTTTTTTGGAGATTAGTATTTTCTCAGTACCTCAGAAAGGACATTGGTGTACATTCCATCATACAGGGCAATTATGAGGTCAGTAGAAGCCATTGAACAATTTAAAGAAAGCCATGTGCTTGAACAAGGGAAGCAGAGAAAGTTATTTCAGAAGAGCATTTCAAAAACATTTCACTGGTTCCTAGAAGATAATTAAGCAAAATGACTTCCCAAATTAACAGGAAACAATTTTGTCAGGGCATTAGAGACAATGAAGCAAAGGCTAATTTCAAACAAAAATACTCAAATCCTACATGAAAGATATGAATACTTTGTACATTAAGAAATGGCCCTGTGACATTGCAAGCCCATTGCTAGAAGGGCAAGAACATTAGGACCTTTTGAGAATTTTCAAATGTAACCAAAGTTGTGTTGATGTACTCCCTGTAGTACATCAGAGAAAGAGTCTTCCATACAGTTTTGACAGCACTGCATAATTAACTTTTTTGCAATCTACTTTGATGTTTATTTCAGTTGTGGGACCTCCACTGCATGTATGGAACCCCAAAAATTACATCAAAGTAAGGATGAAAACAGGCACGCCGATATCCTATACTAAAAGGCTAATCTGCATGCGCAGCAGTGAGTGATACTTCAAGTTGCAGAATCTTTACGCATGTCCTGATTTTGTTAGGAATACAGCACTGCAGATAAGGAACTAAGTTAACATTAACAAGTGGTCCAGGTGTGAGCACAGCTTTCCATGTACAAAGGGTCCAAGTTCCCTGGTATCAGCAAGCTTGTGCTCACTGAATGTAGGCCCTTGAGAAACCTTAAGACAGAAGAACCACAGTCCCAGAGCGTGATACTACTGGTTCTTTACTGCAGCCGTCCACCTGTTGTCACATGGAAAGTGCACTCAAACCTTCCCAGCTACTGCAACACACATGACTTAGGTAACATCAATTTAAGCATATGTTAAGTCCCTGTCCCCTCCTGACATTTAACAAATGTGCAAATAAATAGTTCTTTCACAGGTATACCTACACTGAAGTCTAGGAGAAGCATTTTTGACTCTATTGCAATGTGGGTTATTTCACTGTTTCAGTTATGAACCCAACACATTTATACTGAGCCGATACAGTAACATTCTTTAGGAATGCTGTGAGTGTGAGTGCTTGAGTTCCTACAGAAAGATGCTTATAGATACTGCTTTAGCAGGACCTCATGAAAAAACCCGTACTCCATTTGGATAAACCTGCTTTTGTTTCAGGCAGTGTCAAACAACTCACGTGGCAGACATGGGAGAGCAAACAACTGCTCAGCTGCTTGAGCAGTGATAGCAGATGTCGATGAAATGTATTTGTAGTATGTCAGGTGAACCAGTACTGAGGTTACAATGTAAGTGACATTAAATATTTGAAAATTTAAGGATACTGAAATGTGTTTTAATTACCTGAGAGCAGCAAGTTGCAGCCTGCAGTGCTTTGCTGGCATAATGTACAAAATCTGTGCATTGCTCCATAGTGTTATTTTCTGACAAATGTGTGACCTACTGCAGTTCACACAGAATGATTGATGTTTTTGTACCCAAGGACGACCTTCATTATGTGAAAGGGTCAGAAAGGAACTCACCTCATATTAATATGGACCAGGATGCCACCATACTTTGCCTTTTTAAGTCTACATTAAGGAAACATTTTTTCAGATATAGTGGAAAAATTGTTGACACCATAGGTCAAAGACAAGGGAGCCATGGGTCACAATTACAGCAGCACACCTCACTGTTCAGGTACAAGAGTTTCTGCATGCAACAATTTTGAGGCCAATGGATTGACTCTCCAGCTGCAATAAAATGGGCACCATAAGCTCAGACCTTGCCATATCAAACATCTCATTATGAGGAACAATTAAGTTCTACTCAGTCCACCATTAATGCAAGACTAAGAATGGCATCAAAGTGTACAACTTTCAGGGTATCAGATTTTCTCCAGCCTTGTCAAGCATGACATGAGAGACACAGGTATCTAAAGCATAATTGTGCCCATGCAGATCCACTGGATATACAGCTTTTTTATCTAACCATTGTAGTACACAGTATACTTTTTTTTGGGACATGAATAGTATTAACACACACTGCTTTTCCTGTATCTTGCAACTGGCCCTGTCCCTTAAACGACTGCTTACGAATACTTGAGAAACATTCTACGATATTGTTCAAATTTGTGGGGCCCTTACTAAAGAGCACTAACAGGACATTAACATAACACAAAGAAGGGCAGCAGGAACAGTTACTGGTTTATTTTTATCACCCAAGAGCATCTCAAAGATGATGAAAAACTGGCAGATCTTTGAGAAACCAGCTATCCCACAAACCCTGATTAAGAAATTTCAAGAATGAGTGCTGACAAATTGAAGAATGCATCACAGTCCTCTATGTATTTCTCCAATCATGGCCACAGTAACTGGATTATTTATTACAATATGTGCAGCAGTGCTTAAGTAATCATCCGTCTGAACACTGCATCAAAATGCTACAGGAAATAGTCAAAGTTGTACAATATGACATTCTTTCTACCCTGCATTTATTAACAGCGGTTTTCAGACCATGGACGTAAATGTGACTGATGTTCAGTCACAAAAACTCCTAAAAATTATTAAAACCATGAGGCCTCACTGCACAAAATTTACAGTGAAGATATGCTCAGTTTTACATAGTAGAACAAGAGGAGATAGCAGTCTTGGCTGTGATGCTGAAATTAGTGTTTCTTTATTCATCAATGACTCATGGCTTGCATAATTCCAGGCATTTTCAGAGTGGCTGATGTTGATAAGCAAGTTGAAGATATCTGTGATACGAAAACAACAAAAATAAATTTTCTTCATGGGGATGTTTTATTGATATCCATAACTTAACACATATCAGAAAATCTGAAGATACTTTGAATTAGGCAAAACACAAATCACTGATGAATGAATAAGCAGTAATTTCAACATTGCATCTAAGACTATTCACATTCTATACACTGGTTGCTATATCTGAATGCCATAGCAAGTGGAAAACGTTTCGCATGTGGAGAATAGTTTTGTCAGTAATATATGCATCTAAAATAACAGTTTAGCTATTATTACCATCAGAGGTAAGACTTCCTATGGTGCTCATCCCCATATCTGCCACAAAGACTCGGTCCAGGCTGCTGTCTTACCACAGAGACACGTAGGGCCCCAACACATCCCTCAGCACGTGGACCTGCTGTCCAGAACTGTCCACCAGGATCTTGACCATGTCCACATGTGAAGATGAGCCAAATGCCACAAACACGTACCTGTAGCAGAATACCAGACAGTCCATGTTATTAAAGTCAATTTCTTATTTTATAGTAAGTACTGCATTTTCACCAAATCTAGTGAGCTTTACAGAACATTATAACCTACAAATCATTTAAGGCAGTCTGATTCCCATTTTTCAATCATTACCTGCCAAATCATTTGGCTTCTACAGTATTTCAAAATATAGCTAAACAGACAGCTGAATAACAATACAATAACAAATACCGAGTAATAACATGGCTTACATCTTATTGGATTGTGCTACGTTAGTGCAAACAAAAATGCTGGGAAAGGAAACACTGAACGAACCAATACTATGTCTTCTTTGATCCACTGCAAAATGACGGACATTAACTTCTCACAGAATTCCAATATGCATAAAATAGGCACCACAAGAATTTTAATTATGCTCATGACCTAACAGTTTGCTTCATAAATTTCTAACCAATTTGTCATCTATTAATATGAAGGTGACCTCGGCACATAATACAGTTTTGTCACCACCATCTCCATTCCACAAAATAGAGGAGGCAAATTATATCATCAGGAATCTGTCCAATTTGTCTTTGTGTGGATGAAAAAGCCAAATCAGGTAATGGGTTAAAGATGAGGTTCAGTATCATGTTCAGTCTGTGCAAGAGCACTTCTGCAACCCCATGTTCACAAAATAGGTAGTTACTTGCAACATTTACTGCCTAACCCAATCAAAATGCAAAGATAATTCCTTATGCTACATCCTTACAGACTTCCAGCACTTTATATTTTCCTTTAATGCAGAGTGCTACATCGGTTATTCTAATTGGAATACAACAGCTATGACTTTTCTACAAGGTCTGTTCAACAAAGACCTTCTTTCCTGTTGCTTCTGTGACACTTTGCTGTCTCTACCATGAATTGGAAAGAGCAGATTTTTATGTATAGGTGGCAGCACACACTCAACAGTAAGTTGGTAGTAATGCTCTATTTTGTGGACACTATGCATTTCACTCCTCAAACCATGGAGGTATTGGAAGAGGAGGAGTATGGGGCAATAAAATTCTGTGTTTTTTAAAACTGTACAGCCACCAACACATACACAAACATGCGGTAAGTTTATAGTGAAGATGCACTACTTTGAGCAACAATTTTTAAATAATTCAACCACTTAAAGAAGGCCACCTTGTCTGTGTTAAACAAGGTGAGCTTTGTGTTTTGGCTTCTACTATGACTGAAGTCAACATCACCAGCATGCTGCAACTGTCCATAAGGATCACCAGGTAACATTATGTAACCTCAAAGCAGTATTAAAAATTTCATATGTCAGTGTCCTCAAAATTATGCAGGATCATATCCTTATAACCCATGCTTGTACCTGCTTGTACCTGTTCAAACAAAATGCTGTGTCAGTAGCAACAAGCCATGACGTGCTGCACCTCTTTGCTGATGGAGGGGATCTGTGTTTGGAATCTAATATCACTGGTGACGAGTCACAGTTCAGATGCATCATTACGATCTTTAAGGAGAATGAGCCAGCACAGTGAGGAAACCACTCAGTTTTCCAACTCCAAAAGATAACTGAAAGTTTTTCCATCTGCAGGGAAGTCCTGGAATGATTTACTGGCATGCAGATCCTTCACACTACTGTTACAGCAGCATACTGCATGTCAGTATTGGCTGAACTGGTGAAGCACACTGCAAGCAAAGACCAGAAGTTCCTCAGACTGGATGACAACTTCATAACAATGTGCAGCCTCACATCACAAATCAAGTTTTCCAGTTTCTGGTTCAGTTCAACATTACCTGTGTGCTGCATCCACATTATAGCCCCAGTCTTGCACTCTGTGATTTTCTTTTTAATTCCTTTCACTAAAGACAAAAATTTGAGGCCTTTTATTTGAGGACTGTAAGCATTGCTGAAGAAGTGAGCAGTGCTTAAGAAGTGAGGATTCTCAAGAACCTGATAAAAAATTGTCTGCAGTGTGTGTTTGAGCACTAGCAGAGATGCTATAGAAGGTGCATTTCAGTAGGAGGGAAGTACTTTGGAAAAGTTGCTACCATTTGAATGGAGTAATAAACATCTGTGAACAAAATTAGTCTGTCTGTTAATCAGCCCTCTTAAATCACATGATGTGGAGTGATTCATGGTAGAAACCAAAGTAGTAGATACCGGTTGACATGCCACTTGGACACACACACTTCTGAAGTAAGGACATTCGTGAATGAGCAGTGCTAGTGTGTTGGGCTTCAACAGTGTACCACTAACCTAAGTTCATAACTTTGAGTCAGGTCAGGACTGTACACAGAATTTTACATATCTTACTTTAAAGTGGCAGAAGTCATCGAATTATTTATACTTGAGCTGCCGGATGAAAGCATAACATCTCTACACCAGAGGCTTCAATGAAAAAACCATTACAAACTCAAACAAACTCTGGAAGTTTAACCCCTGAACATAAAACCCTGAGTTCTGGGTTTTATTGTCTGACAGAAATGTAAAATCCTGAGTACACTCAGTCAACTCAAGAACAGACTTTTAAAACATTAAACCCTGCATTTGTCTGTTTCAAGACTGGTAGTCAGGTTCTACATTTGTAGCGTGTTTCAGTTGAGGTGGTTGCCAATAGATACCTTTACTGTGTGCAGTTTTGGATACTCAAAACACACACTTTCAGACTCTCCTGTATTGCTTAATCAATGCTTTCAAAAAAGGATGGCAACAGTGAACCTGTGTTTTACACAGAAACATTAAATTATTGATAAAATTATTTAATTGGACACATAAAAAATCTACTCATCAACCAGCGGCAGAACACACTCATAAAAGATTGTTGTCAATGGCAAGCTTTCAGAGCCAGTGGGTCCTTCTTCAGGCAGAAGGGTTGAAGGGGAAGGAAGAAGGGAGAAGGAAAAGGACTGGAGGGGTCTAGGAAAGGGGTAGATTTTAGGAAAGTCACCGAGAACTGTGGGTTGGGGAGACTTGCCATACGGAATGAGAAGGAAAGACTGATTGTTGGGGAATGCATTGGATCTGAAAACCTCAGAGCTTACAGGTGGAAGACAGGGTAATATGCAAGCACTACTAAATCATTGTGCATGAGTTAGTAAGAGTGAGAAGCTAAGTGCATTGTGTGTAACAGAGGTGGGAGGGATCAGTGAAAAAAGATGGGAAAGACAGTAAATGATGTAGAACAGAGTGAAGCAAAGAGTAGTTTCAGTGAAGAAAAGCTGAGATGGAAGAAATTAATGTCAATTAAGGTCAGGTGGGTGGCAAGAGCCAGGGACATGTTGTAGTGCTACTTCCCACCTGCGGAATTCTGAGAAACTGATGTCTGAAGAGGGTGTTGTGAGTTGTCGGTATATACCCTCTGCCTATGCCCATTTATCCTAATTGATTATTTGGTGGTAGTCATACCAATGTAGAAGACTGAACAGTGTTTACATAATAGCTGGATGGGGCTTTCCTGGGGATCTGTAAGTCTTGAGACTTCTGGTTTGGTTTGAATACTTGATGACATATTTACCATATGGACTCATGGTGATGCTGAACTGCTTAAATTCCTGGAGTCTCATAATACCTTCTCCCAGTTAAATTTCACATAGTCTTATTCCAAATCATGTGCCACTTTCATTGATGTTGATCTCGTCCTCACTGAAGGCCAGCTACACACTTCTGTCCACATTAAACCTACCAGCAAACAACAGTACTTACATTTTGACAGCTGCCATCCATTCCATGTTGAACATTCCCTCCCATACAGCCTTGGCATCCGAGGCAAATGTATTTGTTCAGATGCAGACACTTTACAGCAATACACCACCATTTTCACCTCAGCCTTCACTGCACATAATTACAGCACCAGTCTAGTTGAAAAGCCAATTTCTCAGCCCATTACATTCAATCCTGGTACTGCTGATCCCTCCACAAAACAGCTTCAGAGCACACTATTGGTGACTCCCGGTCTGGAATGTGTTAATCAGCTACTTTGACAGGACCATGACTTCCTAAAATCGTGTCCTGAAATGAGATCCATTCTGTCAGACATTTTTCCCACTGCATCTATAATAACTTTCCATCGCTCTCTCCATCTCCGCAATATTCTTGTCAGACCCTATGCTCCTTCTGCACCCATGTCCCTACCCTATGGCTCCTACCCCTGTCATGATCCCCTACACACCCTCCTGCCACCACCTGTAACAGCCCTGTAACTGGCAAAACATGTACTATCAAAGGGAAAGCCACCTGCAAAACATCTGACATATACCAGCTAATACGTAAACACTGTTCATCCTTGTACATTGGCATGACTCCCACCAAATTATCAATCAGGATGAATGGGCACAGGCAGAGAGTATATACTGGCAACTTGCAATATCATGTTGCAGACCACGCTCTACAACATGACATTCACGACATCGGTGCCTGTTTCTCCACATGTCTGGATTCTTCTCTCAGACACCAGTTTCTCAGAACTCCACAGGTGTCAACTAGCTCTACAACATGTCCTTGGGTCTCACCACCAACATGACTTTAATTTACGTTAATTTCTCAGCTTTTCTTTGCTGTAACTACTCTCTGCTTCAGTCCGTTTTATTTTTCTACATCTTTCATTATCTTTCCCATCTATTTTTCATCGCCCACTCCCACCCCCTTTACATACAATGCACTTAGCTTCTCACTCTTATTAACTTGTACACAACGTTTTAGTAGTAATCTCTGTCTTGTGTATAACCCTTTCTTCCGCTTTTAAGCACTAATTTTTCAACCTTGTCCGATGCAGTCCTCAACAATCAATCTTGCCTTCTCATTCCGTACTTTAAGTCTCCTCTGACTTGCAGTTCTGGATGACTTTCCCAAAATCTACCCCTTTTCCTAGACCTCTCCAGTCCTTTTCCTTCACCCTTCTTCCTTCCCTTCAACTCTTCTGCCTGAAGAGGGAACCACTGTCTCCGAAAGCTTGCCAACCACAACTGTCTAATGTGTGTGTTCTGCCACCGCTTGGTGAGTACATTGTTTATCTATCCACTTTAATGAGCTTGACACTGAATTTAGTGGCCAAGAAAGTGAAGAATATTGTTGTTTCATTGGTTACTGAAAGCAATGATAGTTTGTCAGTTGAGTTACAGGTGCTCACCAGTGTTTCAAGATAAATACATTCACTGTGCTCCAGCCAGCTCCACCACTTATGTACACAAGAAATTTTTGTGGAATACATGGTTGGACTTCATAGCTACACACATCCAAAAATAACTTCAGGTTTCAGGATATATTAGTCAAAGTCCAGTGCATGAATATATGAGGTCTGTTCAAAAAAATTTTGCAAATTACTCCACAAAATTTGTCTACACTTGTCTTTTACTTATTGTGTATGGTCTACTATGAAATACTCTTCCACAATTGGTAGACTGCTTCCAACACCATTTCCACTTCTGGAAGCAGTCTTGGCACACCACTCGCTAGACTGTGCAGAGTACTGTCTACAAATTTTTAACTCATCTATCACTGCAAAATCTTCATCCTTTTGACAGGGTTTTCAACTTTAGAAACAAAAGAAGTCCACGGCTTCCACGTCTGGGGAGTATGGAGGATGAGGCAGCACACTGATTTTGTTTTGTGGAATAGTCACGCACCAACAGGGATGAATGTGTGGTTGCATTATTGTGACGCAAGAGCCATGAATTCTCTCTCCACATTTGAGGCCATTTCCTTCTCACATTTTCTCACGGATGTCGCAACATATCTTGATAGTACAATTAATTGACAGTTTGTCCCTGAACTAATCCTTCAAAGGAAACTATCAGCATGGCTTTGACATCTGACCTGGCCTGATGAGCTTTTGTTGGTCTCTGAGAACCTTTCCCAATTCAATGTGAAAGTTGAACCTCAGCCTCAGCATCATAACCATAGATCCACATCTCATCATGAGTTATGATTCTCTTAATGAACAGCTCTCTCTCTCTCATTTGTGTGACTCAAAAGCTCTTCACAGATTGCAAGGAGAAGCTCTTTCTTTCGTCATGAACCATGGGATGAACTTGGTGGCTACATGACGCATTCCAAGAAACTGTGTCAGGATTTCATGACATGCTCCAACTGATATGTTACATTCTTCTGCAGTCTCTCAGACAGTCAGTCTTTGATTGGCAGACACAGTTTCATTGACATTCCCGATATGAGCATCGTCTGTGGACATCAGAGGGAGTCCTGAATGAGGATCATCTTTAACTTCTGTCCGGCCATTTTCAAACTGTGTGAACCATTTGTAACACAGAGTACAGCTTAAGTACTCATCACCATAGGCTTCCTGCATCACCTGACGTCTCTATAAAAGTTTTCTTGAGTTTCACGCAAAATTTAATACACACGTGTTGCTCCTCTAACTGCCTTTTTGAAATTCGCTAACTGTGGAATGCAACATTCTACTCAATATAGCATTATGGCATTGAACAACTCACAGACGTACAACAATGCAAGTTCTGGCAGTTACACATTAAAAGCAAGTGTGTGCATGGATGTCAACTGCATTTTACTCCAACACACCACTGCTGCAAAATTAGGAGAGTTTAGAAATTTTTTGAACAGACCTAGAGTTTATTGTTTGTAATATTCAAAATTTTATAACTTATTTTGAACTTTAAAAGCTGTCTTTATATGTCAGTCATGATTTTCATTAATGGAAAGTATTCTTTGGAACAATTTGGAAAAAAAAAAAAAAATGTTAAGGGGTTATTTGTGTGTGTATCCAAGCAACAGTCTTAATGACATCAGGCCACTACTTATGATCATAGAATCCTGTCAGTGTGCGTTTTGGATCTTATAGTGAGAAATAGTTGGTATTTGTTTTACTCAGCACTAAGGCGCACCAAATGTCTAAATTTAATCCTTTACTTCTGTTAAGGTAGTTCTGTGCTTTTGAATTTGTGTGGTCTGTACATCCTAGCTTAGTAATGATTGGATTAAACCACAGTAGCCGAGATATGAATTTGGGGCTTCTTTGTCCCAGTGCATGACCTATATTTGCTTATTTATCTGTTGTCTGATCAATCCTTGACCAAGAGTTACAAAGTTTTTCACGGCAGTTGCTTTCAAATGCATGTACCTACATGCCCTGCAATCACTGCCATCCAAGTTGATGGATTCTATTGACTGCAGCTTGACATCCACCCAGTACAAACACTTGTTGCCAGTGTTTACAGTTATTTCGTTGGGCCAGCGCACACCAACTGCCGCAATCTTCAGTTTGTTGCCCCAGTCACACCAGAACATTGACCTGCAGAACAAATGATCATTGGCTTGCATGTCATTTCAGATTAACAATTCTGAAGATAAAATTTAAACAGAGGAGGGTATAATTAGAAAACACAAAAATAAAATATCTTGTTCTGATAGAGACGCCATGGCTTACATCATCATACAGTTAGCAAACTTCTAATCAGCTCCTAGTAGAAACCAAGAAGCTCAGCACAGTTCAAAACATAAAGCATTACAGTATATCCTACACTTAATACCATATACATTGAATCAATTCAGTATCACTATAGCCTATTCAAGTGAGATTACTGTAGTCAACTGTCCTAAAAGCAAAAATTCCCACAAGATGATTAAAACTACACTACATATTAAAAGCATGTTGTGCTGTTACAGCTACAAATATTTAATTCATCACTATCACAGGGTGTCTCTCCAGTCTTACGTACATCACACTGGAACACCTCAAATGTAGGACAGATAACTGACCTATGAACTAATGCTTTGGAAAAGAAAATTTAAAGTATTGAAAATGAGCATATGCAACTAGATTCTAAGCCAGTCACAGGTTGTACTCTCCACTGAATGTAGGATTTAAAATTGACAGCATTTTGGATTATGTTAAAATTCCATTGACGGCATTTTAGACTATGAATGACAATATTTCATTCATCATGATTTGTGTAATGTGTCCATGACAATTAACAAAATCATCATCTTTTGAAGAAGCTTTAAGCTTGTGACTTTCAAAGCATAGTTACTAAATGGTTCACTTAACGTTTAACTGATCAGAAGCATGAAGAGAGATACTGTGGAAGTCTGACTTGTTTGGGAGTGGGAAATAAAAGGACAGGCTGGTCCCAGCAAGAAGTTTTGTGGAACAGTGTAGTGCACCGTCACCTCTCCTCTTCTTTGTGATTTTTGACAACAGTGACCAAGGTGGCAGAAGAAACTGGAGAAGACAAGACATAAGGAATACTGTTTAGGCAAAAGCAATACTGTTTGTATTGGTTATGATCTGGGTAAACAGGATATTCATGAACATCTGCATGCTTGGGAATAAGCAGTAGGGGATGAAATTTATTGTAAACAAATGTGAGATTCTGCTTCCAAGTAGAAAGATAGACCAAATAGCAGAATAAGGATAGGAGGAACAATTGAAAGTGGAGAGTGTGAAGTACTTGAGAAGTGTGGCAGAGGAAAATGGAAGAAGTGAGCCTTCAGTGAATGTGGCAGACAGGCTGAGGAATTCTTGCTAAGTGTTAAAAACCTGGTTTGGAGCAAGGATGCCCCACAAAACCAGAGAAGTGATGTACGGAAGTCACTACCATCTGAAACATGGGTAATGAAGGAAATACGTGAGCAGATTACAGGTGTGTGAAATGAAGTTTCTCAGAAGCAGGACGGCAGTAAGAAGAAGAGATGATATGGAATGGAAATGTGAGAAAAATAGTAAAAAGGAATGCTTACAGAGCAGGATAGAAACAACAAGGCTACAATGGCACCAAGGCTATGATGGTATGGGCACTTAAATTGAATGGAAAACAAGAGGGTTCCAAGAAGAGACATGAAATGGAGATGTGAAAGAAACAACAAAGAGGAAAGGCAAGGGGACAGATGGCTGAAAAATGTGAAGCAGTGCTGAAAATGAGAGACAAGGACTGGACCAGAGTGGACGCAGACAGTGAGGAAACAGGACTATATGGTGAGGCTTATGTTCCAAACAGACCCAGCCTGGGGCTGGAAAATGTTCAAGATAAGCAAAATGTGGTAGACAGCTCACACAGCTCTGGTGAATATTCTAATGGCATTTAACAGGACCCACTCTTTCTTCTCAAGCAAATCACCTATCTCATACCAAAAAGATAAATTAGGCTCTCTTATGATTCTTGTATGATCAGCATAGCATACAACAGAGCTGCAATAGCACAACAAGAGTGCTGCAGCAGCAGTACAAGTAATTAGTTAAGGTCTTCATCATTAATAAATGGAGTTTTACTTAGAAAGACTGTGCAAGGCAAGAATATCAACAATTCAGCACAGGAAGCAAACTCAACATTTAAGACCTCACTATTCCCAAATGTCCACATTTCTGAATGTGCATTTTCCACAATTAGCAGGAAGTCACAACCAGATCTTACCAAATGCTCCTTAAATTCAGAATCAGAAATTTAATGTACTTTGTCTACGTCCATTCTATGTTAAATGGACTAATTTTCTGTGACAATTCCAGACAAACTACTCCTTGCACAGAAAGATAACATACTGTGTATCCTAACTTCAAGAAGACAACTGTCTAAAAGCATGAGGCTGTTATGTCTTATGTTTTTACCGAGTTTGTTGGAGAGAATTGTGCGACATTTGACAATAATTTTCATAAAACAGTATAAGACTAGGAGCAAAAAACCACCACTAGCCACACTCCTCGACAAAGGGGAGCAAAGTACAATGCCATAATCCATTGCGAATTAAATAATGATGTTGAAGTATTTGCACAGGCCCTACAGAAACTGATACTACACCTCGATAAGTGGCCTAAATATAGGATTTTAATTTTTAGTGACACAAATATTGATATAAGGCAGAACACACCTAAACAACTTAATCTTCTGAATATGCTAAGATCACATGACTTGCACTGCATTAATGGAAACCCAAGAAGACAGTCTGCCTGCCTTGAGTATGTAATCACAAATGTTGAGACAAATCAGTATGAACTAGGGCTATTCAATACTCATTATTTATCAGACCATAAAGGTACTTGGTTAAAATTGATAACAAAAGAGCCATAATCTGTCTCCAATAAAATTAAATACATTAGGCTTTTGAATGAAGAGAACATTGATAACTACAGAACACAAATAAAGATGACAAATTGGAATTACATTCTGCTAGAAAGTAATCATATCGAAAAGGCATTTACATTATTCATTAGTGCATTGTCAGATACATTTAAAACTTGCTGCCCTAAAGTAATGAGAAAAAATAAGGGAACTATGAGGAAACATGGTCTCACATCAGTGCATAACTGGTTCACACCTGACCTACAAAGGCTCAGAACTCTGTTAATGATTTCCTATGACAAATCAAAAAATAGTGAAGCCAAAAAAGCAAACTACATAAGTTTGAGGAACAAATACAAGGCAGAAAATAGGTTAAGCAATTGCAAGGCAAATGATGATTATATTAGTAAGTCCCAAAATAAATGCAAAGCAGCCTGGACTGTTATCAAGACTTATCTGGGTAGAAATAAAGATGCTAACAAAAGTAATTCGTGTTATGCTTGTATCACACCAGATGAACATATCCATAAATGTGACAACAACCATATCTCAAATAATAGAAATTCATTTCTACAAAATTTTGAGGGTATGGTTCCTGTGTTTAAATGGAAAGAAGTAAAAGTAACAGGTATTAAGACTGCAATAGCAAAATTAAGTTACTCAAAATCAGAAGACATTTATGGTCTCTCTAATTCTGTAATAAAAAAAAATAGCAGATGTAATAGCACATCCACTCTGTTCTCTTATGAACCGGATGTTTGTCAGTGGCTGTTTCCCTTCATCCTTAAAAATGGCAGTCGTTACTCCACTGCACAAGAAAGGTGACAAGTCTTGTCCTAATAATTACTGTCCAATCTCCCTTGTGCCCATCATATCAAAAGTAGTGGAATATTGCATACAGCTCCAAATCAGTCAACATCTGTCTGTGAATAATATTCTTAGTGACTCTCAGTATGGCTTCAGGTCTATGGCAAAAGCAGTTGAAGATGTTGTTTCATATATATTGACATCATTCGAATCAGAATTATCAGTTAATGCCACTTTTGTGGACCTCAGCAAGGCATTTGACTCTATCAGTCACAGGATACTATTAGAAAAACTGCACTGCTATGTTATTAGAGGCTCAGAACTATCTCTGATCAGATCCTATATGAGCAACGGAAAACAAATTGTGCATTTTAACAATATGAGGTCAAATGTCTTGGATATCATGCAGGGTGTACCACAAGCCTCTGTATTTGGTCCTTTACTTTTTATAATATATGTAAATGACTTGCCCAGAACCATGTTATGTAAATCCACACTCTATGCAAATGATAAAACTTTTGTTAGAGCAGGGAAAGATTTAGGAAAATTAAATGAGGAAAGTGAAGCTCATCTCAGAGCAGCCATCAAGTGGTTCCAGCTCAATGACTTGCATATAAATCACGATAAAACTGTAAATATTCTCTTTAGCTTGTGTGTTAAGAGTGATAAGATTGATTGTGTCTCAACTAAACTACTTGGGATCCATCTTGACTCAAAATTAACATGGAAGAGTCATACCGATTATATTTGTACTAAGTTAGCACATGTGACATATTTGTTAGGTAAACTAAGGTCATGTGTTAGTGATAAGTTATTACTCAATGCATACTATGCCTTTTTCCACACCCATTTAACATACGCCACTATGTTGAGGGGAAACTCAGCTGGAGCAAAACAAGTTTTCATTTGGCAAAAGAGGGCAGTCAGATGCATCCATGGAGTCAGAAATAATGAGTCTTGTAGACCATATTTCAAAAATTTAAAAATACTAACAGTTGCAGCCCTCTTTATACTAAGTTGTCTGATACACACAAAAGAAAACCAACACAGTCACAAACTACGACAATCTATCCATCACCATGACACATGTTTAAACAGCAAATTGACATCCCAGTTGCTAGATTAAAGAAAACTCAAGATAGTTACAGGTACATGGGAGTAAAACTATTTAACATGTTGCCAATAGAGGCACATAATGTGTCACTGAATGAGTTTAAAAGTGTAACAAAGAAATGGCTTAGAGAAAAAGCTTTTTATTGAATAGAAGAGTTTATAATGTGCACTAAAGATGATCTTAAGTACTGGTACTAATAGAGTTTCACTTAGATTAAACTTATACATGTAAATATAATGCAAATACCTTGTGCAGCATCAAGAACAAATTTTTGTACCTTATTAGACAATAATGATCTACAATATATTAGACCATTTCTGTTACTTATGTAAACTGTATATGTACACAAATGATGACATCAATTGCATTTTTACTGCCTAAAGATGGATAATAAAATAAATAAATGTCTGCTTGTGTTTGTGTATATGCAGATGGATGTGTGTGTGTGTGTGTGTGTGCGAGTGTGTGCCTGTCCTTTTTTCCCCCTAGGGTGGGTCTTTCCACTCCCGGGATTGGGGTGACTCCTTGCCCTCTCCCTTGGAACCCACATCCTTTCGTCTTTCCATCTTTCTTGGTGGGGCAGCCGTTGGTTGCGAGGGCTGGAATTTCGTGTTTATGTTTGTGTTTGTTTGTGTGTCTATCGACCTGCCGGCGCTTTCGTTCGGTGAGTTGCATCATCTTTGTTTTTGGATATATAAAATAAATAAGTGTGCTGGAAGATAAAGATGTTGACAACGAATTTCAAAATTCTGGAAAATTGAGTATATTTGAACTACAAAAATTAGGACTAAAGTTATTTGGTTTGATGCTGTTTTACTGTAGCAGTTTTAAAAGTACTGAAAATTGTTCACAGTCCAAACAATATTGGCAGGTGGTGAAAATATCTAATGTATCAATAGTTTATTTCAAATTCACTGATAACAGGAACTAAATACATGTAAGAAAGATGGAACATTTATCTGTTCAGCAAATGGTAAATGTGTGCTTTCAGAAAATGTGTGAGAGTACACAATTTTGTTCAACTAAATTTGGGACCTTTTCACCATAAGCATTAGAAGTGCCAAGCTTTCTGTATCCTTATCTGTAAATGGAGATATGCACCAATAATTAAATGTTTAAGATTATACTTTATTTATATTTTATATATAGGATATTCTCTATTGCTAGCCAGAGTGGCCGAGTGGCTCTAGGTGCTTCAGCCTGGAATTGCGCGACCGCTACGGTTGCAGGTTTGAATCCTGCCTCGGGCATGGATGTGTGTGATGTCCTTAGGTTAGTTAGGTTTAAGTAGTTCTAAGTTCTAGGGGACTGATCACCTCAGAAGTTAAGTCCTATAGTGCTCAGAGCCATTTGAATGATTTTTTTATTCTCTATTAGTGCAAAAATTTGTATTGTAGAGGTACTTCAGCACCAAGCAGTCGTTTTAGTTCATCAGGAGACATCTTTATGCCACAGGAAATTTTGCAAAGTTAACACCACACAGACCACCCCAAGGGGACCTTTTAACAGCCAACTATATGAGTTGCCAATGAAAATGAGAAACGTCAAGAACTTATGTAGTTTTGGCATTTTGAATGCTCTTATGCATTCTTTCACCACCATCTAAGATTTCATTTTCTTATAATAATCCTTTTGGCAGGAAAAAATTTGAATGTGGAGGAAGGTTCACATGTGATGTCTAAGTTAAACTGTAGTATCTTGTGGGTCTTATTTAATAGACAGTATAATTATTCCACCTTCATATATAGCTGCTGTATTGCACAGAAGAACTTAATGTGGTCTAATACTTAAACATTAAAGTTTAATTGGCTTTCTTTAACCCACTTTTACAAAGGCAATCCTAAGTGAAATTTACATGTTTTATTCTTTATGGACTGTATACCAACATTTAAAGTTCCACTGCATTTTCCATTCCCCAAGAACAAAATTAAGTCTTTACCATCTGCAGAGAAACCAACACAATTGTCAGTTGCTTCGGATTGATCATCTGATGTTTCAACACTTCAGTGTTCCTATATATTCAAGACTTTTTGCTTGTCTCATAGTACTTTATGAAAAATATTTGTCTCAGTTATGATGATGACATTGCCCACAGCTTTTATTTGTCATTAATAGGAAAGTTACATGCAGACTGGGAGTGCCAATTCTTAGTTAAGGATTATTTTGTGGCAACTGATGCTATAAAATTATTCAAATTCTTCAGTTATCTTATAACTTACAGGAAACTTACTGCATCCTCAAGAGGTAAAATACATAAAGTGAAGCTGATAGGAAGCGATTTTAAAGGAGGAAAGTGTTGTAGCCCACACATTTTAGTCTGTACATGCAAGAAAAACAAAAATATGGAAAAGAAAAATAAAACATTTAAATGATACTTAAATTCCACCAGATGGCAAGTATTTAAAAACAGTGATTGATACTTCCTTGGAAAGAGGCTTTAAGACTAAAAGTACAACCCTAGAGAGATGAGAGGTTAGCTTCAGATATGAGAAAGGTGTAGTAAAGTTACTGGCAATGTCAGAAATACAGAAGATATAAAATGTAGTTTGTGTACAGCGAGAAAAGCTTTCCTTGGAGTTAAATTTCTTTATCAACACATTATCTTATCTTAGAAAGTAGATTAAGGAAAGCCAAACCTACGTTTGAACATTACCAACACATTTTCTTTCTCGCCCTTCCCTCCTTGTTTTATTCCTTCTTATTATTACTATTTTAACTTTATTTATTTAATTTCCCTATCCACCAGTTACCCACTGTGTACCCTAATCCTGTATCACATTATTTACATTCATTCCGGAATCATGCATTCACTGTAGCCAAACTGCAACCCCACATACTTTTCCTCCGGTCCTGCTTAAACATTGGAATTACCCCTAAAGGACTTACCTTAAAAGTTCCCATCCCTTGGTGCAATCCCTCCTTCCACCAGTCTCTCCCAGACTTCCAGAACCTTCAGTCCTTATCCCTTACCCAACTTGTCCTGAATCTCTGCACTATTTCGTCTAACCACCACTCCCAATGGCTCCTATCTCTCATCAAAGTCCTCCACCTCTCAGACCCCTGCTTGGAGAACACACTCAGGAACATCATCCTAGAAGCAAGCTGTAAACTTGAATTCCATACCACACACCACCTGAAAAAACTATCCACAGTGCTAGTGCAACACTTAAGAAGTGGGGTCCCTCTCCCTATCCCTCACAAACACCAACCACAACAGAACCTGCAACAAACCCCCCTCATAGCCAACAAACCTAGCCTGGCCACCCTACTCAATCTCCCAATCCCAGCACATACCCCACACAGGCCAAATCTCAACTATAACCACAGTCAAATGCCTCATATCACCAGTCCCAATTCAGTTCTAAACCTCTCATCCAGATCCCTCTCTCCTCCAGAGATATCTGTTCTATCAAAAGGCTTAATCTTTAGCCCCACATCTAAATTCAACCACACTGCCCTGGTTAAAGATCTTCTGTCATTCACCCAGAACCTCAACTTGACCACCCAAACACAGCCCCCAAATAGTAGACCCAGTGTTGAACCCTGTCTAGAACAGCTCCGACTGTCTTTTCAAAGGGATCCTCCTCCCTTCCCCCAAAACCATCCCTTGCAGACATTTCAGGAATTCCTCACATCCAGTGTTTCCTCCCAGTCCTTTTTGAAGAACATCCCGACAACCCCCTAACATCACCCCAGCTGAATCCCGTGCCATTAAGGAGCTGAAAACAGACCACTCTATTGTCATCCTCCCGGCAGATAAAGGCTCCACAGCTGTGGTACTTGACCATGTGGAGTAGGTGGCAGAAGGACTGCGTCAACTCTCCAACACCTGAACCTACAAAGCTGTTACCCAGGATCCCATTCCTCCCATCCAGACTGAGCTGCAGAAAATCCTAAAAATCGAAGGTCCCTTACAAGGCCTCACAATGGCCTCCATAGACCTACTCACTCCACCTGAGTCACGTACCCCTACCTTATACCTATTACCCAAAATCCACAAAGAGAACCATCCTGACCGTCCCATTGTGACAGGCTTCAAAGGCCCAACAGAACGTATCTCAGCTCTGGTAGACCAACACCTCCAACCTATCACCCGCAGACTCCCATCCTACATCAAAGACACAAACCACTTCCACGAATGCCTCAAATCCATTCCTACTCCCCTCCCACCTGAAACCTTTCTTGTCACCATAGATGATACATCCCTTTACACAAACATCCCACATACCCATGGTCTCTCTGCCCTTGAACACTACCTCTCCCAATGCCCACCCAAAGATCTTCCAAAAACCTTGTTCCTTATCACACTTACCAACTTCATCCTCACCCATAATTACTTCACTTTTGAAGTCCAGACCTACAAACAAATCAGGGGAACGGCCATGGGAATCAGGATGGCTCCATCCTATGCCAACCTCTTCATGGGCCGCATGGAAGAGGCTTTCCTGAAGACCCAACAACTGCTTTCTATGGCCCGGTATAGGTTTATAGATGACATTTTTGTGGTCTGGACTCATGGTGAAGAAACACTCCTTAATTTCCTCCATAACCTCAACTCCTCTTCGAATCTGAATTTCACCTGGTCATTCTCCAAAACCCAAGCCACCTTGCTAGATGTTGACCTTCATCTTGTTGAAGCTCACATCCACACCTCTGTCCACATCAAACCGACAAACAAACAACAGTGCCTTCACTTTGATAGCTTCCATCCATTCCACATCAAACACTCCCTTCCCTACAGCCTAGGTATTCATGGCAAACGTATCTGCTCCAGTGACGAATCCCTCAACAATTACACCAAAAACCTGACCAGTGCTTTCCTCTCCCGCAACTATCCTGCAGACCTTGTCCACAAACATATCTCCCGAGCAATACATTCCTCCCCATCCCACAAGAATGTTCCTATCCCCAGACCACACAGAAGCACCCCCTTGTCACCCAATATTATCCTGGCCTCGAATACATCAACAAATTACTCTGCCAGGAATATGACTTTCTCAAGTCAAGCCCTGAAATGAGATCATCCCTTGACAATATTCTCCTCACACAACCCAGAATTGCCTTTCATCACCCCCCCCCCCCCCCCCAACCTCCGTAACATCCTTGTCAAACCCTACAATATTTCCACACCACCTTCTCTACCCAGCGGTTCCTACCCCTGTAACCGACCACGCTGCAAAACCTGCCCCATGCATCCCCCACAACCAACTACTCCAGCCTCGCTACTGGTAAAACATACACAATTAAAGGCAGGGCCACATGTGAAACAACACATGTCATTTATCAGCTGACATGCCTGCACTGCCAAGCCTTTTACATAGGTATGACGACAACTAAACTGGCTGAGCGCATGAACGGGTGCAGACAAACTGTCCGCCTAGGAGGTGTCCAATACCTAGTAGTGGAGCATGCCCTCCACCATAATTCTCGGGACCTAGGAACCTGCTACACTGTAAATGCCATTTGGCTTCTCCCACCCAACACCAGTCGCTTGGAAATGCGGAGATGGGAACTTGCACTGCAACACATTCTTTCATCCCACCAAACCCCTGGACTGAACCTACGTTATCCAACCTCACTCCCATTTACTCTTCAGTCTTCTCCTCTTTCCCTTTCCTCTTTAGCCATTCACACATCTTTTCATCCTACATAGTTGTGTTTATCTTTTACTATATACCTCTTCACTTGTATATGCATCCTCTTTGGTTTGAAGCTGGCACAGTACTTACAGTAGAATATCTATGGTTTCCCTCTGACACCCATGCCTCCATCTTTGCTACCCTCCCTGTTTACCTTTCTCCTGTTGCTTCATAACCTGGGTTGTGAGTAACTGAATCCACTTTCCCTTCTTCCCCTTCTTTTCCCCTCTCTCCTCCCTGACGAAGGAACAAAGTTCCAAAAGATAGGATAAAAATGTTCTGTTCTGTTTTGTGTATCTATTGTCTGTACTGAGCTGAGGTAAGTACTGGCCAGCCCCTCTATCTCTTTGTTAGTATTTGTTTCAAACCTACGTTTCTAGCATTTGTAAAGTGATTACATGGAAGGATCATACTGAGGCATCAGAGTAATTTGGCACTGGAAGGAAATGTAAGAGCATAATAATAAAAGAGAGACCAAGGCTTGAATACAGTTTAGTATGTTCAAATGGACGTAGCATATAGAGAGATGAAGATGCTTGCATAGTGTGATCTGGAGGCATTTTTTGCCCATCATGACAGGCAGTTAAAAGAGTGTGTCATGTACCTTATTAGGAAGGTTAGGTGCTAAACATCTCATAGTATCCTCACATCCATTGAAGAGATACCTACATATCAGCCTAGCTGTAACGTGACATAGCAAGAGCAGCACTTCCACCCTTACCTATTCCATGTCACAAGAGACATTCCTCTGGGCTTCTGGACATCCTCGTTCATGAGCACAGTGCATTCTGTCCCAGTTTTTGTGCAGACTCCAATGTAGCTCTCCTCACCATTGGTGAAGTAGATGTTGCCCATTATGAGGTCCAATGCCAGGTCTTCTGGTAGACTCAAACCTATAAATTTTGAACCATGTCAATTTACACTTCTCTGTGCCAACTGTGCTAACTCCATAATCCTTATTGAACCCATTAACAGAAAACTGTCCGTGACCCAAATATGAACACCACGTCACAGAGCAAAAGGACATTTTCCCCACTAATAAATCTCTGGTAAAGGTGAAAGGGGCAACAAATGAAAAATTTTTAAAATGACTGGGGATTGACAACCCAAACCTTTGGCTCTTGGCCTACACCCAGTGAAAATCAAAGCCACAGATCCTTTCTCATATATTTCACCAAAACTTAATTTTTCTTTTCGAAACTACACACAAAAATTGGAATCAAAGTGTTCTTCCTTATACACTAGGCATGTACTGTAGAAGAAACAGTTTCCTCTACAGTTAACAACAGAACAGTGACACTGATACAGTACTGTTTTGTATTCAGTACTCTTCCACAAATGTAAATGTCTTCATTTGTCAGAAATTAATTTCAGTATTATGATTTCTTGTAAGCAACAATTTTTTTAATTTGCTGTGAAGTAGACACATTGGCTGTGTCAGAGATGTTTCTTTATATAAAGTCTATACTCTAGTCTGGACTGAAGGGAGAGATATTTGACATAAGAGCATGGAATACAGAGTCTGCAGAACAGTAAACTGTGAAAGAGTAGGGGATCAAAATTCCCATTACAAACTTTGAGAACTTTTAGAGGGGATTGAGTATGTAACATTTTGAATAGCAACCCATGTCTGGAAACATGCTGTTTCTGTTGTGCAATAGTTTCATTTCAGATGTCTAGCTCTTCTGTTTCTGGTAGATGAATTTAATTAGGTGTGATGCAGTATAATTATTAGATAAAAATTCAAAAGGAAACTTAACAAAACATCCATTTATCACTTTAGCACATTTGTATTAACACTTTTTACATTATGTGTTTACATTATTCCGAAACGAAAAAGAACCCACCATAATGTACTTAAAAGACAGTACCGATGGATTATGACAGCAACTCAATGTTGTGACCACTAATGTTACTGACATTGTACTTCTGAAGCATGTTGTACACTCCATCCCACTAATGTCTCTTCAGTTTCTGGTGCAACAGCCAGAACTCATGCCAGTAGATCCTCCTCCTGTCTCTACGGGAGTCAAAAACTTTACATATGACCCCATGCAAAATAGTCTACAGGAATTAAATCTGTCAATTGTGTCAGCTAAGCGGTTGGACCAACTCAGCCTATCCATTTTTCACTATACCATATTGTCTGTTGATGTGTGTGTGAGCTGCATGTCTGAGATGAAGTGGTGCCCATCATGCTGAAACCACATTTCCTGACAGACATTCAGTGATACAGCTTTCAAGAACTGGTCTGGCAAGTTTTTAGGAAGATTGAGGTTGCAGGACCATTTCCAATTATCATGAGTTGCACTTCCTTTCACTCAAGCTGTCTTAGAACAGAAACAATATGTTTCCTGACAGGTTGATATTCAAAATATTGTTTATCCACTCCCCCTACAGGTCCTTGAAGTTTGTCACAGGAATTTCTGAACAGCCTGTAGATGCCAACTAGCTGCAAGTGACACAGGGTGGCAGTAAGTATGCCTCCAGCATGGAGACCTAGGGCAGTAACACTTTGTGGATGAGAGAGCCAATACAATTCTGCTGGGTCAGAGAACAATGTTAATTTATTAAGAGGCTTCAACAGAACTTTGAAGGACCAGTACAGTTTGGCCAAAGTATGCCTAGAATAATTCACATCTGGAAGAGATTCCACAGTTAATATTATTATGCTGAGCTAATACATGATGCCAGCAGCTTCACAGTTAATAAAACCTGTTTTACACGGGCGACTTTCCGCTGAAAATTGACTACTCGATTCGAGTGCGTGCTTTGAGGGTCTGCGTGTAGATCAGGAGCCAACCACGACTCGAGCGGATCAGTGACGTCAATGATAACCTACATCTGCATCTACATTTATAATTCACAAACCACCAAACAGTGTGTGGTGGAGGGCACTTTACATGCCACTGTCATTACCTCCCTTTCCTGTTTCAGTTGTGTATGGTTCGCAGGAAGAACGACTGCCAGAAAACCTCTGTCTGCAGTCGAATCTCTCTAATTTTACATTCGTGATCTCCTCGGGAGGTATAAGTAGGGGGAAGCAATATATTCGATACCTCATCCAGAAATGCACCCTCTCGAAACCTGGACAGCAAGCTACACTGTGTTGCAGAACACCTCTCTTGCAGAGTCTGCCACTCGAGTTTGCTAAACATCTCCGTAACGCTATCACACTTACCAAATAATATGATTATTCCACTTCAAATTGTTCTGTACGCATACTCCCAGATATTTTACAGAAGTAACTGCTACCAGTGTTTGTTCCGCTATCTTATAATCATACAATAAAGGATCCTTCTTTCTATGTATTCACAATAGATTACATTTCTCTGTGTTAAGGGTCAGTTTCCACTCCCTGCACCAAGTGCCTTTCTGCTGCAGATCTTCCTGCATTCCGCTGCAATTTTCTAATGCTGCAACTTCTCTGTATACTACAGCATCATCTGCGAAAAGCCACATGGAACTTCTGACACTATCTACTAGGTCATTGATATATATTGTGAAAAGCAATGAGCCCATAACACTCCCCTGTGGCATGCCAGAGATTACTTAGACGTCTGTAGACGTCTCTCCATTGAGAACAACATGCTGTGTTCTGTTTGCTAAAAACTCTTCATTACAGCCACACAGCTGTTCTCATATTCTGTAGACTCTTACTCTGTTTATCAGGCGACAGTGCGGAACTGTATCGAACTCCTACCTGGGAGCCTGTATCTAATATTTTCTATGCCGAGTGCGGAGTTCTAAAATTCGGAGAACGCGGAATACTGCGCATGCACAGAAGGCATAGGCGTGCCATATTTGTTTACGGTTGTGGATTTACAGCAAAAGACAGACAGAACATTTTTGAGCACAATTCTCATAGTGAGTATCCATCATCAATTGTTAATAAATGTTGCTCATATTTTGGTATTGTCACAGTATATATGTATATAAATTATTTGTATTTTATAATTTCGTGTTATTTTTTAAAAATGGAATGGACAAAGAATTTCATCACTGCCTTGATTTCTGCATATCAGGGCAAAAACGTTCTAATAGATGCAGAACATTCACTGTACCCCAACAAGGTAAACTTGTAACTTCTGTAACGTTCTTTGTGGTCCTTGTATCATTATACTACTTATAGGTGCAAGTAGATACATAAACATGTAGAGAAGTATTATCGACAAATCTTGTATTTTTTCTAGAATGCAAGGAAAGAGTGTTTGGAACATGTAGCAACAAAAGTGGCCAAAGTCTTGCAAGGCATTACCGCCGATGACTACAAGGCCAAATTCTCAACTTTGTGGTCTCACTATGGCGCTGAACTGAAGAAAATACATCAGAACGAGAGCATTGGCGCATCCAGTGCCGTATACAGGCCAAGAGTCTGGTAGTTTGATGTTTTACATTTCCTGAAAGACTTCATTACACCACGCGAAAGCCGGTGTAACATTCCGAACAGTGTTGTAAGTATTTTTAGTTAACTTTTTATTCTCATGTACAGCAGTTTGTAACAGTGCTTTCTATTGACAAAGTTAAGTTTGTTAATGCTGTTGGTGCTGCCCTGAAATGAAGAAAAAGATTTTAGTGAATTTTAAATAAAATATTGAGCGTAGTTTTGAGATAAGCTATTAAATGTAGGAAGAAGAGAGAGCTGAAATTGCATGTATTATCAGTAAAGGAAAATGTAGTTAACTTTTACTGAGTAACTGAATATATTACTTGAAGCAGTAACTCCAGAGGCGTTCAGTGAATGTAGCATAGCTGGCAGTTATAGAACATTAGCTCTATTTAGTACGTGCATTTGTCCATTGCATCTATAACAGCAGTAACTGCTGCAGATATATCTTGCCAGATTCACTGAACTTGTACACTACTTTTTGCAGAATTAATTTCTTAAAATGCTTCATGAATGAAACATGTACTTTACATCTAACTTTACAATTCATACTCAGCTTGTACATTTAAATGACCCATACAGGAATAGAAAATGGAACACTGTGCAATAAAAGTGCATATATTTATGGACTGAGTGGACTGTGTGTGTTTTTTTAATGTAGTTTATATCACAGGTAGATTTCTCAGTGAGTTTAGCAGTGTAATCTGCACTGGCACTGTAAACAAGTGTTTTCTTGTGTGGTGGTTTATGCTGAGCATGGTGTTACTTTAATGATCAGCTTCTTTACCAGTTAAATATATGTTAAAGAGTTGAAATGTTTGGCAAATAGAAATGCTTGGCAGAGAAAGTATGTCAAGTGCTGTGAAAACAAATTTAATTTCCTTATTTAATTCCATTCATTCTGGAGGTTTTATTCTGTATTTAAAGGTATTCACCTTACTGGAGAGTTTCCTAAGAATATTAAATTTTAATTTAGGCACAACTGAGTGTAACATGCTAAGTGCTCATAACTGTTTAGACTGTGGTACAAGATTTTTCAGTTCTTAAGACATGACAGCCACTACTTAACTTACCATTAACAAACTCAATATTCCACATCACCTTTACTTCAGTTGTTGAGCTATTTATGCGATCATCATTGTTCATTCCTTCAGAAGGTCTTCTTTATTTATTTAGAACCTACATTAATGTATGATTCATAGCAAGCATGTAGTAAAGCCTTTGTGGTATTTACACGTTTTGTGGACACTACTCTCATTGTGGCCGTAGGTTCTTATCAGTTGCTATCCTTCCTCCTTCCCAGCCTAGATCCTGGATATACTCTAGATTTAGTTTACTTTGCAATTCCACTACATTACTGTCCAGAGATTTTTCTACTGGCATTGTACTCATACTTAGCATTATTTTTAGAAACAGAGAAATATTGGTGACAAAGGGTTAGTGTTTTAGTGCTAATTCCCCTCATCTCCCTTCTTCCCTTCCACCCCCCACTCCCCATTTACATGATTTCTTGGTTGTGTTGGCATACTGATGTGTAACATAGCTCGAGGTCTGGTTTAGATTATGTGGTGTCAGTTTCATTGAAAGTTTGGGGAGTGGACATTTGTGAATGCAAACAAAATGTGTGGTATGCACCACATGTGACTTTCTTTTTAACCTGCAACATGTTAATGTAATACCTCGACCATAACCAACAAGTGTGAAGACTTGTGGGCCACAACATTACCAGGAATAGGAGTCACTATATGGGTGTTCAATGTACCCCCTGAGTGTTACATATCTTTGGTAGTGTGGTGGGATTAAAGTGAATAAAACAATTTGTCTGATAATGTATTTTACTCCATGGGATAGTACCTACACAATGTACCCTGGGCTTTCCTCCAGCAACTAGGCAGTTCTCTGTTGGGTTGGTGGCGATGGAAGGAGAGTATTCTGGTATGTTATGGTTAAATAGTATGGGGGTGTCTCTCAGCTGCAAAGCCCACTTATAATCTGACTGGGAATCCACAGGGTCTTCTCCAATGTTAGCAGTTTTGGATAACTCAGTGCCACCAACATTAATGTCATTGTCACTTAGCTCTGAAGTGGTGTGGAAAGTAAACATGTGGAAGTACTCATGGATCTTCTTCTTTGGAAGGAAAATACTTAGCACTAATTCCAGTTGTTTCTGTGATGTTACATTCATTTAGGGATAATGAAGAAGATGTATCTATTTGGATTAAGGGACCCTTTTCCAGAAATGACAGTCAGAAGTTATAAGTGGAAACCACTCTGGTGCCTTTGACTATGACACTTTTCTGCTGCAAGGTTTTTGCTTACCATATTTTGGGAGTAAGTAGTATGGATCAAGACAAGAAAAAAATTGTCTGGTAAACATGGGTCCTAAAACACTTACCTTAGGAGCTATGATCAATTAGTCAGTATAAGAGATGTTTCATAGTAGCAAATATGAATAAGTGTTTATACAGCTCTTGATGTGTGCACTTTCAAGCCCATGCATACTGGATTTTTTTTATTGATTTGGTTTGTACTACCTCCTCCAAGAAATACAGAAAGCAAAGAGATTACAATACAAGAGTTTCTCTGTCAGAGGTATGAGAACAATTTTCGCGTATGACTTACAGCTTTGCTGTTTTTCAACTAGGGCTTCTTACCTCAAAATGATACATTTACCTCCCTCCATCATATATCAAAGTTGGTAACATCTTTACAGACTCTCCCTGTAATACTTTTATTTCATTGTTCAAGCGGACTGTACTGATTAAGGTGCAGTGAATGTTGTGTACCAAGTGTAGTCAAAATTATGAATGCTCTCTCCCAATGCAAGACCAAAGTAATAACAAAAAGTATGCAATCAGATATACCATTTCTTCCACCTTCAACTATTAATACACAATGATGGTCAATGGTGTTCAGTTTTTGTTGTTGTTCTTTTACTGAATATGCAGTTTGACACATCACTGGCTAGTTACATATTACTTAACCACTTAATTGGTCTCCAGCTTAAATGACATTTACTTCATTATATTTACATAATTATTTTTTTACTTCTCGGCTGTATTTCACTCATAACTTATTTTCCAAAAAAATTGCCTCAATTACAATAATATGACACCCCTACAATTACTGTTTACGAACCACAGGACACTAAACATTTGAAATAATTTGATATGTCTTAGCTGTAAATGGTGTAGAGAATTCTCACAGTTCTCAGTGGACTAGGCAGTATAATATTCATGTTGACTGCTTACAAAAACAGCTTATTCTTGATGAGTTTTGTTTAGTGAGACCTTCATTAATGTGTAACCAGACCAGATAGCAGCTTAACATCACTCACTGTGGATAGTAGAAAACTAGAGCACAAGTATGTTGAGTAATTGTTCATGGCATGAAGACTTGATTTCAGTAAAATTTTGGGTAACATTTGTGATAAATGTGGTTGTTTGGATGGATAATGATATATGATGTTGTCAATACACAGTGACCAAATGTGTTATCAATAAGGCTCATCAATTTGGAAATTCTCTTTTGATATATGTGGCCTTGTGATCCATTTAATGTAGAAATGAATTCCAGTTTGCTACAATTAAATGTTTAATGAAAAAACAGCAGAATAAAACTCTTCAGTATTTATGTAGTCAGTTCAGTTGATTAGCCTCCTTGTAAGTCATCAGTCATGTTTCATTAAATGTCACATTATTAGATCTGCATGGAACAATTTCAGTTATATGTTGATAAAATATTATATACAACATTGGGTCATATAGTTACTGGTTTGTCCTCTCTGCAGCCATGCTCAAAGCAACCTGAGGTCTAATACACAACTAAAATGAGGGAATTTTACAGGTGCCTCACAACTCTGGTACAGAAATCCCGAGGACTAGGAAGACGCCTGACAACTCAGTGATAGAAATCATAATTTTTTATGATGAGAGTAGTAATGTAAGTCAGGTCAATAACATTTTTCCTTTTTATTGTACAGTAAGTAGTAATTGATATACTGAAACATTTTTTTCCCTTAGATCGATAGCCCACCATGCACATCAAATAGTGAACGCCCAGATATCACAATTGATGTAAGTAAAAGACTCGCTTGAGGTAATGTTGATAACCTCCTACACAAATAAGTTCATTCCAGCTTGCAAATACAGAGATTAAATCTTAACCTCCCAGCGTTACTTTTATTTATAACAGTAGCCATTAATGAAATTAAACAAACTTAAACAGTCCTCTTGAACACTAATGCCATTTTTCATTACAGAATATGGATGTGGTGGTAGTTAACAACAGTGCTGAATTTGAGGTGCCTAGTACTCCAGTGGTTTCTGGTGCATATTCCACTACACCAAAAGTTCGGAAGATGAGAAAGAGTGATAGTAATCCCTTACTAAATACAGTACTGGAGAACTTAAACTCAAAATTAACCCAAAAGGCATTAGACCCATCTCCACATGATGCTTTGGGACACTTCATTGTTGAAGAGTTGTCCAGAATAAGAAATCCAATGACTGTGAGAGACACAAAACATAAGATACTGAAATTTATCATGGAAGCTCAAATAATGGATGATAATTGTTGAATTGTATGCATTTAGTGTTTATTACTTTGAAAATACATTACCATTCAAAAATTGAAGTTTTTAATTGACTCCATTGCCAAGGGACAGAAACACTCGTATTAAAATATTCACAGTATTCACAGACTTCCTTTGCTTGCCTCGCAGTTCTGCTGGTGTACGCTACCCCACAGAGCACCAGCACGCCATGACCCTTCCTCCATCGTACAAGACTCCGTGTTTTCCACGTCTCTGGTTGACATATATGTGCTGTCTGTTTCATCAATCTAAAAAAATATGTAAAATGCAAAGTGTTTCCGTAATTAATTCCACTTTGTCTACAGCAAGTTTAATAGTTGTCAGTAATATTCAGAAAAGGTTGCTCAGAATACCAAAGGCATTTTCAACAACTCATCTTGCCCTTGATAATCTGTAATTGAAAACATTTTTGTGAGTTTCATTTTTATAGTCTTTATAGGGCTTCATGCTGTATGACTGGAGTCTGAAAGCGTCATCTGCCACAACAACATGTGGAAGAGATATGTTGCTGTTTTTTAGCACTTTTTCTTGTGGAACTTGCAACCAATTTTCCCTTAGTGCAGAGCTTATTTTACATTGCTGAAAGACTCCTCCATCGCTTACTCGCCCATTGCACCCAATGTCAATCAGAGAAAACCAATACTTAGCATCAACGATTGCTAGTAATACAATGCTATTAAATTTTTTGTAATTATAATAAAGTGAGTCAGCTGATCTTGGTTCAGCAATCTCAACATGTTTCCCATCCATTGCACCTGTCAATAAAACAACAGAGATGATTTGTCAATTTTGTCTAAGTAGATTTTATTTGGAGACAGTTATAATAAACTACACAAAATGTAAATTCCTTGATTAAGTAACATACCTAAGCAATTTGGGAACTGCCACAGTTCATCAAACATGTCATCAGTCAGCTGCCACTCTCTTTCTGTTGTTGGAGCCTACAGAATGGTGACAGCAGTGAGATATTGATGACATTGTTTTCACAGTAATGATGGAGGATATTGGTTTTGGTGGGACGATACTTCAACTATAGCTTTAAAGAACACACTTACCTTCAAATATTTATCTTTCAGTACATCTCGAATTGCTGTGCATACTTGCATGATAATATGTGAAATACTCGGCACAAATATTCTGTGCAAGAATGACAAACTCTTGTAACTTTCCCCTGTTGCCAAGAACCTGAGAGTAACAGCAAGCCTGTAAAAAAATTTTTATTCATTCACACATCAAGTTCAATAGATCCAATACTGAATGACTCAAGACATGTACAAGAGGCAGAAGCAATATATGCTGGCTGCTTCTATATTCTATACTAGCAACAAAATGATGACTAGCATCAATCTACTCAGTTATGGTAATTATTTGTAGATTATATAAGTATGTTACAATAAAACACCTTTCTTGAGAAAGACAACTGCTTCATTGCTCAGCTGCTGCTGTATAATACCTCACACAAACCAGTATAAGCTGTCTATATACAGGCAAAGTAAGGTTGCACCCTAATACTAACATTACTGTTATGCAGAAATCACATTCTGGGGTCCCAGTATTCAAGTATCTTAGAGTGGCTAAAGAAACACTCATTTCCTTTATATTTAAATATATCAAATTTTCAGTCTCCTGCTTGATGTCCACTGGTAACTTGTTAGATGCTACTACATTAGAATGTAAAACTCCTCTCTGTTACCTTTAGTATTGTGGCTGTGAATTACTGAGTTCAAACTAAATACTATTTGGCGTTATTATTATTGGCATGTAAGAATCCCTAGGTCTTTGAAACTTCAGCAAGATGTTAAATTAGCAATTTCCTAATACGCTGTTACTGCACAGTTTGTAAAATGGTTACGTATCCACCATGCTTGTAACATCTCAGTTAATTATCCATCTAATGCCCACAAACTTAACATTTGGAGTCTTATAAACTGAATTCCCTATTAATCACTACTTCTGGTACCTGTTAAGTCATTTTGATATGTTTGTAATTTCATATTAAGGTTAAAGGTAGTGGCTGTGAACCAGCTGTAGGCCTTTATTATTCTGCTGGTTGACTCTAGTATTGATATGTTTGGACATTTTATCAGTACAGTAGCGCCATCAGCAGGCATTAGAGATTTTGAAGTCACATGTTTCTTATAAATTGTTTATGTAGACCAGGAACAGGTGTCAGCTAAGCACTAAACTTAGCAGAACAGCATATTAATATTTTCCCACTGTCAATTTATTCTTATTCCCATTTTATTTACTAGCCTCCATTTTCCAGTGTTAATATATGACTGTCAGTATGTGGGAGAGACCACTACTCCCATACCATATTACTTTCCCTAGCAGAATTTTATAATCTACACATTCAAAGGCCTATACAAGATCACAAAAAATGCCTATTAGATTTTTTAGTTAGTTTTACAACAATTTATGAGATTATTGCATCTTCAGTAGAGAAGCCTTTTCAAAAGCCAAATTGAGCTGTTACAAGGTTATCCAGAAGACTTATTTACATTGATGGTTGCAGAATGAATAGTGATATATATACAAATTATATAATGATACTGCAGTTAGGAGTAATCAAATATTAAAAGAACAAATGCAATCTAAATTACCACTCAAAATCCCGCTGTATACATCAATGTGCAAAGTTGCCTGAATACGGTGAAATCTGGAAAACATAACTGCTACAGGATATAATGCATTTGAATTACAAATAAGTGGCCAAAAATAATACTAACAGTGCTAGATTACTGTGATTTTTCTGTGTAAACCGTAAATAATTTATCATAAAAGTGCTCTTCAGCAGCTTAATGATGTAGTGGAAGGGCACATAAACATTCCATTTGGTCTTAGTAAAAGTTAATATGTGCAACTGGTATGCATTCAAATACACTTTTCCAGTTATGTTTACAGTGCCACTGATTGTACCCTACCAATGAACGAAACTTTGTTGGTATTCTCAGACTCTAAATGACAACCCACTTGCAGTATTGTTGAAGAAATCACCACAAAGTAAATACAGACAGTACACACACAAAAATTGTAATCCTAACAATATGGTATATTGCAGTACATACAATCCTACCTTCGACTAGGAGAAATTGATTCCTTCATGACGGTGTCTTTGTGACAAATGTTATCACTGATGAACGACAACAATTTGTCATAACATGACTTGTCCATGCCTACAAAATTGCAGAATTCATTGGGGTCCTCTGGTTCCATTTTGTTCATCGCATGTTGTATATACCCCTCCCTTCTTCACGTCTCTGCAGCCAATGTCGAGCCCAACAACCTCTTTTTCTGCCTCTTCTGTCCTTCTTTTCCACTTCCAGTGCAGCGATTGCTATCATTGCTGTAGCAATTTCTAGCAGATTCCTATCCATTGTTGTGTTTTCAGAACATTGAAACAAGTATGTAGTTGCACACGGTTAAATGCAGATCATAAATTCACAGAATAGGTGCATATGATATAAATGCATGTCCACAAATAAATTAGATATACCTTTAGAACTGAGATACGACACTCAACAACTATTCATGGGTTGTTTAGAGGAAGCCTTCTTAGTTAGCCAGGCCTGCCAACCCAAAGTTTGGTACAGATTAATTGATGACATCTTCATGATCTGGACTCACGGTGAAGAAGAACTCCAGAATTTCCTCTCCAACCTCAACTCCTTTGGTTCCATCAGATTCACCTGGTCTTACTCCAAATCCCATGCCACTTTCCTTGACGTTGACCTCCATCTGTCCAATGGCCAGCTTCACACGTCCGTCCACATCAAACCCACCAATAAGCAGCAGCACCCCCATTATGACAGCTGCCACCCATTCCACATCAAACGGTCCCTTCCCTACAGCCTAGGTCTTCGTGGCAAATGAATCTGCTCCAGTCCAGAATCCTTGAACCATTACACCAAGAACCTGAAAGCAGCTTTCGCATCCCGCAACTACCCTCCCAACCTGGTACAGAAGCAAATAACCAGAGCCACTTCCTCATCCCCTGAAACCCAGAACCTCCCACAGAAGAAACACAAAAGTGCCCCAGTTGTGACAGGATACTTTCCGGGACTGGATCAGACTCTGAATGTGGCTCTCCAGCAGGGATACGACTTCCTCAAATCCTGCCCTGAAATGAGATCCATCCTTCATGAAATCCTCCCCACTCCACCAAGAGTGTCTTTCCGCCATCCACCTAACCTTCGTAACCTCTTAGTTCATCCCTATGAAATCCCCAAACCACCTTCCCTACCCTCTGGCTCCTATCCTTGTAACTGCCCCCAGTGTAAAACCTGGCCCGTGCACCCTCCCACGACCACCTACTCCAGTCCTGTAACCTGGAAGGCGTACACGATCAAAGGCAGAGCCACATGTGAAAGCACCCATGTGATTTACCAAATGACCTGCCTACACTGTGAAGCTTTCTATGTGGGAATGACCAGCAACAAACTGTCCATTTGCATGAATGGACACAGGCAGACAGTGTTTGTTGGTAATGAGGATCACCCTGTGGCTAAACATGCCTTGGTGCACGGCCAGCTCATCGTGGCACAGTGTTACACCGTCCGGGTTATCTGGATACTTCCCACTAACACCAACCTGTCAGAACTCTGGAGATGGGAACTTGCCCTTCAGTATATCCTCTCTTCTCGTTATCCACCAGGCCTCAACCTCCGCTAATTTCAAGTTGCTGCCGCTCATACCTCACCTGTCTTTCAACAACATCTTTGCCTCTTTACTTCCGCCTCGACTGACATCTCTGCCCAAACTCTTTGCCTTTACAAATGTCTGCTTGTGTCTGTGTATGTGCGGATGGATATGTGTGTGTGTGCGAGTGTATACCCATCCTTTTTTCCCCCTAAGGTAAGTCTTTCCGCTCCCAGGATTGCAATGACTCCTTACCCTCTCCCTTAAAACCCACATCCTTTCGTCTTTCCCCCTCCTTCCCTCTTTCCTGATGAAGCAACCATTGGTTGCGAAAGCTAGAATTTTGTGTGTATGTTTGTGTGTCTATCGACCTGCCAGTGCTTTTGTTTGGTAAGTCTCATCATCTTTGTTTTTAGAAATAAATTATTTTGTTATGTTTTTGAGCTTCCACTGCAAAGTGTGTGAATCCTGAATGCTTCCTGGTGTTGCTGACAAAGTTTTATTAATTTATTTGTAACATTATAGACACTGGAAATTAAAATGTCCTATGTTGACTCTCAGGCCAAAGTCAGCCTATTTGACGTCCTAACACCCTTAATATACATCATACTCAGCATCCAGAAGTCAACAGTTGATGCTGCTTCATCACACGTTTCGGGTAACATTACTGCGATGTGTGGACAAGATACAAAATTTTCTTCCCCCAACTCACTGCAAACAGCATATATAATCCAATGTTTACTGTTGTGTAAATCTTACTTTGGGAGAAAATTGAAACTGTCATTATCTTAGCATAACACTAAATTGTCTACACAATTCATACAAATAGAAACAAGCACTAATTCAATGTAAAAATCCAAGTAGAGGAACAATCCATTTTCCCCTGATATCAACAATACTTACACATTAATTTACTTTTCAGCTACTTACAGGTTTAAATGTAAGTACAAGGTAAATCAAGTATGTCTGCACAAAATTCTTACCTGTAATAGTAGAATTATGTTATAGTGAGTACCATTAAAATATGAGAAACAAAATGACAGTAGCTGTACCACTGCCTTTTTGTTTCATGGAAATGAGTCCATTGACAATAGCCTACTTTCACCGCCAACTTATCAGCCACTTTTCTAAGGTGGTCCTGGCTATCGAGGATGTCTGCACAGGTGAACAGTATAGGCTCCAATGTGTTCAGATTTGACTTTGTTGTTACCTTGCAATTCTAAACTTATGTGACTGTTAACCACCTTTTTTTGTGGACAATGTGAGTGCAGCTCAACACTTAACAATTCCTTCAGTTCTTCTCGCACTTAATTTCTAAACAGCCTGTAGATGCCAACTAGCTGCAAGTGACACAGGGTGGCAGTAAGTATGCCTCCAGCATGGAGACCTAGAGCAGTAACACTTTGTGGATGAGAGAGCCAATATAATTCTGCTGGGTCACAGAACAATGTTAATTTATTAAGAGGCTTCAACAGAACTTTGAAGTACCAGCATAGTTTGGCCAAAGTATGCCTAGAATAATTCACAACTGGAAGAGCAGCCACAGTTAACATTATTATGCTGAGTTAATACATGATGCCAGGAGCTTCACAGTAATACTTAGCCATTTCAGACTCAATTGTGTGAAAGACTTTCTATCCTCTGGGGAGGTTTTTGGACAAAACAGTTGTACATACTTAATGATTCTTCTACAGTTGCTACTGATCCATGTAACTTACCACAACCAGGGTCAACATTCTGTTCTCCTTAACACTGATAATCACATGAGCTCCAGAAACTTCAGTTTGAGAGAAACTTAGCCTAACTCTCTGGCAGTTATGGTAAGTTGAGAAACAATTTCTTGTTGATTAATCAAATTCCCTATGCAAATATTTTACTGCAATCGATTTTACTAACTTTTGTAAGGAACATTTGATAATTGCCAAAAATATTGAATGTGGAAGAAGAGTTTACTTTAACTCTCAGACAAACGTACTAACGATTTTTATGTGTCTCGATAAATGTGAATATCAGTGTCTTTGTATTCTAATGATTTGTCATCAGCTGTCATTATCAAATTACACTAATGGTACCTTGACCTTTCAAAGTCTCAAACATCTACGATGCATGGACACAGACTGAAGTGGCAAATGAAAATTTGTAGAGAGGCCAAGATTTGAGCCTAGTTCTCCTCCCTGCTTCACTATGCAGATGCACTACCACTACACCATCCTTGCACAGTGTCTTTGGAGACCTGCACAAACTATCTTAGCCCGACTCCTTCAATCCAGTTTTCTATTCACACCTTGTCCAATGCTGAGATGCTATTCCAACACATTTGGAGAACCTGTGCAATGTTGGTCAAGTTTGGGGGGAATACCATGTGGGCTGAGTTGTGAACAGGAATGTCGATTGAGGAGACATGTGCTAGGGTAGTCTGCAGTTGTGCAAAGCCACTGCGCCAGTGTGGTGTAGTGGTTGGTGCATCCGCGTAGTGAGCGGCAGGTGTGGGTAAAAATTTTCATTTGTCTGTTCTGTCTGCACATATAGATTGATATCTATGTTTCCAACACTGAATTTTAAGTATTTTGAATGGTTCATTTTCCAAAAGGAATAACAGTTAAGATAACTTTAACAATACACTTATAATTATGCCACAATGCAGTAATTCAGTTTTGATCTCAAAGAGCTTAATCTTGAGTGCTCATTATGTACTCCAATTTTTCTAATGACTTCCTGTGAGCCATGACTTGTTGTCTATACCCATATTACTAATTTTTATGTACACTTAACTTTAATCAAATGTAAGTGGTTTCAGTAGTCATCAATTTTAGGACTGGCAACCTTATTTCTTTGTATAACTGAAGTTTCATTTAACTACAGTTTCTTTAATAACTAATTCAACTATTCAAAATTTATTTGTAATTATGAGTGTTTCCATTTATTAAGATAGTATCCACTTGTGGAGAAGTGTAGAACTAATCTTCACATTTCAGTTTGTTTTCTTTGGAATCTATGCCTTTCCGATAACTAGGTAAGCTTAATCATAGTCAGTATCAAAGTAAACTGAAGGATGTGGGTGGATTACAAGGTCACTCAATACTGATTCCATACCATTCAACAGCAGTCAAAGTTCCAAATTTATTATCCTGTCTTGCACTGAATTTTGACTATACTAAGGCTTTCTACATGGTTATATGAACTAGGCTGTGGGAAATATCGGCACTGCGCAGCGAAGGTACTGACTGCGTCTTGCCGCTTTCATGGACTTTACCTATGTCACACTTTTGATATTTCAACTTAAGTATTTGCTGCTGTAGTCATGATTTCAATTAATTTAATGGGACCTCAAGAGGAATCAATACATCCTTCCAACCAACCACACAAGATGCTGTCACATCTGAAGACATTGGATGCTAATTGTCTAGACCATTCTCTCAGGGTCCTGTTGGAGTGCCACAAACAGGGGTTTTGGTATGACATGTTCCACTCCACAAACTGTCACCCTGCTGATATGTGTATCAACTTTTACCCTAGAGATGTGTCAGAGTGCCTAGACTGTGACATGTCGACTTGACAATGGACTTCACATATAACAGGGATGGATGCTCAAAGAGGGCTGCAGTGTATTCCAGCTACTAAAATGGTCACATGTGCAATAACTCTACTGTATTATATCTGCAATCTTTCCACTGTACAACTTACCACAGCAGATGACCTCACCTGTGGAATAGATCATATGTATTTGTGTACTGATGTATTACAGAATGGCAGTTCTCCTACATTCAGCTGTTGTGGCATATACGTTACCACACATGCCCTCGCTCTGTGACATCAGAGGCACCACCAAGTTGTGATGCCGATCCGTAAGTGGCCTTCAAAAGCTGGTGGAGACGTCCACTTCATTCTGCTTGTCAGTATCCTGAGTTGACATTTTGTACACCCAGTCTACACATATGGGAAACCAGAATGCACACAGAGGATGGTTCTGCACTTAACTATCTAAATGTTTCTTGCTTCTACAAATATGTCTAGTTGGGGCCTTGGAATACTTCGTGTCAACTTTCCTGTTTTTTTCATTTTGCAAATGCCAGCAACTTAGTAGTTGTAGTGTCAAAATTGCCTGGTGAATCTCGTTGGAGTTTCTGTTGGTAGTGCAGATTACGTCTGCATTTCGCCTCGCACATCCGCCTACTGCAACGATTGATCTTGTCATTTAGATTTTTGTTCATCACTTACAGCAACTGTTTCCTAACACTAGAAATCTTGTTATTCCATTCACACTGCCACCCCCCAGTGCAGTTGGAGTTGTTCTTTAGTGCCACATATACTTGTTTCACACACTCAAAGAGAAAGACTGGACGTGATGAAAGCTCAGAAAGTAATAAGACTCCTTAACACAGTGAAAGTAAATAATATCATGTCCTAATACAATTTCAAAAGAGCAAGTTCAAATATTTTCTGAAAAATTGTGAAAAAATATAGTATAAAATAAAAATTATGGAACTCGATACTGCTGTTTTGATATTGACATTTTATAAACAGCCGTAATTTACACCCTAATGAGTACAGCACATCAAGTGGCCAATGAATCTGTTAGTGAATTATGAGAACAAACACATTAACACTATAGAAAACACTTGATTGAAAAGCAGGTCACATTCAGTGATTCATCAATACAGTATTATTCCAACTACAAATTGAATTGGTTGTGTGTCTACCGGTGGATGGAAAGCAGTTTGAAGGCAAAATAGATATATGTGAATCCAAAAATAAAGGACATCATGTAGTGCTCAAAAGACAACCAGCTGCTCGTATTTCTGTACTTATTATTTATTATTTAGCATATGGCTAATACAGACATATCATGAAATTAAATCACCTATACATATCTACATATTGACACACAAGAAACTTAAGTTTGCCTTTACAACTGAATATCCAGTCCTTCAATCCAGTGCACTGCATCTGGAGTTGCTAGCAGGAAGTCCTCTTTGTCGCCATGATAGGCTCGAAGCCTGCATTCACTGACAATGTGGTGAAAAGTCTAGTATGGAGCCCCACAGTCACAGACTGGATCAGGCAGCTTCTTCCACTTAAAGAGAGCATCCCTGCATTGCCCATGGCCAGTACGGATTCTGTTGAGAGTAGTCCAGGTCTTGCGTGGTAAGTCGAATCCACTTGGCAGTTTAGCACTTGAGAAGATGTTATGCAGGTGCACATCTGTCACTGCTTCCCACCGACCTTTCCATTCTTCAAGAGGTTTGGAATTCTTAGCAGTCATGTTAGCAGCATCACACAGAGTTGGATGGCGTGATTTCAGTCTCTTGCGATTTAAAAGTGGCAGTTCGCTATGCACGGGTAGGTTAGAATTCCTGGAGATCTTGTGGAATTCTCTCATAAGGGCAGTACATCTGCATAGATCAGGAGGCATTATACCAGTTAACAGTGGAAACCAATAAACTGGAGTAGATCTGATTGCGCCAGATATTATGCGCATTCTCGTATTCAGCTGGGTATCAACAAGCCTTGTATGATGACTGTTCATCCAAACAGGTGCACAATACTCAGCACTTGAGTATACCAAGCCCAGAGCTGAAGATCGCAGGGTAATTGCCGAAGATACCCAGGTAGTTCCGCATAGCTTATGGAGGATGTTGTTTAGAGTCCTCAGCTTTTGAGCTAAGTTAAGGAGGTGTTGTTTGAAGCATAGTGTACGATCCAGGATGACACCAAGATATTTTGGGTTCCAATTATGAAGAAGAATTCTGCCTCTGAAACTTATTTCCAGTTTTTACTTCCAGTTTTACGTTCGCCAACTGGTTATTTAGATGGAAGCAACACACTTCTGTTTTACTCACACTGAGTATGGATTGGGGGTAAGAAATGAAAGAGGAAGCCGTCTGGTAGAATTTTGCACAGAGCATAACTTAATCATAGCTAACACTTGGTTCGAGAATCATAAAAGGAAGTTGTATACATGGAAGAATCCTGGAGATACTAAAAGGTATCAGATAGATTATATAATGGTAAGACAGAGATTTAGGAACCAGGTTTTAAATTGTAAGACATTTCCAGTGGCAGATGTGGACTCTGACCACAATCTATTGGTTATGAACTGTAGATTAAAACTGAAGAAACTGCAAAAAGGTGGGAATTTAAGGAGATGGGACCTGGATAAACTGCCTAAACCAGAGGTTGTACAGAGTTTCAGGGAGAGCATAAGGGAACAATTGACAGGAATGGGGGAAAGAAATACAGTTGAAGAAGAATGGGTAGCTCTGAGGGATGAAATAGTGAAGGCAGCAGAGGATCAAGTAGGTAAAAAGATGAGGGCTAGTAGAAATCCTTGGGTAACGGAAGAAATATGGAATTAAATTGATGAAAGGAGAAAATATAAAAATGCAGTACATGAAGCAGGCAAATAGAAATACCAACGTCTCAAAAATGAGATCAACAGGAAGTGCAAAATGGCTAAGCAGAGTTGGCTGGAGGACAAATGTAAGGATGTGGAGGCTTATCTCACTAGGGGTGCAATAGATACAGCCTACAGGAAAACAACAACAACAACAATATGGAAGACAGTTTCAGCAAAAATAAAATGCATTACTTGAAAGTCTAATGAGTCTTATCACAGTTCACTTCATGGAAGAAAGTGCATCTTGTCCACCTCTCCTCCAACAGGGAAGCCTACCTCTGATTCATATTCTGTTTCCAGCTTTGAGGCAGCACTTACTACTTTTTCCATTGGTTGTGACATGAAACATTCAGCAACAGATGAATCAGTAATGCTCTGTAAAATATGAAAAAGCCACTAGCCAAATGACAACTCACAGTAAGATTTTTCACTTAATTTTTGTTCATTTATTTTTGCACCCTTGAGAATTTCTCAGTGTTATCACCTGTACAGCTATGAAATACCAATTACCACAGTATTCACAAAAATAGCTAATACTGAAGTAGTCTCAGGAAGTCTGATTCACTGTTGTTGTTGTGGTGGTGGTTTTCAGTCCTGAGACTGGTTTGATGCAGCTCTCAATGCTACTCTATCCTGTGCAAGCTTCTTCATCTCCCAGTACTTACTGCAACCTACGTCCTTCTGAATCTGCTTAGTGTATTCATGTCTTGGTCTCCCTCTACTATTTTTACCCTCCACGCTGCCCTCCAATGCTAAATTTGTGATCCCTTGATGCCTCAGAACATGTCCTACCAACTGGTCCCTTCTTCTTGTCAAGTTGTGCCACAAACTCCTCTTCTCTCCAATTCTATTCAATACTTCCTAATTAGTTATCTCATTCACATCTTCAGATATGTTACAATTTCACAGTGTTCTACATATCAAAACACTTTCTATCACAAAAACAACTGATAAAATGTTTTCTATAAAAGGAAAAACAGTCCATATTCAGCTCAGCAGTCTGATCACAGTATTTAAAAAATAGCTATTTACATATAGTAAACATATGAAAATGTAAACTCCATAGCCTGGTTTAGTTCAGTGTACCTTTGCTCAAAACAAGGAAATGGACTCTCTAATACTTTGCTTTCTTCACTTGAGCACTGTCACTTGGTTGAAGTACAGAGAAGATTGCAGAGAAAATAAAGTTCCTAGAAGAAGTATCCTGGATTTGCTCAAGTTTAGGATGGCCATTGCACAGGCACCGATAGCAAAACCAGAGAGAAAGAGAAACCGTGCAGAAAGTGACAATCACGAAAAATGAACAACTTGAGAAGAAAAAAATGAAAATTTACATTCCATCAGTAAAACCAATTGTAGATAAGTGTTATTATGGTTATGACAATTGATCCACAGATGTTCACCAAGATCTTGCAGATACGAACACTGCAAAAGCAGGACCCAGGCATGCTGCATCATGTGACCAATATTTGTTCATGTCCAAGAAAGAAAACTGCTTTCATTTTCTTCATATTAAAAATTATTGTGTGTGTGTGTGGGGGGGGGGGGGGGGGGGAGGGGGGCTGTAGGTTACATGCAACATGTATATGGCTGTATCACTTCTGTCATACTACTGTACTCAAAGTCCTTGACAGAAAGCCAATGTGCACTCCGTGTGCAAACTGGGGGGAGTCATCTAAGATGTGGAAAGCGTCCTTCTGGATGCCATGAAGGGTACAGGGTGCAGCCAACTGCAGGTGGTGGCTCATGTCGGTACTAATAATGTGTGTTGCTATGGATCAGAGGAGATTTTCTCTGGTTTCTGGTGGCTATCTGAGTTGGTGAAGACTGCCAGGCTTGCTAGCGAGATGAAGGCAGAACTCACCTTCTGCCAAATAGGCCAGGTATCCACTACATGCAGGAGGTGGCTACACAGGTAGCAGGGGCTGTGTGGCGTGGACTGGGTGGTTTTCTAGGTTACACAGTCTTTGGAAAGATCAAAAAGGGCTCCAGACTCAAAGGGGCAGGGTAAAAATCAACCAAGCAAACAGTCAGTGTTGTAGTCATAAATTGTTGTAGCTGTGTTGGAAAAGTACCAGAGCTTCAAGCGCTGATAGAAAGCGCGGAAGTTGAAGTTGTTATAGGAACAGAAAGCTGGCTAAAGCCGGAGATAAATTCTGCCAAAATTTTTACAGTGCACAAACCATGTTCAGAAAGGATAGATTAAATAAAGTAGGTGGTGGTGTGTTTGTGTCTCCAGGTAGTAGTTTATCTTGTAGTGAAATTGAGATAGATAGTTCCTGTGAATTATTATGGGTAGAGGTTATACTCAACAGCCATACGAAAATAATAATTGGCTCCTTCTATCGACTCCCCGACTCAGCTGATATAATAGCTGAATGCTTCAAAGAAAACTTGAATCTCATTACAAATAAGTACCCCACTCATACAGTTGTAAATGGTGGAGACTTCAATATACCCTCAATCTGTTGGCAAAAATACATTTTCAAAGCCGGTGGTAGACAGAAAACATCTTCTGAAACTGTACTAAATGCTTTTTCTGAGAATTATTTTGAACAATTAGTCCATGAGTCCACACAAATTGTAAACGGTTGCAAAAACACACTTGACCTCTTACCCCCAAACAATACTGATCTAATAGAGAGCGACATGTCGGATACAGGGACAAGTGAAGACAAGGTCATTGCAGTGAGGCTCAAAACCATATCAACCAAAACCACCAAAAATAAATGCAAAATAAATCTATTTAAAACAGCAGATAAAAATTCGCTTGATGCCTTCCTAAGAGAGAGTCTCCATTCCTTCCAAGCTAATTATGTAAGTGTATTCCAGATATGGCTCAAATTCAGGTACAGTATCAATTGCAATAGATAGATTCATACCACATAAGTCAATAAGAGATGGGACTGATCCACCATGGTACACAAAACACATCAGAACACTGTTGCAAAAGCAATGAAAAAAGCATGCCAAATTCAGAAGAACATAAAATTCCCAAAACTGGCTAAGTTTCACGGAAGCTCGAAATTTTGTGTGAACGTCAATCTGAGATTCTTTTAATAGTTTCCACAATGAAATATTGTCCGTAAATGTGGTAGAAAACCCAAAGAGATTCTGGTCATATGTAAAGTACATGAATGGCAAAAAACAGTCAATACCGTCACTGTACAATAGTGATAGAAATGTTACCGATGATGGTGCCACTAAAGTGGAGTTACTAAACACAGTTTTCTGTAATTCCTTCACCAAAGAAGACAAAGTAAATATTCCAGAATTCGAAACCAGAAGAGCTCACTTGATGAAAGACTGGAAATTAGCACAGGTCACACCAATATTCAAGAAAGGACGTAGGAGTAACCCATTGAAAAACAGACCCATATCACTGACCTCAATGTGCAGTAGGATTTTGGAGCATATACTGTAATCGAACATTATGAATCACCTTGAAGAAAATGACTTATTGATACATAACCAACACGGATTCAGAAAATATTGTTGTTATGCAACCAGCTCTTTATTCCCATGAAGAAATGAGTGCTGTCGACAAGGGATCTCAGATTGATCCCATATTCCTAGGTTTCGAGGAGGCTTTTGATACTGTTTCTCACAAGCGACTATTAATCAAATTGCATGCATATGGAGTATTGTCTCAGTTGTGTGACTGGATTCGTTATTTCCTCTCAGAGAGGTCACAGTTCGTAGTGACAGGCAGTAAATCATTGAGTAGAACAGAAGTGATATCTGTTGTTCCTCAAGGTAGTGTCATAGGCCCTCGACTGTTTCTGATTTGTATAAATGATCTAGGAGATAATCTGAGCAGCCCCCTTAGATTGTTTGCAGATGACACTGTAATTTACTGTCTAGTAAAATGATCAGATGATCAATTCCAATTACAAAATGATTGAGAGAGAACTTCTGTATGGTGTGAAAAGTGGCAATTAGCACTAAAAATAGAAAAGTGGGAGGTCATTCACATGAGTACTAAAAGATATCTGATAAATTTTGGGTACACGATAAATTGCACAAATTTAAGATCTGTCAATTTGACTAAATACCTAGGAATTACAATTACAAGCAACTTAAATTGGAAAGATCACATAGATAATATTGTGGGGAAGGTGAAACGAAGACTGCACTTTGTTGGCAGAATACTTAGAAGATGCACCAAACCCACTAAAGAGACAGCCTACATTACACTTGTCTGTCCTCTGCAGGAATATTGCTGCATGGTGTGGGATCCTTAGCAGGTAACATTGAGAGAGGACATCGATAAAGTCCAAAGAAGGGCAGCTCATTTCGCGTTATCAAGCAATAGGGGTGAGACTGTCAGTGATATATGAGAGTTGGGGTGGCAGTCATTGAAACAAAGGCAGTTTCCTTTGGGGCAATATCTATTTACGAAATTTCAATCACCAACTTTCTCTTCCGAATGCGTAAATATTTTGTTGACACTCACCTATGTAGGGATCATCATCATAAAATACGAGAAATCAAAGCTCAAACAGAAAGATTTAGGTGTTCCTTTTTCCCACGTGCCATTTGAGAGTGGAATGGTAGAGCAGTAGTATGAAAATGGTTCGATGAACCCTCTGCCAGGCACTGAAGTGTGAATTGCAGAGTAACCATGTAGACATATAAAAATAAATAAAAGCACTTCTTTAGCAGCACAGTACATTTTATTTGGACTGGGGTAAAACCTAACTAGCACGATTGTGCTACTGACATTTTGAGAAAACTATCAACCTGAGAATTTCAGTATTTTTACCTGATTCCACAGGTCATAATGCATGGGACATGGCATATTTCAGATAGAGGTTTGCTAACTTTTCTCTCAGGGTGGAAAGGGATAATGCAGACAAATCTTCCATTTCTTTATGGAAAAGGATTGAGATAGTTTTTCATCACATTTAGTCAGCAGACCACTTTGTGTGCCTTTAGTCCAAGTCGTTGGATGTGACCAGCTGCCTCTTGTAGATGTGGCACACAGCAGCTGGCAGGTACCCCACCACCAGCACAGTGACAAGTGATATCACCACAGGGGAGGTGTCCACCCCCTCAGACTCTGTGCTCACACAGTCAGCAAGTGGACTGGTTTTCCAACCACCCACAATTCCCAGGAGGCATTCGCACCCTGTAAATGCTCAAAGTTTTCAATGATGAACCATTAAAGCTAATCAATTTGTTTAGAAATGAGGAATCAGCAGGACTGGAAATATTTAGAAGCTAAATATTCAGTAGTGCCAGGTAATATCACGAACTGGAATAAATCTAGAAACTCTTCCCAAGAACTGGAGGGAATCTAGAACACGTCCTAGGGCTGACAACACACTGGAACCAGCAGTGGTTGTGTTTTGCCTGCACCTGGTACTCTCAATGTGAGCCAGCCTACATAGGGGACCAGTAGGACTTGTTCTCTGATGTATTATTCCAGCACTGCAGTTACTACCAGTGTGCTGTCAAACACGCATATCAGCTCTGACTGCTTCACACTATTGTAGACTACTGTGTCTGGGGAGTGTCCACTACAGAAACCTTACCTCATTCCTGCAGGAGATGTTTCCACCTGCTATGTGCAGCTTGGCACAGGAGCACTTAGCACCTCGAGGAGCGATTAAGCGTATGTGGGAGCAGCGCAAGTCACAGTGGCAGTTAGCATATATATATTCTATGTTTGTATTGGTACATTACATATTTTAGATTTTCAGGGTACAATTCTTAAACTATATGAATTAAATTCTCACGACTTGTGAACAGTTTGCATTAGGACTTTCAAACTGCACGGTTGATCACAAGGCACAGTGGGAATTAGTTCACACACAGGCATGCACCTTGTTGAGATTTGCACATGAAAATGTCACGGTACAGCGTGCCTGACTGTATAGCTCTTGTGAAGGCCTATTATGTGAGCAATAACAGCCCAACAGCAGCTCAAAGGAAGTTTGCATCTAAGTTCAGCTCTAAATAACCAGTCCAAGTGTGGCAACAATCAAGAATTTGATTCACAAGTTTGAGAAAACAGGTAATGTTGGTGATGACAGTATTGGCAATGTCGGCCATCCAAAGAGAGACAACAGGAGGAAATCAACTGATAGGGACTGCAACAAATTGTTGTTCAATATCTGTATCTCCTCCCATACAAAATTCAAACCCATCAGCCATTAAGCCCCAGGGCCATAGAACAGTTGTTGAGTTTTGCAAACACTCTTGTCCACAGAATCGACGAACAGGGCTTTGATGTTAGTATAGTTTGGTATACTGGCGAAGCTTTGATGTTAGTATAGTTTGGTATACTGGCAAAGCCCACATTCATTTGGATGGGTTCGGGGGACCGAGAATCTGCATTTCATGATCATGAAATCTCTTCACCTTCAACAGGTTACTGTGACCTGTGCAATGTCCAGTCACGGAATAGTCTCTGTGATATTCATTGATGGCATGGTGGCTGCCGAATGGTACATGTAGGTTTCAAAAAATGATTTCATCCTCATTATCCCAGGTGACCCTGATTTCATAAAGATGTTTTTCACACATGGCAGAGCTCGACTCCATTAACGAATGAGAGGGTTTGATGCCCTGGAGGAGCACTTTGGGAACTGCATTCGAGCTCTGGGGTACCCAGAGGCCACTGGCATGGTTCTCAATTGGCCACCATGTACTCCTTTTTGTGGGGCTATGTTAAAGACACAGTGCACAGCAATAACCCCAAAACAATTGCTGAGATGAAAACAGCTATTCAGGTGGTCCTTGACATCTGCTATGTTCCGACACTTTGGTACATCGGGTAGAATTTCGCTATTCGTCTGTGCCACATCATCACCAATGTGTCATAACCTAAATCTAAATATCTGTAGTGACATTTACATGTTCAATAAAAATTAATTTACCTTTTTTTCAATGTAATTCAATAAATGTCACCCTCTTCTTTTTGTTCAATAGATCCAAGGATGGAGAACATGTGAAGCAGGAACACAATACCTTTACAAAAATAGAGAAATGCTGTTGTTTCTTCTAAGTGTCTTAAAGTGCGAAATATCAGGTGGAATGGCTGTATTTGTTTTATTACCACTCAGATATTTCTGTTCTGTTCCATATACAAAAATGATTAGTACTAACTTGGTCAAATAATGAAAATTGCTTCTGAATTACTTTGTATTTGACTGAGTGTATTAGAAAACAAAACAGCTACTTCAAAGAAGCCACTGCTGTTACTGCTGCTGCTGCTCTTTCATTAATCAGTTGCTGTCTAATGCATCAAACAAAGTGTTAGGAAAAAACTGATAGTTGGCCAAGTTACACCATCCGCTTCACATAAACACTCCAGTTACAAAATGTTCCCAAGTCTAAGTATTACAGTAACTAAGATGTTAACAAGGTATTTATTTTGTTTCTGAATCTCCAATTCCTCCTTGATATCTACCAGGAACCTGTTACAAACTTTTTCATCGGAATGTAAATTATACTCCAAATCCCAGATACAGATGCATGTTCTATATGGAAATTCATGTGGGTGTAGTATTGAGGTTATGAATTTCACAGCCCACCTTAAATTCACACACAATTTCAGAAATAACACATCTGCGCAATTCACAAGCTGTTTAGAAGCCACCCGTGTCAGCTCCCTGGTGCACTCTGGTGAGACACTTAAGAAACAGTATTCTTTAAGTGATCACATAGGACTGCTCGGCCTATTCTGTAACCTGCATTACTAATGTCCAGTCAATGTGTTCAGTGCTACACACAACCTTCACATTTTATCTTATGTGCTGGACTGTAAAGAACTAAGTTCCACAAATTGTGTGTGTTCTTAATATAACAAACTTGGCAACAAGTGAGGGTTACGTTTCCTCCGTGTACGAGTCCCAGTGCTGAGTCACCTGACAAACATCTCAATGGAAGAAATATCTGAACACATCACTGCCCAGCAGTACACTTTCACAGAACAGCAGACTCTCGCCACTGCTCTCAAGTGGCATCTGCTTGTTTGCAAACAGGTTACTCTCCTACCAGTGAAACTGTTGCCCATTCTGGCATATGATGAAACACCTGAAGATGGGGACTCCTACGAGACACTGTTATTACAGTATTTCTAGGTTTTTTGCGAGGGCAATACTGACCTGAGCAGAGCTTTCTTTCCTGGTTTTCACTGCGCAGTCATCAGTTGTACCAAATTGAACTTTTGCAACAACTGGCAGGTTTATTTGATAAAATGTGTCAACTTCTCTCAACATGTTACTGTGACAGAACACTGTCACTGTGATGCATGTAGAAATTTTACCGTTGTCAGAAACACCCAAACCAATCCTACAAAGCCTGGGCTGTGGAATTACACAGGTTGAGCAATTGTCATAATTTGTCACTAGTACCCATCCACTCGTTACATGATGCACAATAGTTGTTTCAGTCAGAAAGGGAAGACTCTGAAAACACATTTCATGAGAGAATCTGACAGTTACAGACATGTTCAATACAGCGCAGCCCTGTGAAGTGTCATGGGCCACAGGCGATCAGATTGCTGTGTGTGTGGTTGGTGGGGGGGTATTTGAACTAACTCAGTCGTCCCCTATTAGCTACGCTGCAAGTGTTCAGGGTGATGGGGAGCTGTGGCAGGTGTACAACCTTCGACTCAGCATCACACAGGGCAGTGTCAGTTAAGGCCACAGCAACAACAGGCCACATTACAACAGCGGCCGTGTGCCCCCTTTGTCCCACCCTTACTGTTTCGTCTGACAAGAGCATGCTGCATGCCCTAGGCTGAATGTGACAAGTGTCTAAGGAAAGTCCAAATTGCATTGGTGAGAAACTTCTTCAAATTTTATCATTCCTGGGTTCCAGAATGTCAGACTATTAACAGACATTACTACCTTGAGATTCTTGCTTAACTCCACGAGAAAATAAACTACCTGAATTGTCAAAGGACAAATTACAGGTTCTGCATCAAGTCAATGCCACAGGCTCATACTGCGTTGTTTGTTAAATAGGTTTGTAGCAAAATACCTCATCTCAGTGTTGGACCACCTACAACATTTGTTGGACTTGCCACAGTGTCACTTATCCTTTCCCAAGATCAAATCTGCATAAAGAAGAGACAAAATTTCAGTCTGTTTTAAGCAGTGAAAAAGTAGCACATGTCAAGGAGCTCACAGATGACGACTTCTAACACTATTGCCCATTTCCATCAACAGAAAATTCCCTATGAGTGTTGTAGAGAGAGAGAGAGAGAGAGAGAGAGAGAGAGAGAGAGAGAGGAAGAGAGTGTATGACAACTAAATATTTATCTTTTGAAACCAGATGTTTTACAGCAATAGTCACATTAGTTTATATCCACACTTCACATGTTCACAAATCCAGCACTGATAGCTCACAACTGCTTTCTAATTCGTAACTTCTCTATTTGTAATGGAACACTATGTAGATTGGAAAAAGCAAAAAGAATGAACAAAAATCCACTTTTCCCAGTGTGACAATAGAAATGTGATCTAGAACAACATTTTTACATACTGTTTCAATGTGCTGTTTGTGTTATTTCCGAATGCCTTTCACTAAATGCATTGAAAGTTGTATTGCATGATACTCACTTTTTGAGAAATGAGTGAGTGGAAGAATTTAACTATTGCACCAATCATATACAAATCTAAAAGTTAAGGAAATCTCTCTGTACCAACAAGATATTGATAACAAAAATATTGCAATCTTCTGAAAACTCTCAAAATCCTAAACTAAATCATGGAACATTGGAAAATTCAGGATGGAATAATAACAATATTATGAAAGGTCTGTCTGATCATGATGGACAACGAGTTACTTTCAACAGCTTGGGAATTCCTTTGATGGAAAACAGTAAGGAAAATAAGTGAGGAAGCTATTCAAACGTTCAGATCATGTCTTCAGCATACTGACTGGACACCTGTTTATCTAGCAGAAACTGCTAATTCAAAATACAATTTATTCACAAATGAGATAGCAGGTACCTTTGAAAGTGTATTTCCAAAAAAGTCATACAGAGTCCAACCTGCTAGGTCTGCAAAAATACCATGGCTCACTAAGGGCATCATAGCTTCCTGTCAGAGATAAAGACAACTCTACATAGCATCAAAGACTTCTAACAACCCTGCTCAGCTAAAACATTATAAACTCTACTGTAAAATTCTTGCCAAAGTAATTAAAAACTCTAAAAGTATGTGTATAGCATCTGAAATTACTAATTCTGAAAATAAAATTAAAACAATCTGGAATGTGATAAAGAGAGAAACAGGGACTGTAAACTACACCAAAGACAAAAATATTGTTTTAACTGTTGACAACTCAGAGATAACTAATAGTGAGGAAATTGCTGAAATCTTTAACCAACATTTTTTAACTGTCCCAACACAGATAGGTTGCCATGGTTCTGTAGATAAAGTTGCCTGTATAATGAAAAATAATTTTCCAGAACCTTTCAGTCAAATAAGTGTGCTTCCCATTACTGCCAATGAAATCAAAAAAATCATACAGTCTTCGAAAAATAAAAATTCTGCTGGTATCGACGATATTTCAAGCAAGCTGTCGAAGGCTTGCTGCAGTGATGTGGCCGAAGTTTTGTCTCACATCTGCAACACATCCATGCAACAAGGAGTGTTTCCAGACAGAATGAAATACTCTGTTGTCAGGCCCCTGTACAAAGCAGGGGATCTACTATCGCCCTATCTCTCTATTAACAACATTTTCAAAAGTCCTAGAAAAAGCTCTGTACAACAGGATTGTGGCACACCTTGGTGACCTGAACATCATTAACAGTCAGCAGTTTGGTTTTCAAAAGGGAGTTTCAATAGATAACGCAATTTTCACATTCACAAATGATGTTCTAGAGTCTATAAACAGCAAGAGGCTGCCAATTGGTGTCATATGCAACCTATCAAAGGCGTTCGACTGTGTAGATCACCAGATACTCCTCAAGAAGGCCTGTCGTTATGGAATTACAGGACCTGTAGGGAACTGGTTAAAATCGTACCTCGAAAATAGGAAGCAGAAGATTATTCTAGATGTTTCAGAGAGTGTATCACAATATATAATGGACTCTGAGTGGGGAATTGTGCAGCATGGAGTGCCACAGGGATCAGTGCTTGGGCCCTCGCTGTTCCTCATATATGTTAATGACCTGCCTTTATCCATCAATAAGCAGTGTAAATTTACAATGTTCGCTGATGATACGAGCATTGTGGTGGATAATGTGTCGACTACTGACTCAGAATCCGAGGTCAATGATATCCTTAAAGAAGTTCTGGGTTGGTTTAGTATCAACTCCATTTCAATAAACCCGAAAAAAACCAATTGTATCCAGTTCCAGACAACCCACAAAAACCCAAAAGAAATAGTTATCACACAGAATGATCAGATGATAAAGCAAGTGTACTTATCAAAATTCCTAGGCGTATATGTGGACAGTAGGCTGAACTGGGAACATCACGTTCTACAAACACTAAAACGGCTGACGTAGGCAACATTTGCTTTACGAATTTTGTCACGCTTTGATGACATTACCGTCTCAAAGTCAGCTTACTTTGGCTATTTTCATTCAGTCATGTGTTATGGCATCATCTTCTGGGGCAATACACCTGCCGCAAAGAAAATCCTCACAGCACAAAAAAGAGCAATAAGAATCATTTGTGGTGTACCCCCACGAACCTCGTGTTGAAATCTTTTTAAACGACTTGAAATGCTGACAGCAACATCTCAGTACATATATTCACTGATGTGCTTCATAATAAATAACCCCACTCTGTATGAAATGAATTGCCTACATCATGAACATAACACCAGAAGAAAAGAGGATTTCCACTGTGAGTTAAAGAACTTGACACTTATTCAGAAAGGGGTAAAGTACGCTGGAACGAAAATTTTCAATTCCCTACCCAACAGCATCAAAAGTATAATGAGTAGTACATCAGTATTTAAACGTAGCTTGAAAAATTATTTACTTGAGACCTCACTTTATTCACTAGAGGAATTCTTTCAGAGAAATAAGTAAAACCCAGATTGGAAAGATGTTTTTAAATTTTTTGACACTGTTTACTGTTAAACTAATGTAATAAAGTCCTAATGTAAAAATTCCTGTTTTTCTCATTTCCATTTTTGGGTCACTTTTAAACCCAAAGTGGGAAGTTTTGATTACTGTTCAAGGTTAAAATAGATGCAATAATGCCCTAAATATGAAACTGCTATCTTCACATTTATGTTGACTAGTTTTTAAGCTAATAAGTATGACTTTTGTGCACTGTTATTAATACTATAACAATGTCTTTATTCTATGTATTTTATTATGTACATTGACACGTTCCACATCTGAGTGACTTGCTCACATATACAGATCTATGGAACAAGTATAGAAATAAATAAAATAAATAAATAAACTGTATGGCAGACATGTTGAGTGACACATGAACAACAAAGACTACTGAACATGTAGGCTTATGGCCAGAATGAGACTGAAGTAATGTTTTGTTACCTGTGTGAAACTCTTAAGAAATTTTTTATTTCTTGATGTTGCGCAAATTGTGAGACCTGACAGCTCACTTACTCTTTCTTCTCAGATACTCACAAACAAGTGTATCGATTGTGTCGTTGCCAATCCTGCTGCCATATTCGGCCACCACGACGACAGCACAGAGCTTCTCTATCAGGTGGCACACCTGTGGGAAGGAAAAACACTGCTGAGAAACAACTTCTGGTATACTCTGTAATGAAACTACTTTTCACCTAACTCATTTCACACAGTGCTGGAGTGTCGCCACATCGGATGTCACCTGCACCTCTCAACGCTTTGGCAAAAGTGGGCTGCAGTCACAGAGGAGACTGCTACAACCAAAAGGAGTAAAATTAGCTGCTAGAAATGCTATATAATTACCCATGCCTACTGCACTACTTACAAACTGCAAGTGAAGTGACGTATTGACATGACTCTCGACAGCCTTACGGTGGGAGCTCCAATCTGAGAACAACTCCGAGACGATGAATCAGCTGACAAGCAGTTTTAACCAAACTGAGTATCAGTTGCACCCCTTTGCACCCATTTGTATGTCACTCTGCCCAGCTGGCACATCATTCATGTGGTTGATGTTCTTTGAAATCCAGTCTACTGACACCTCTGTTGAGTTACCTATCCCTTCCACATACGTCCTGCTGTGGTCTTCAGTGACTGACAATAAATTGTTGCTGTTTCTCCTGCATGTTTAGGAGTTTTAGTGCTCCTTCACACTGTTTTAAATCTTTCATTATGCATCTCTCAGTAGTGAAATAATGTTTAAACATATTATGAGGAACCAGCCAACTTAAATAATGACCAAAAACTAACAGCAGTAAACATTATTAGTTAAAATTCAGTAATGAATCAGTGGAGAATGTGAAACTTTAGGAACATTTAAATTTAGTCTCATTTTGAACTGAATTGTTATATATACAAATACTTTTATCAACAATTGGAGAATCTATTGAAGGGAAAGGTAGGTGCAAAAATAGTGGAAGAAAATAGTATTTGTTCATAATGTTCAGCCTGATAGTTTCTTAAAACTTCACAGCATCTATAGTCCTATATGTTATGGATAGGGCATTTTATACAAAAATTAGTTAATGTCACAAGAACTACATGTTGCACAGCAAAAGGAAAATACCAATTTTATAAGGAACCTTAACAATGTTTTTACTGTATAAAATATTTCTGCAGTATAGACAAATATATAAGTGCGAATAAACCCAAGTTGTGAGGTTTAATAGCACTTGAGGGAAAATTCAAGATGGTTGTGTTGTTCAATAACTCTTTTCATAATTTCTCAAACTCTGGACAACATATTTCCAGAGAAATGGTTTTCTAATCATGTTCGGGTAATTCAAGGTCAAAATGTAATCTCATTATCAAAGATATTTGAATCTAAATAGTGGCGATAAGTCTAAACCAGTGAACAATTTATGTATAAAACAGGTTAAATGTATCGGTGTTGAAAGAAGAAATACTCAACAGTAGATCAGGATTTAGAAGTATTCCAGCTTTATTTCAGTGTTTAGCACTGAAGACACTGCAAAAGAAAAGTGTGCCATCAAGAAAAGCACAGTCATCTGGAACTCAATAGCTGGCCCGGGTGGTAAACTTTATGAAATTTATGGCCACATAATATACTGCCATTAGGGTAGAGTAAATAGACTCTCCATTTTGTCTGAGTTCCACAACCAAGACTGAGAACTTTCCATTGTAGTTTTAATTTTTGGGCTCCAAACTTAGGAAATTGTCTTATGTTTATTTCACATGTTAACACTATCTCTAATAATTCCTGTTTTCAGTAACTCAGATTTCATACCAGATTTTATATTTCTTAATGGTTACATATTAGTTGGAGGTTTTTCTACAACCTTCAGAAATCTTCACTAATAGGTTCAAGGTTTCTAACAATCCCAACATGCCAGAACACAAGATCCATGTCCTTTAAGGAATTCTATTACCAGATATTGTGTTCAGGTGGTTAATTTTGATGTAGGATGCAAAACTATTTAGAGGAATGCTGGTGCCTCAGACAGACTCAGACAGTGGCAGCTGGAACTTAAATCAGCAGGAGCCCACCCCAGCTTCAAAGCCACATGCACATTAAGCAAGACAATGCATATGAGGTGTTCACTAAATATAATACAAACACTAGTAATATAACAGTTCACATTTACAATATTGTATGATACTTACTGACACAGTAATCAAGCTTATTGCCTATTAAAGAAAACGTTTTGTGAAAATGCCAGAATATCAAGATGTAGACTTTTTAGTCACAAGCAGTCAAAAGTAAATACAAAAATTTGCTAGGAACTGAACACAGCAACAACAGCCAGTTTTGCAGAGAAACCTACTGAGTGACACTTCTAAGAAGCTGAAATTACAGTATTCCAAGCTTTTTAGTGTTCTGTCCAGCTACAGACATTAAACTTATCAGAATAGCTGTGAATACTGAGACGACATAAGGCAGATGTTAGACTTGTGCATAAACTAGACTTTAGAATTCTGATGTTTGAATTTGGAATTCTTACCAAGTTGGATTAATGGATGTGGTAGTAATCATTCAAAGAAGAATTTGACAATTTGTTGTAAGTTTGTGTAGCATTTCCATAACTCAAATTTGTTAGATGAACTGTCTTATGTCTCCCATTGCAGTTTCCATCATGTAGAGATTTAATGATGAAACAGAGTCCATGATCCAAAAATAGTCATGAAACCCATGAACTGCTGAAGCAACTCACAAAACTACTTGAGGGAATAGAGAAGGTTATTTAGACTGCTTTTGCAAACCATTCACAAATCAAACACAAAGTAATATTTCTACAGTGCATAGCCTGTGCCCACACAGTCATTGGTAGAGATGGATATTGACATCCATAATACTGTCACACAATGAAAATGGAGACTCTACTGGGAGATCAAAGTATTTTCTTGCCATTTTTCAAATTGGAGATATAAAAGGGTTGCTCAGCTGCCTAATGATAAAGTCTTTTCCTCTGTTCACAGACAATGGCTCTTTTGTTGCCATGCATGAACTATTAGTTAACTGTAAGTGACTAGCTGGTGTGTGTTTACTGTGGTGCCCTGTTTCTGTAAACTGGCCAGAAGAGCGAGAGGGTGAAACCTGTCTCCAGCACATGACATCCACTCTCTAACAGTCCCCACCTGCAACTATATTATGATATTAAGAAGAACCTATCACAGTTAGGGAAGCAGTGAAGTGCACCAGATTATTCACACAGAGCAGTACGGTGATACTGATTTTGCAGTCACACTAAAGTGCATTAAAATTATAACATGAGTCATGAAATATAGATATCATTAAATAAGTTGTTGTAAATAAGTGAGCAGGAATATTAAGATTCCGGGGCACAGTGACATCTTCCATAATGCAAGACAGCAATGTGAACAATAAACTTAGGCAAAACTGTAAACACCAGCTGCTTGTCCGAGCAGTGTCCACTGCTGCAGGAGAACTCCTCGGTACAACAGGTAGCTGTCACTGTAATTTAGTGACAGTTACATTGGGTTTAAATGATAACAGTGGACAGACTGGAATGTATACCACGTGTAGAGAGACTGACTTGAACTTTCATGGCACATTTATTTAATGTAGGGCTCCCATGCCCCTGCCACATCCAGTTGTGTAAATCTGGCTATTTCCTCAAGAAAACCCTGCACTGTTTTGACCTTGTTGCTGTCAGGTCATTCTGCACCCACCTTCTTACAGAGATCCCACATTATAGTCATACTGAGTCCAATTAATGGAACAAAATTGTGAGAAGATACCACTGTCAAAAAATCTCTACAATCCTCAGATAGGCCAAGTGGTTCTAGGCACTACAGTCTGGAACTGCACGACCGCTACGGTCGCAGGTTCGAATCCTGCCTCGGGCATGGATGTGTGTGATGTCCTTACGTTAGTTAGGTTTAAGTAGTTCTAAGTTCTAGGGGACTGATGACCTCAGCAGTTAAGTCCCATACTGGTCAGAGCCATTTGAACCAATCCTCAGATAACTGTTTTCTAACCACTTGTAAACCTGAGGAAATTGCCAGGTTCTGTTAAGTGAAATATGGAGGAGGGGGTTCAATTACCTCGTTGTCTCTGGAGTCTGTACAAGGAATGTACTGTGTCCCCAGTTTCAACTTTCTGGAACCAGTAGAGATTCGGGCAATCCAAGTACAGCCTGCACTTACTGCCATTAGATCAGAATGCGGAGAACAGGAATTTCTGAATACAGCTCCAGAGCAGTGCAGTAGAGGACCCACACTGCGACCTGTTTTGGTTCCACTTTCAGACAGCACTGCCTTGTAACAGCACCAGTGCCTCTGAATATATGCTTAAGGTCTCAGTTATTCCTAGTAGCTGGCTCCACACAGATACCAAAATCTCATCTGGAATCAACTCCCTTTCACGTACTTGACTTCCAGATAGTGCATCTCTAAGGAGATGGCTGCAGTGTGTATAGTGACAGATGCCATTCACCCACAGAAACCACCTGAAGATGTCTAGCAGTTGCCACAAGTAAATAGTATGCAATTTACACTAGAACAATACAGTCCTCTTACCAGGAAAACTTACATATTCTGTTTTGTATTTCAGAAACATACTTTACACCTGTCTCACAGTAACAGATCACTTGAAAACTTCAACAGGAAGATAAACAACACTCACTTTCATCCTCTAAGTGGTTACGGCAGCTACATAAGAAGTAACTTACGTACCATTTGAAAAAGCAGATTGAATAACATATATGCAGCTTTAATAAATTAACAGTGATTGCTTACTCTTTGTATACATTTAATCACCTAATTAAGTTCTAGGGGGCATTTTTGGTAATTTATCTTTCATATTTTTGTTAAATCTTTGAGTTTATCCTCTCATGGCATGAATAGAAAGCTTTATCTTTCCACTTACTGGAATTGTCATGTTCATCTGTGTAGTCTGGGCGGTTTACTTTTGCATCACATTCCCACGTGTCCAGTATACAGGTTCTGGAATGGCACCTGAACTCCCATTCTCCACATTTAACTACAATGTTGCAGATTACAATTTAACAAAAGCTTCCAGTAGACAAATGCCAGATCACTGCAGGTGAAAGTATTTGATAGATTTGTGGCCATTGCAATGCATGAATGTCTTATGTGGGAAGATTATTGACCATGTCTAAAAAATCAACTGCTACCTTTATGTAGCAAATTCTCAGCCATAACAAATTGTCCTAAAATGAATCTATGGATCAATTGGATAGATGTCTGGTGGGGAAACCTGCCTACACAGACAATATCCATCCTATTGGTGTTATTCCATTAATAATTGCTTACCACCAGTCTACGATGTACACATTCTTTGGACATCCATACAACACACGGACCAGGGATCTTATGACACACATGTAAGACGTATGGATTACATCTGCAAGATATTTTGTAATAGGGAGGTTAACTTCGTAAAGGAAATCAAAGGGCAATCTTAAACACTTTGAAGCCCAAACCGAAGCATAGCTCTGGCTGCAACTGTTTCAGACTGGAGCCAAGTACAGGTCAGGATGCGAGTTTCTCTATGTACGAGCCACCGGTCACTGAAAGTTTACTCATTTCATATGTGAGTTATGTGCAGACATCTCGCAATTTGCCTCTTGACAGGTGCTGCCTTCTGTTAATTTATAGTATTATTTTTTAACTAACAGTGGACATAACAGATGCTGTTGATGGCTGAGTCAATATGATGGCATTGATGTAATTTTATGTGTGTACACTTTAGGTTTCACAATTTGCTGTAATTCTACTACAAATACATCAAGTATGTTTAGTGATGAATAATTTTGGTACCTCAAAATGAACAGTCATTCACTAACTCACCTCCTGCTTTTCTTGGGAGGAAAATTATACTTTGTAATTTTAAATATTGTAATATGCCCAATAACTAAAGTAGACATGGTAAATCTTTAAGCTTGGCTCCTTTTTAATATCTATTACTCTTAAAGATTCATCAGTTATGTATGAGTCAGTAATAATTAGAAAACAGCAGATATGGCCAGTTTCCTTGGCCCCACATTCTTCCCACTAGCCTATCTGCAATGTGTTAATGACAAATTTGAAGTAATTAATAAAATTATATTTGTCTTAGTAACTGTCTCTGTCTCTTTTGATGTACTTCAATGAAGCTGATATAAAAGAGTTCATCAACATTGCAATTGACAATATCTGTAATAAGAAGTGCATCTCTGAGAATGCACTACAATACTGTCATCAAAACAATGTACACAAGTGAATGCGATCTAAACTATAGCTGGCAACGCCTGACATCATGGAAAGGAGATGTCCAAGAAAACTCATGGTTACTGTTTGGGCTGAAAATGGCTTCAGTTTCCACCAAAGTCTACTAGAATAGAGAAAGGTGATCTTATGGAGGGTAATATAGAGGAGATGTTTCTTTGATACTTACAGAGAATGAAGTAAACATTAACCAAACAATTAAGAAGGAAAACCATAACAGATTAACAAAGTTGGGGAATGTTGAAAGAGTTAACTGTCATACAGTGCTGAACATTATATGTGCATTTATTTAAAAGGGTATGTATAAAATAAATCTAACCTAATGTTGCTTTCAGTATGCACTTTTTCTTTCAATTTCATGAATATGGAAATGTAAGATATTTAAGACTAAAGTGACTCATATACCTTACCTTTGTTTCAATTTTCTTCATCAGAGCCATCATTACAGTCATCTGCAAGGACACACTGTCAGATCTTTGCTACACATGTTCCATTTCAACACTCAAAGCTGGTCTCTGCAATAGATGATTTTTGTTAAAGAATTTAACAATGTTATGAAAAGGATAGTTGTTACTTAACATAAAGCGGAGATACTTAGGCACAAATAGGAACAAGAAAAAGACTATCAGTTAGTGGGCTTTCAGCCAACAAGCTGAAAATTAACCCCTCATCCCCCCCACACACACAACACAAAACCGTTCCTACATCAGAGTGTGCCGACCCTCAGTTGCTGACCTGTGTCACACATCCCGACTTTACAGGCCTGCTTGTCCAGCCCATCTGAGCACTGCACAATGCCATCACATTTCCCCTCCAGGGACACACACTGCCTCTTGCTGCAGGCAAACTCGTGCTCCTGGCACACCATGCAGTTTTTCTTGTCCTCTCCACTCCGGCAGTCATTTACACCATTGATCTGTTGTACAGAAAATGACTTTGTACAATATGCTCTGCTCTTATTTATTTATGAAAAGCATAACAAACCACTGGAGTAGGGTTGCCACTCTGATCTATTTCATGCAGGCATGCGCAATGTGGACAAGTTAAGATTTTCAAGTTCAGAGACCTCTGCACCGAAATTAACATTATACATCATTTGACTGTGGATCAGCCAACTGCTTCACACGTAATTCAATTTGCTCTGTTGTTCCTGGACAGAGGTGATTGTTCTAAGCAAAGGGATTTAACTGCATTTTTGGTCATTCAGTCTTCTCATGGCATCCAAAGATGTACCTAGGAGACTAATATTGTACCAATTAAACTTGTTTGTACCAAGTGTATGAAAGGTTAACTATTAAATTGAACTATCAAATGAGAAACTCAATGTGTAAAAAAGCAGTAGCCAAACATAAGCAGTTAGTTTAATGTTCAGTTACAGAAATAAAATTTTGTTTTTAGCATTGCATTCTGGTGCTAAGCACAGATTGGGGGAGCATCGAGAAACCCGTGGCCACATGTCTCCCCTCCTCTCACTGCTCCCCTAAGCAGACATTTAACAGTTCTGGATTGTCACTGAATCCACTACATTAGTAGAAACACTAGAGCAGATCATAAAGTAAGAAACTACTTTGATCAAAGTTTATGAAATGCATATGTCCTGTAAGTTTGTGTGGGGAGAACAGAACTTTAAAGATGAAGGCTACATTGTATATCTTCAAAGGATGTCCAGATACAGAGACCCTTATGTCAGACTTCAGTATCACTGTAAGATTGGATGTGTGGAACAAACCCTACATTTGTTTCCAGAATTATATATTCACTCTGCAGCAGAGTGTGTGCTGATTTGAAACTACCTGGCAGGTTAAAACTGTGTGCCAGACTGAGACTCGAACTCGGGACCTTTACCTTTCTCAGGCAAGTGCTTTACCATCTGAGCTACCTGAGCAGGACTCACACCTCATCCTCACAGCTTCAGTTCTGCCGGTACCTTGTCTCCTACCTTCCAAACTTCACAGAAGCAGACATTTGTTGTTAAAGTTTTAATAATGTTACAGCTAGGTTATTCTGAAGTTTGCACCACATCTCATAGTGATCAGTTCTTCTACTAAAATGTGAAAGCAGATTGGCATACCACAGGAAGAGGTTGTTATCATATGTTCTGTTTAATGTTTTTCTGGTACTGGAATACCACATATTAGAAAAGTCTTACAGCAGCAAGACCCTGTTTTGATACATGACTTAATGTTCCAAAAGAACGCTGAAGTGAAAACTACTCGCAAGCTCTTCACCAAATTCCAGCATTCAGACTGTGTGACTGATCTCGCGGGGAATGGCTCCAGTTAATGGAATTATTCAGCAAAATCTGTCAAAATCCAGTGTAATAATTTCAGCAGAAACAACTCTGAAGGGTGCCAGCATGCAGAAAATATCGAGACCCTATACATGTTTCCATTCAAAATCCAAACCCAGCAGAGCCAACTGTCAATGATATTCTCGCAATGATTGGTAAGAATTTTATGTTGGCTGCATCCAGTTCATAGATGAAGCACAATTTCACCTGAATGGACTCAAGAGTAAATCAAACTGACTGTTTTGGGATTCCAAGAATTGCCATATCTGAAGTGAAACCATTGTATTCTCTCAGAGTTACTCCTACTGCAGTGGATGTTCCATTATTGTTTATTTATCCATGTGGAAAAACTATCACTAACACTATGCTGGCTGTAATTTTGGAACAACTTATCACCACACAGCTAGTGTTGGAGTATCAGCCAAGCACCAATGGTTCATGCAGGATGGGGGTCAGACCATATTGCCCCCAACAGTTGTTTCAGTTTGAGAAATACTTCATGAAAAGTCACTGCACTGGATTACTACAAATATACTGGCACAGTGATGGACTGGCCTCAATATTTGCCCAGTCTGAGTGACAAATGTGGGACACACTTAAAGAATGTCTACCAGAACTGTCTCACCACACCTGATGAGCTCTAATCAGAAATCTATGTGGTATCTCAATTCATTTCCGCTAGGACACCACACAATTTAATGATAAATTTCACTGCTCATTTTTGTTCCTCCATACTGTGAGTAGTAGACACTTCAAAGATTGTCATGTGACAGCAAAGACTGCTTGCAAGTGATGAGTGCAATATTAATGATTCTCTCCCTTCACTATTCTAACATTGTCAGTGACATTGTTCAATATTATGGTTTGCATTACACTGCTGCTGTTGTGATAATTGTTCTACTTTGTTGCAGCAGAAAGTGGATGAAAAATTGGGTCATGGAGCATTGAGAAAATCAAAATCTTTAGATAACTGATGCTGAATGAGGGAAAGGTAACTGTGTTGATGGTCAAAAATAGATCACTGAAGCTGTCTGTCAATGAACATAGGCTACAGCTTTGCAAAAAATTTGAGAGACAGGTGGAAGTTGTTAAATCTTGCTGCAGTATCATCTCTTATTTTGTTGCAAATTTGTTCACATACAAGCTCTCCCAGTACCTACCATTATATATAAACATTTGCAATGATATTTATATAAAGCCAATAGCAAAATGTGGACATAATACCCTTAAAGGGAATACCTGACTCAGTCAAATTATATTCATAGATTATGATTTAATGAGTGCAAAATGAACATTTCAATCCCTTTAGCACATCTTTAATGGGTAAATAAGTTACCCTACATTAATCAGGTTGACAACAAGATGGTTAAATTCAGGTGAGAAAAAGGTGAAAAAATTAAATGGGAACTGGATACCCAATAAAATAAATAAAATGAAAGATACTACTGGTAATACTGACAGACTACAGCATCAAGACCCACTATGGATATGCAGAACCAAATCATACAGATAGGCCCCAGGACATGCTAATGCTAGAGTATTACACAGAGATGCGACTGCAGTTGTCATCACATGTGACTTTCATTTAAAAAGATACTACAGTTTGTGGTTGGTTGGCTATTTTTTGACTCCATAACACATCAATAGCCTTAAGACGCCATAGTGATAACACCAACAGAAGTATGGACTGCAATCCGAAGCTGAAGCAGTGAGATTTCCTGATCTGTGATCACTGCTCCAGTTCTCTGGGCGATATTTTAACTCAGCACTAAATATCTGCAGACATCAATTATTCTTTGTTCCAAGCCCATGACAAGGAGCTGAGTGAGATGTGTCAGATGGCTGTACCCACGGTTGCCAAGTTACACAGTGCAAGCTCACAGGCAAGCCTTAAGGTAACGCAAAGTAGTGAGGGAATCAGTGGAGTGCAGCACAGTGGTGAGCACGGCTGCCACTGCCGACAGCAGACTGACCTGTCCAAGACACGCTCACAGCCAGACTCTTCTGCCCTGCACCCTGCTGCCACGAGGCACGCAAATTTTTCCTGCAGCAACGTGCCCTCAGGACAGCCACACACCTGCAATCCAAAGCTGCATTAAGTTTCTTCACTCAGTCTGAACTATTACACTAACAAAATTTTCTAAGCCAACTGATTCAGTCCCAAGTCGTAACGAGTTGCCTGGAGTACAGAATATTCCGTAGCAATTTTTGAGATAATATAACCGAGTCGATGTAAGTCGATTCCTGACAGTTGCTGTGGGCTGCACACAGCAGCTTAACAGGTGTACCTCAACCAACAAGGTAACACGATTCTAAATAAAAGTTTCTCGGTATTTGAGCTACATCAATTTGAAAGAAATTTGAGCTTTTGATGGCTATTTCTGCCATCATCACCAGGAGTAAAATTACTGTCTGCTGGGGCTGGCACTATTTTCTGCATATATACCCACAATGACGAACACTGGCACCATCACACCGTGCCAAAATGATGCACTCGCAGAAGACGAGTTGGGCAGTTTGTAGCAGCTATGGCCTGCTGTGGAACTGAACGACATCAGGTGTGACGAGGGGCCGGTGCCACGTCTGAAACTGCCACTCCCACCTCCCTCTGAGCGTTAAGCATCTGCCATTGCTTCCTTTTGACATCCAAAGCCCGTCCCCCCTGCCCCACTCAGTGTTTACCCCTGGTCTTCACTGGAATCTCTGCTGCCTCTTTTATAACAGAATCCTGCTATGTTGACACAGTAGCCAAGACTATTCTGTTGTCAGGCAGTATTTTATGTCCATTTACCAGGCAATATTCAGCTGGCTTGTCAAGCTCCCTTTCCTTAATATGTGTCACGTGCTCAGTACAAGACTCTCCGACTGTGCAAATTGTCTGGCTTATATAGATGCTGCTGCACTTGCAAACAAACAGCATTCACACTGAACACACAAAGCGCTACATCATCTTTAACAGGGCGCAACGTATCTCTTACCTTGGGGGTGGGCCGTAACACAGGTCTCAATCCATGTCTCTGCAGTACACGTCCTAACTTGCTACTTGTTGCCCCACAGTATGGCAGGAAAGTCACTGGTTCAGATTCCTTTGCCATTTCACACAGAATCTTTCTTTGGTGACATCTGAAAGTGTTTTCAGGGTGTCTTTTCCTATAAGCATTTGCTCTGAACATGTGTCGTAAGTGCTGCAATTCAGACTGTAGATGGTCGTCATCAAAGATAGCTTCCACACTATGTATTAATGTGTTCAGTTACACTTTCTTGTGCACCGGGTGATGAGAACTATCGGCATTCAAATATATATCAGTGTGCTTCAGTTTCCTGTACACTGAATAACTGACCTGGCCTCCTCCCTTCCACTTAACCAAAACATCCATCTATGGTAAATTTAATGTTGGGATGGACACTATTCATCTGATCCACAAACTGCTGCATTGTAGTTTCACCTCCAGGCCATATCAGGAAGGTGTCATCAACATACCTTAGGAAGTGAGATGGATGCCATACCGCAGAGTTCAGAAGCTCTTTCTCAATGTGCTCCACGAAGAAATTTGGGACTGTAGGAAGCAGTGGTGAGCCTGTTGCTGTGCCGTCCATCATTTCATAATATTCATCATGGTAGAAGAAGTACTTTATTATTAGAACATGACTGAAAAACTTAACAATTCCAGGTGGAAGTTGTTGGGAGTAGAGATCTAGCGTGTCTCATACTGGCGCCCTCGTAAAAAGTTACACCAATTCCAGAGTATCCAGTATGTCAGTTTGGCCTATTTTCATTTTCTTGAATATACAATTTCCAACATGGCACAGATTGTCATTGAGAGCTTGAGAATTTTATTCTAGAAGATTTTATTCAGATGTGCCACCGCAAAATACTTGGGATGATTAACTAATTTGTACATGTTCGTGGCGATACCTCAGTGTTGTCAGCTCTGTAGGCTGCTACTGTTTTTGCCTGCAACCATTAGCACTCCAGTTTAAAGCAAGCAACAGCACTGCAAGCTCTCAGTGATCTATTTATGCTGTCTCATTCATAGTGAGAGGCAACCGTGACGGAACTACTCAACATGAAATGCAAACACAGATATGTTTAATACCATCACACTTCAAGAAGAATTTAGTTATTCCTGTTCTGTAGAAGGCACATGCTATCAAGTGTCATTGATCAACTATCAGTTTAATGAGCCATAGTTGCATAATACTGACATTTACAGAAGGATAGGGAAACTAGAAGAAGCTGATATCAGGGAAGATCAGTGTGGGTTCTGGGGAACTACAGGAACATGAGGCAACTATTAAAGCTATGTTCAAAGTGTCTGTAGCTTCTTACAATGTGTATCACACTTTTTGAAACTGAGGATAACCAGGGTAAAATATAGGGAATGAGATGTTTTAACTTTTACAGAAACTGGAATTTAGTTTTTAGAGTTATTGGATATTAAAGGTGAAGCAGTGGTCATGACGGGAGTGAGAGGCTTGTGGCCTATCCCTGATACTCAGTCCATACACTGAACAAGCTGTAAAGGAAGCCATGGAGAATTCTGGAGGCTGTAGTCCAGAGAAAAAATTGAGGTTTGAAAATGGCATTTTAATTCTGTCAGACAGCATACAAATACGAAAGATGCTACCCATTACATTCAACAGCTCTTTGAAGAGGTAAGATGAACCTCTTTTTAGAGGTTCAAGGATAATGGAATGTATTCTTAAATTGCTCCATGCCACAGGGAATTAGATTAGAAAATGAGGAAATAGACAAGTTTTGCTATTTCGGTAGCAAAAGAACTGACATCAGCTGAAATGGAGTGAATACAAAATGCAGATTAGCAAACGGCAAGAACAGTATTTATGGGAAAATATCTATATCACATGTTGAAAAGCGCCGATTACAAAGTGATATACTTTCCCTCTGAGTTTTAAAACTTTTCAGTCCTTTATTTTACACAATAGCACAGAACTTCCTTGTACTTTAGGAAACTAAATCCAGTAAAAAACATTCTGGCATGATTTCTGAAGCATGGCAACATTAACACAGCATCTTTTCATATTGCAAAAGTAAAAATATGACTTACTCCCAATACAGCACAGTAGCTTCTGGAGCACTTTTTTCAAGAGGAATTAAAAATTATGCAAAAAATGGCAGGAAGTATAATTTATGCAAGAACTAAAATGAATGAACAAGCTTGAATCTTCATCTTTTTTGGCATGCATTTTATGCTTTATTATATCCAAAACACAAACAATGCCAATAAAATTTAACTAATGGCATAAGTGTTGGTCTTCTGCACCCAAAATTGTTGTAAGTGTGTGGTCATCAAAGTGTTAAGTTTCAAATGAGAGTCAAACACACTGATTTAAGAAAGTCATTGAGCATCCTCACATGCCACATAATTCCTTTTGCATAAAAGGAAATTACTTTTTAAATACCACTTCTCAAACCAGCATTCACAATATTTTCCCATTACCTGTCACAAATGTAAACAGTTGTGATGTCAGTTGTAACAACTATAACGGCTTCTGACATCAAATGTAACAGTTGTGTTACTAAATGTGACAGTTCTGTCACTCAATGTAACTGGGTTTTCTCTTTGGATGCTGTCAATTGTCAAATGAGCATTCTAAAGCATTCTGTCAGGGTGAAAATATTAAATAAATTAACTTTTCTCTCTTAACAACATGTGGGCAGGTTGGTTCTCCCTTGGCTCGGGTATGAGGTCGAATGGAACATCATTTTTACATAAGATAACTTTTATTGAAAGTTTCGTACAACTGTATCTTACTGGATGTTCTGGTTCGGAGAGCGGCAGCTGGGTCGTTTGCGTAGCCTTCTGCTGCGACAGTGGCGGCGGCAGCGGCATCTGATTACGCATAGCGGTGTGTATCTCGTGTCGCTGTCTCACCCAGCTGACCGGAGACGCGCAGCGCGAGGTGGCCGGTTTTAACTATTGCGAGCGAAGTCGTGCATCGGGTGATACCTTGGGTGTGGCGTCCCAGTGTTTCTCTTCTCTAAGCGGCCGCGTGTGTTGTGTGTCGACCAGCGGAGCGGCGCGGCGGGGCAAGGCCAGTGTCCCGAACTCGAACCACGGACTCCCGCTTGCCAGTCTTCGGCTGTTAGGTCTTTATCCCAGCTCACAGGTGACTGCTGAGGTGAGGCCGTCTCCTTCCCATCCTCACGAGTCACCCGGGTACGTAAAAATCAGACTTCCAATACCTTTTAACTTCTGTCTTCTGGCGCCGCGGCTGCTGCTTGCTATTCCATTACAGCGGCGGACTTGGTGCGACTGTGCATGATGTAGTCTCTTCTTGCATGACGGTCTTCAGCACCGAAACTGACTGAAAACTACTGCTACTCTTCTTTTCTTCCTTCGTCTCTCGTCTTCATCTCCATCTGTCTTCATCTGTCTTCATCTGTCTTCATCTGTCTTCCTCTGTCTTCATCTGTCTTCATCTGTCTTCCTCTATCTTCATCTGTCTACATCTGTCTACATCTGTCGTGCCCACCGCGTCTCGCGTATTTATTCACTTCAGTTCACTGGAGGTGAACGACTTCACGGCCATTGCCTCTTCTGTCACGTTGAAAAGCAACTCAAAGAATCTTCTTAACGTCAGTCATTGGCTCTTGGAATGTAGGCGGGGGCCTCTGATCGCATGTGACGACTGAGAAACACGTGAGCCGGTCATTGCCTCTTCCGTCACGTTGAAAAGCTTCTCGAAGAATCTTCTTGACGTCGGTCATTGGCTCTTGGAATGTAGGCGAGGGCCTTTGCTCACATGCGATAACTGAGAAACACATGAGCCGGTCGGGCGATGCCCTGACGGCTGAATCGACAGCGCCCGCTTGTGTGGAACTTGCTGACTTCATGGTCATTGTCTCTTCTGCTGTTCTGCCCGCTGAATGCGAGTATGTAACTCTCTAAACTAAACCAAGTTTTCCATTTATATTCTAATTTCTAGTTCACTTTGATTTCACTAATTCATTTACTTAAGTAACACTCAACATTCCTCCACCCTTCGGAGAAATTCGCCCTCGAATTTACCACTCAACACAGTATCACAGCAAGCAGTTTGTTGTTACTAAGTATTGTGTCGTGTTCCTCACGAAACATTTGACATTTTGCTGTCAGCAGATACTTTTGTGTGAACTGTGTTTAGTTGCAGAGAAATTGTGGCATTTATGACAAGAAAAATTTTATTTGTTTGTTATTCTATTACGTTATTGCTACAGTATTATTCTGCAGTTGTGGGCTAAAAAAAAATTTTGTTGAATAAACACCAATAAAGAACAATTTGACTGGAAATTAAACGAAAACATTTAGATTTTTTCCCAGATTTCATGGTTGTCTGAGTGTATACACCCTGGATTAACATGCCACTCAGTTCTCTTTCTTACTGCTCCTTGCACTTTGTGGATTTGTAAGGTTCTTGGGTAGTTTTCATAATGAAATTTCCATTCATATATAATTTTGTTGGGAATGTTTGCTACTCATTTTTATTGACCACTCATTTCACATAATGTGTCAATGAGACACTACTCAACCTTAAAACTGTTTCTTTCTAACAAAGATTTTCTTTCTGCACCAGCCCCTGTGCACTATCCATAAAAGGCGCCCATTAAACTTTCCAAGTAACTTTAGGAAGGAGACCTAGATTTTAAATGCTGCTCAAGGTCAAAGTCTCAGAAGCTGTCATCCCACAAAGCTCACCTGCTTCTGCCCCTAATCTGGCACAAGTGGCTGCAGCCACCACTCCCCTGGAGGAACGGGTTGTTCAGCAGCAGCGCGACTCCCTTCACGGCCGTCAGCACCACGCAGTACACGTCCTCCATGGCCACTGTAAAGTGACTCTTCTTATATTAAGAGGCAAACTGATGTGAGAGCAAAACCGAGGAGCACATGACTGGCCACAGTTAATTTTCAGAAGTTGAAATACCGATTTTCACAAATCCAGACTTAAATGCAGAGAAGAAACTGCCAATTTTTGTCAATTTTGTGTGTTTTTATTGGCAGTAGTTACCATTTCCACTCCTGATCCTACATAATGGTCAGCTGCTCTGTTCATTTTTCATGTACACTTTGGAGTGTATGCAAGCACACAATTTTATTACTATATTACCAAAAAGTTGCCGAAATATTACAGATTACTGTTTACTCAAATTTACTCCACAAATGATTCACACGAATAAAGGACTAAGGATATTTTCACTTTCAGACAACTTAGCTCAGTTAACATTCGGCTGCTCTAGAATTTTACAGTATCGAAGGTGGCATGGGAGGAGGGGGGGGGGGGGGGGAGACAGAGAGAGAGAGAAGAGAGAGAGAGACAATACCAGAAGTAATTTATACGACTATTTAATAGAATGACCATATTTATGCTTACACAATGCTCCATTCTCACATGACACATTCACAGTGACAGGTTAAGGCAGCAGCTATATCAACGGCAAACTTATTGCTCACTAGATGAGTCACCCAAACAAATAACCCACAAGCTGACCACGATCTCTCAGAAGTTAATTCCATGTTACAATAAATTCCGTTTTATACATTCTTTACACAAAACGCATGCTATAACATGTGTTATAATGTGTCATTTAGTCTTGGCCACAGGAGTGGACAGAGATGATCACAGTACAGTAAAAAATACATAGCAGTCATACACTCAGCTGGTAAACAGTAAAGTTGCCCTATTTACCAGTTGTAGCTCTGAGCTTCAACAACTTACTAACAATGAAATACTAGGAATTTGTGGCAGCTTTTAAATGTTTCTCTAGGCACAGAAAACCAAAATTTGCCACCAGAAATATTTCTTGATGTTTCCAACACATGCACAGCACCCAGAGTGTATAAGTTGGAGAAGAGAAAAAGTAACAAGCTTAAGCTCTTGCCCATTGGGTGTGCTCAGATGGCACTGAATGGTTGAGGTAGACATCACAGTACCTCTAAGTGTGGAGCGGAACTAATTTATGCCAGTCCAGAACTGAGCCAAGCTAATTTGCAGCCAAAGATGACTGGAGATGTTACTTTTCCAAAGTAAATGAATATGACATCTGTTGCATCCATGGCAGAGTGGCATGTATGTGAAACATGGGCGTGGATAAAGGATCATTTGCCAATACATTCCTCAGGTGTGGGTAGTTAAGACCTTAAAACCAACAGAGGCTATCTTTCTGAAGTGAGCTTTCATAGAAAGGAAATCAAGCATATATGAAGCACCTTATGACACACTTTTTAGTTCATGAGGTCTCCATTAGATCCAACTGGTTTGCTGGGTACATGACAATTCAAAAATAGACACTTTTACTCTTGTGTGCAGAATAGTATGTGGTTTATGAAGCATTTTAAGCTTTTCACAGTTTATGGGACACATTTCCCACTAAAGTAATACTGTTTTAAACAAATGGGACACATCTATTGGGCATTTAGTGCGTAGCTTTTTGAACCGAGGAAAATGTGATTGGCTAGCAGTTGAATCTATGGATGACTGTGAGCAATAAAGTAGGGCAGCATGTCTGGCAATGTGGATCAATCTCTGGAAAATATCTGTCATCCAAGAGTGAAGCAACTGTGTTTCCTTTTACATCACATTCCCTTTTGATACAATGCTACTCCTCAGTCATGCTTTAGGTTTGCACATTATTTTTATTATTGTGATGTGGCGGTCATCTAAACTTCATATACTGTAAAAATGTTACATGCTGAAAATTTGTGTGCAATGTTTCATGTTGTTCATTGTTATGAGTGTGCATTGGTATTGTCAAACTGAGTGAAGCTGACCAATTTTAGATTTCAAATTTATTGATTTCAGAAATATTATTGCACTGTTCTTCCTTTCTGAACATTGCTATTGAACTGTAGTAGAATATTTTGTCTTATTACCTTTTGCTCTGACAGATCAGAAGTAAAAAACCTGCGTCTCAACTTGATCACACCTGGGGTTCATTTGACCCATTATCTTGTCTGGTAACTGTGGATGGTTTTACTATGATGATTTTTTAAAGTACCACAATTGAGAAGTAAATACTGCATAGTTAAATTTATCTGTTTCTCATCCTGATAAGACTTTCCAACCAAAAGTTTACTTTGAAATCCCTGTATTCAAACAAAAAATTGCAATATAGAAAAGAAGGAAATGGCAAACTATATCAATAACTATTTTTTAAATGTACCACCTTTGCTAAACTTAAACTTCACAAAAAAAAAAAAAAAAAAAAATACATGCTCCAAGGGTTGCCTGCAGCATGAATATTCCCTCAACAAATGAACAGGAAGTCATTAGAGTGATTACAAGCTTAAAACCAAAAATGGCAGCAGGTGTTGATGAAGTACCAGTTTCAATCATAATCAGGGTTGCAGTGCAGATTGCAAAACATTTAGCACATTTTGCAAATTTATCATTTAGTGAAGGTGTGTTTCCTCAGCGATGGAACATCTCAAAAGTGAGACCACTATTCAAAAATGGAGATAGATATAAAATAGAAAACTACCACCCCATATGAATTCTTCCTCCTTCCTCCAAAATATTAGAGAAACTGATGAAATTGAGAGTCACTAGTTACCTAGACAATAATAAAGTTTGGAAGAGTAATCAACATGATTTTCATGCAAAACAAAGCACAGAAACTGCAGTCATAGACTACACCCAAGAAATAATTAAAAATCTGGAGAAAAACAAAAGTGTAGTACGAATCAATTTAGATGTATCTAAAGCTTTTGATATGGTCCGCCATGAAATCCTCCTTCATAAGCTGGAAGCAGTAGTTATTAGAGGAAGAGTTAAAATGTGGTTTGAGTCATATCTCAAAAACAGATCTCAGATTGTAGAGCTCACCACTGTAAATTCAAACCAAAAATAAGGTTAGTTTCAGAAGCAAAAGAAGTTCCTTCAGGAGTACCCCAGGGCAGCATCTTAGGGCCACTACTCTTTCTCATATATTTCAATGATTTACAGTTACAATATGATACAGCCAAAATTGTACTATACACAGATGACACAAGTCTGATAGTGCTTTGATTTGATTTATTTCATGTTCCATAGGTCAAACTGTGTTGGATACACAAGGATGTGAAACGAGTCAGTTTTTTTCAAATACAATCTGATAATCTTATAGCATATACAGAAATTTGAGTACATAATTATATAAAAATTTATACAGTAAATTCTTTGGGCAGCAATACAGAAAAAGAATATACATATTTTCTTAGAATCATTAAAGATTAGATTAGATTAGTTTTCGTTCCATAGATCCGTGCTGAGGAGATCCTCATGGATGTGGAACATGTCTTTTTTTTTTTAAGCTGAAATAACAATACTAATAGTATGAATATATACAATACATCATTTGTTTCTATTAAAAAATTCGTCAATGGAGTAGAAGGAGTTGGCCACTAGTAAGTCTTTCAAGCTCCTTTTAAACTGATCTTTATTTGTAACTAAATTTTTTATGTTTACTGGCAAATTATTGAAGATGAGTGTTCCTGAGTAGTGGACCCCTTTTTGAACTAAAGTAAGTGCTTTTAAGTCCTTGTGCAGATCATTTTTGTTCCTGGTATTGTATGTATGAACTGAGGTTGGAAAAAGAGATATATTAATTAGGACAAATTTCATTAATGAGTAAATATACTGAGAGGCAGTAGTTAGTATACCCAGTTCTTTGAAGAGGTTTCTACAGGACGTCCATGAATTTACTCCACAAATAATACGTATTACACGCTTTTCGACTCTGAAAACTTTTGTTTGACTTGAAGAGTTACCCCAAAATATTATACCACTACACTACAGAAAACAGATACAGATCACACACATGTACAGAGCTCAGGTTAAATAACATTCTTAGTGGAATTATGTCAACTTGTATTATATAATATTAAAATATTACAATTTATTTAGTTAAAAATTCATTTAGACTGTAAAAAGCTTTTTCTAGCAGAAATATTTTAGTGCTTTCTTAAACTTACTCTTGTTATGAATCTCTGTCTTTATTTTGGGGGAAGAGCATTGAAGAGTTTTGCTCCAGTGTAGTGGACACTCTTTTGTGCCAAGCTCAAATTTCTGAGTTCACTGTGTATGTCATTCTTCCTCCATGTGTTGTACTCATGATAATTACTGTTTGGTTGAAATATCTCTATATTTTTACAAACAAAACACATGAGAAAAAAATATGTTGGCATGTAGCTGTCTATATTTTAAGTTTACGAAAACTATTTCTACACGAGTCTCTTGGGCGCAGTCTGCATATAATTCTTAAAGCTCACTTCTGTGCAAAGAACACTTTCCCTGCTAATGGCTGGTTGCCCCAAAAAATAATTCCGTACTCAATGAGAGAGTGAAAATAGCCATAGCATGCCACTTTTGCAGTGTTAGGTTCAACACATGTAGTGACAACCTGTAAAGCGTAGGTAGCAGAGCAAAGCCTCTTACAGTGATCAATAATATGTGAAGACCACTTCATTTTCTTGTTAATGTGCACTCCAAGAAATTTTGTTGTTTCCATTCATGCTATTGGTTGATTTCCACATGTCACACTTATCTCTCTCTCTTTTTCTGTTTTTGTACAGAAATGAATAAAGCTGGTCTTACTGGAATTTAATGAGAGATCATCACCTTGAACCAGTTAACCACATCTGAGAGTATGTGATTAATGAGTTCCTCAAGATTGTTGTCTGTTCTACTGCTCATAAAAATTGTGGTATCATCAGCAAATAATGTAAATTTACATGGCAGGCTTGTACAAGATGGTAGATCATTTATAAAAATCAGGAATAATAGTGGCCCAAGACTTGAGCCCTGAGGCACTCCACATATAATGGAACTCCATTCAGAATCTGAGGAAGTGTCACATACTCCACACGAGCAATTCAAGACAACTTTTTGTTTTCTGTCTTGGAGGTACGACTGTAGCCAATTGCCTGCAACACCATTTATTCCTACTAATTTTGAATTTTTGCAATAGAATCTGGTGATGAACACTGTCAAACACTTTGGATACATCACAGAAGACACCAAGCACTAGCATTTTTTCATTAAGGGTTTCTAGGACTTCATTTGCAAGTGTGTAGACTGCATCTTCCATTGAACGGCCCTTTTTGAAAGCCAAATTGGCTCTTGCTGAGAACTCCATTCTTCATGAGATGATCAGTAATTCTTACTTTAAAAACTCATTACAGTCAACTACTGACAAAATCCTAAAAAGTATTGAGACTTGGTTCAGTGCAAATAAACTTACACTCAATGCAAAGAAAACAAATTACGTATGGTTTGGTAAAATGATTCGGGATGAAGACATTAATCTAGAACTGGATGACAGACTAATAGAGAGAGTGCATTTTGTAAAAGTGTTAGGAATGCGTAAAGATGAAGCTATGAATTGGAAACACCATGTAAAATTTCTTACACACAGACTTAACTCAGCCTGCTTTGCACTCAGAGTTATTGCAAATGTTTACTCTCTAGAAGGCATCAAAATGGCATACTTTGGATACTTTCATTCTGTTGTCTCATTTGGAATAATGTTCTGGGCCAGCTCAAAATCTAATTTGAAAGACATTTTTATTTTACAAAACTGGGCTGTTCGAATAATTACCCACAGTCTAACTCAAGCTCACTGCAGAACTCTTTTCAAAAAGTTAGGAATACTTACTCTGCCATCAGTCTATATACTTAAATTTTTACTCTTAACCAAAGCTAATCTAAGCAATCTCCGCACAAATGCAGACTGTCACAACTATAACACAAGGAACAAGAATGATCTCCACATAGAACAGGTAAGAGGAACACGAACTCAGAAGCATGTAAGCCACGTGGGCATTAAGCTCTATAATGCACTGCCTCAATACATTAAAGATTTAAAAGACAATACAAATTTTAAATTGGAACTTAGAAAATTTTTAATTGATAAATATTGCTACTCAATACATGAATATCTCGAAGACCAAGAAAATAACTTTACAAACTAACCACCAAAATTTTCTATCTTTGTTTGTTTCAGCTTTTATTACACTTTACCATCTATAGTACTAGTTATATATTGTTACTGAGAAACAAATTACTATAAACCATTTATGTGCAAAGAAATTCTAAGTTTGCTGTCATTTATTATAAACACCACACAGCTTAAATTAAGTATAATGGGCTCTAATATATTACTCAACAAAGCAATCCATTGACCTGATCATAATTGGAACTGCAACAACTAGATACAGCCACATTCCACTTGACACAGTAAACGCACAGATGGCAATGCCAAAACGTGCTCAGTGAGGATCTGTAATAACAATGCCATTAAATTTGTTAGTAGGAAGGAAATCACAACTGACAAAATGTCATCAAAACAAAGTAAGCAAAACAAAATTGATGTTCCTATAAACCAATTTTTAATTTTTAAGATTATTTGTACTTCAGAGTGTTTTACCAAGTTTCTGTTTTGTGCATGGTATTTTGTTGACAGATCCAGCTGTCTTTCAGGTGCTTCAAGTTTTGCTGTTGTGCACTCACTGCTTGGACTCCAAACAGACTGAATTATTGTTTGGTCTCTCACTTATTTGTAGTGGAGCTATATTCCTGAACACCACTATGCCGTTTGTTATATATACACATTTTTTAAGAGCTACTGCTGATCCTGTCAATTGTAGATTCAAAATACTTTAACTCTGGAGAATGATATGGCCACTGACACTAAAAAACTGACTGCCAGTTACCAAGTATTGGATAAATTATTCATCCCACTGTCTAGTGTAATAGGTTTCCTGACGTCTTTATTTAAATATGTAAACTATGCTGTTCCAGAGACTGTTCACACCACCATACTGGTTCCATATTTTGTTTCACAATTATAATCAAGGCAGTGCTGAGTGACTGCAGCTTTGCTCTGTTTTAGTCACATATATCACTGGTGTTCCTTACATCTCTCCTTGACTGTTCAGACAGTTTGCCCCAAGATAAAAGATGCAACATTCACATGGAATATAACATACATTCAGATTTAGAAGACCTAGACCATCAACAGTATAAAGGATAGTTATTACCTTATGAGGAGAACACAAAGTGCCATGCCCTGATTACCCAGAAACTTCATTCATTTGAAGAGGGATGAAAATAAGCCGCCTTTTCATTTATGTGTATGTACTCACCAGTTATGGGTGAATGATGGTCAGAGTTTGAGAAACTTTAAGTGCCATTTAGTGCATAAGTAGTGCAACTGAAGCACATAGGTGACACGATGACTAGCATCACAGCTTTACATTAAGAATCCTGTGTTTGAAACACCACTTATTTCTATTTTTGTTCTTCATTTATCTACCCTCACCCACAGAAGTTTATTACATAAATGTTATCCACTGCATACTGAAATAGTGTTGGTCATGTTTGTTTAGTGAATGAATTTGAGGAAGATGAATAAATCAACGAGAAAACTGTTAGAAACTTTTCAGCGAAAATCCTGTCATGTATCTTTACTGAAAATGAATAACAAGTGGAAGTTTCTAGAAAAGAGATGATCCATTACACATGGTTTGCAGTCAGTTTATTGCCAATGCATGAAATCTTCAATCTTAATCATGTTCCCCAAGTGAAATTCGTTTGGAGGAATGTCACTGGCAGGCCTGCCTCCTTGCAATGCTCATGGTGTTCAAAATCTATTTTCAGATTTTTCTATGATGAGTGTCATCTAAGGGAATGCTCCAAGAGTTCCCGATAACTAGACATGAGAATAAAGCATCTCATTTGTATTTCATTCTTATGTTATAAGACCAAAAATATTGTATCCCCTGTAAATACAGTACACCCATTTAATTGCTTGTTACTGCCTGTTACAATACGTCTTAGTTCATTACACTGCCATGGAGGCACATGAAGTAGTCCCTTGTTAATAATGGGTAGAAAGTCTTTCGCAATGTATTTCTTGAATAAAAATCTCTCGGTGTACATGCCACATCAATTCAGGATGAAACTCCAAGCTTTCAACCACTACCTCCATGGTCATCATCAGGGCTAAAACTGACTGTCGTGAACTAGCGAGGTTCCCACTTTTATATGCAAAGAACGGCTTCTGATTGGCTGGATACATCATAGCAACAGCAATATGGCGCATAGTGGTGCCCTCTACTTCCATAGATGAAGTTTCTATCCTGCGTTGCTTGCAGCGCCATCCCTTGAAGCAGGAGGTAAAGTGTGGGAAGTTTTTCTCTGCGATTTTTCTTTATCCAGTGCTCTCTTCCAAGTGTTGCTAAGTGCATAGCCATTGTCTCTGTTAAAGTTATTATCGCTAAGTCTAATTTCGACTGCTTCCTGAATCACAGAGTCCCAGTAATTCGATGTGTGGGCTATTACTCTGGTTTCTTCAAATAAAATCTTATGCTTGTCAAGCTGGCTATGTTCAGCCACCGCTGATTTTTCCAAATACCTGTATTTCAGGTGGCACTGGTGCTCGATGCAGTGGTTGGCAATGGTTCTTACAGACTGGCCCACGTAATTCATGCGAATGAAGAAAATGCTAAAGACAAACATATGTAAATTTTGCGTTAGAATCTTAGCCTGCTATAAAATGGGATTCCCACTGAATATTTCAAAGTTTCCCCCTGCCCTCCACATACAGTAGAGTGGCAGTCTGAGTGTGGTATCATTGGATGTTCCCTCTCATACAAACTGGAATTATAATTTTCTTGATTTGACATGTAGTTTGAGATATTTCAATGTCATCAGTTAAAATGAACACCCTGTACAGTAAATGTGTGACACAAACCCAGTTTAATTATACAATTCATAAACCTCATGTATCCACAAAAGTGAACCACTCATCTAGCAACTCATGGACATGGGGAAAACTGAAGAAGTAAAGAAAATATGTGGTTTTGATCACATGGTGCAAAACTGGCTGCCATAGTTGCTACTGTGTCACTATTTTGGCTGAAAATAGTGTGCTTAATGACATATAAATTGTGTCTACAACTGTCATTTTTCAGAAACTTTAGGTATCTACAGATAGGCCAACACACATTCGCTTATTCTGACTCCACTTACACCGAGCGAAGTTTTTGGTAAACTTCATTAGGGCACTTGCAATATTCTCCCTGTTAGTTGAAGGGGGACCCAGAAGTAGAAGGGTTAGAACGAGAAGAACAGGAGGAACTAAATTGTTATGGACCAGAGGTTTTAACACCAGAACCTACACCGGAGGAAGTGATGCAAGCTATTAAGACCTTAAAAAACAATAAAACACCTGGAGAAGATCAGATTCAAAATTGTAGTTTTCTTTAAGTTTTCTTAATATATAACAGTGTTTACTAAGTTTCTTATTCAGTAGTTCAACATGTTTTTCCCATCTCATAATCTGAGATTCTTAACATGGTTTTAATGTGGTACTACTAAGATAGATTGCATAGTGAATACCTGATTCAAACTCTCTGAAAACTGCATGATTACAATTTCTTTGTGGGGCACTGACAAGTTATGCAAAGAAACATAGATTGTGCATAAGTTCATTTCTCGGTCCTGACTTCATAGATTTGTGTATGGGCAACTGTGTGATGGTTTGTGCAGATGCCTATTTGTAGATGCATAAATTGCAAAAACTATAAATATGTAAAATACTCATCTACTACAATTTAGCTATTAAACAGAAGATAGCAACAATGATATATTAGGTAAAGAAGTTTAACACTGAACTGTACAACTAAGAAATGGCAACATTACAGGAACTATTTTATGATGTAACAGTGTGCATGATTCTGAAAATCCACCAAATGTTTAGAGAAAGTATGCTTTAAACTTGTATAGTTAAATAGAAGTATACATTTAACAAACAGAAAAATGAGGCCTACAAAACTATTTTAATGAATTGTGGAAATAATTACATTTTGCTATTTGAACACTCTAGATAAAAATTATGACTATATAGTTTTTGGGAAAAATGATAACTGACCATAGGAAAATGATAGCTTCTCAATGCTCTATAAGAATCTAAAAACAAAACATCTAGCAACATGGAAAAATTTTCATGGTTTGCATGTATAGTAGTTCATAAATAATTTATATTCAAATATAGGATTATCAGTATTTTGAGAAAGGTACTGTGAATATATTTTAACAGATGTTCAAATGAGATGAAAAAATAAAATGAAGTATGAGGAAAGAGTTCAACAGCTTGCAGAAAACGCTATCAAGCCCCAAGTTTGTGTGTAACAGTGTACTGCTTTCTGGAATTTTTTGGAGATCAGTATTTTCTCGGTACCTTTGAAAGGACATTGGTGTATATTCCATCATATAGGGCAATAATGAGGTCAGTAGAAGCCATTGAAAAATTTAAGGAAAGCCAGGTGCTTGAATGAAGGATGCAGAGAAAGCTATTTTAGAAGGATATTTTAAAAATATTTCACTGGTTCCTAGAAGAGAATCAAGCAAGACGGCTTCCCAAATTAATAGGAAACAGTTCTGTCAGAGTATTAGTGACAATGAAGCAAAGGCTAATTTCGGATGAAAAAATTCAAATCCTTCATGGAAGATATCAATACATTGCAAGCCCACTGCTAGAAGTGCAAGAAAATTAGGAATGTTTGAAAATATTCGTATGTTACCAAAGGTTTTAGACATTCTGCACACTGTGGAGGGAACATTCCTGAAAACCTAAAACCAGTTTGTTTGTGGCGATGTACTCCCTGTAGTACATCAGAGAAAGAGCCTTCTATACAGTTTTGACAACACTGATAATGCACTTTTTTGCAATCTACTCTGATGTTTATTTCAGTTGTGGGACGTCTGCTACATATAGGGAACCCCAAAAATTACATCAAAGTAGGGATGAAAACAGGCATGCTGAGGATAACCAATGCTAAAAAGCTAATCTACATGTGCAGCAGTGAGTGATACTTCACATCACGGGATCTTTTGGTGAGTCCTATTTTTGTTAGGAACACAGCATTGCAGACAAGGTACTGAATTAACATTAAGTGGTGCAGGTCTGAGCACAGCAGGAAACACACATTCTGTCAGCTTTCTGTGTACAAAGGGTCCAAGTTCCCTGGTATTAGCAAACTTGTGCTCACTGAGTGTTAGCCTTTGGGAAATCCTAAAACAGATTAACCACAGTCCCAGAGTCTGATACTACCGGTTCTTTACCATAGTCATCCACCTGTTGTCATATGGAAAGTGCACTCAAACCTTCCCAGATGCTGCAACACACCCGGCTCACACGTAATCAATCCCCTCGTGAAATTTCACAAATATGCCAATGAGTAGCTCTCTCATGGCTATACCCACACTGAAGTCTAGGAGAAGCATTTTTGGCTTTACAGCAATGTGGGTTATTTCACTGTTTCAGCAATAAAGCCAACACATTTACACAGAGCCAATACAGTTACGGTCTTTAGGAGTCACTAGCGCCATGTGTGTGGGTGCTCAAGCAGCTACATAAAGGACAGATGGAGATAAATGCCTGTAGGTACTACTTTAGCAGGACCACATGAAAGTACCCTACTTGATTTGGATAAGCCTGGTTTAGTTTCAGGCAGTGTCAAACAGATGATGTGGTTCACATGGGAAAGAAAACATATGCTACCATTGTTCGACCAACTGAGCAGATCCAGGCCGAATTTCTCAAGTATGGTGGGGAAACGCTGTGGAAAACAATTGACAATAATCCTGAATATCTGGCAAGAGGAGAGCATGCCAAAGGAGTGGAAAACTGCTATAATGTGCCTTCTACATAAAAAAGGAGATAAATTAAACTGCCGGAACTATCGAGGAATCTCCCAACTAAATACTACATATAAAGTTTTCTCCAAGATTCTAACCAGCATGCTTACTCCATATGTGGAAGAGAGAGTTGGAGACTATCAGAGTGGCTTTAGAAGAAATAGGTCAACAACTGACCAGATATTCACATTGCACATAATACTTGAAAAATGTTATGAACATAAAATTAACATACACCAGCTTTATATTGACTTTAAACAAGCCTACGACAGCCTGCCCCCCCCCCCCCCCCCCCTTGAACCATGGACCTTATCGTTGGTGGGGAGGTTTGCGTGCCTCAACGATACAGATAGCCGTACCGTAGGTGCAACCACAATGGAAGGGTATCTGTTGAGAGGCCAGACAAACGTGTGGTTCCTGAAGAGGGGCATCAGCCTTTTCAGTAGTTGCAGGGGCAACAGTCTGGATGATTAACTGATCTGGTCTTGTAACACCAGCCAAAATGGCCTTGCTGTTCTGGTACTGCGAACGGCTGAAAGCAAGGGGAAACTACAGCTGTAATTTTTCCCGAGGGCATGCAGCTTTACTGGATGATTAAATGATGATGGCGTTCTCTTGGGTAAAATATTCCGGAGGTAAAATAGTCCCCCATTCGGATCTCCGGGCGGGGACTACTCTAGAGGACATCATTATCAGGAGAAAGAAAACTGGCGTTCTACAGATCTGAGTGTGGAATGTCAGATCCATTAATCGGGCAGGTAGGTTAGAAAATTTAAAAAGGGAAATGAATAAGTTAAAGTTAGATATAGTGGGAATGAGGGAAGTTCGGTGGCAGGAGGAACAAGACTTTTGGTCAGGCAAATACAGGGTTATAAATACAAAATCAAATAGGAGTAATGCAGGAGTAGGTTTAATAATGACTAAAAAATTAGAAGTACGGGTAAGCTTCTACAAACAGTATAGTGAATGCATTATTGTGGCCAAGATAAACACGAAGCCCATGCCTACTACAGTAGTAAAAGTTTATATGCCAACTAGCTCTGCAGATGACAAAGAAATTGATGAAATGTATGAGGAGATAAAAGAAATTATTCAGGTAGTGAAGGGAGATGAAAATTTACTAGTCATGGGTGACTGGAATTTAAGAGTAGGAAAAGGGAGAGAAGGAACCAGGTTTTAAATTGTAAGACATTTCCAGGGGCAGATTTGGACTCTGACCACACTCTACTGGTTATGAACTGTAGATTAAAACTGAAGAAACTGCAAAAAGGTGGGAATTTAAGGAGATGGGACCTGGATAAACTGAAAGAACATGAGGTTGTAGAGAGTTTCAGGGAGACCATAAAGGAACAATTGACAGGAATGGGGGAAAGAAATACAGTAGAAGAAGAATGGGTAGCTTTAAGGGATGAAATAGTGAAGGCAGCAGAGGATCAAGTAGGTAAAAAGACGATGGCTAGTAGAAACCCTTGGGTAACAGAAGAAATATTGAATTTCATTGATGAAAGGAGAATATATAAAAATGCAGTAAATGAAGCAGGCAAAAAGGATTACAAATGTCTCAAAAATGGTATCAACAGGAAGTGCAAAATGGCTAACCAGGGATGGCTAGAGGACAAATGTAAGGATGTAGAGGCTTATCTCACTAGGGGTAAGATAGATACTGCCTACAGGAAAATTAAAGAGACTTTTGGAGAAAGGAGAACCACTTGCATGAATATCAAGAGCTCAAATGGAAACCCAGTTCTAAGAAAAGCAGAGAAAGCAGAAATGTGGAAGGAGTATATAGATTGTCCATACAAGGGCGATGTACTTAAGGACAATATTATGGGAATGGAAGAGGATGTAGATGAAGATGAAATGGGAGATATGATACTGCGTGAAGGGTTCGACAGAGCACGGAAAGACCTGAGTCGAAACAAGGCACCCGGAGTAGACAACATTCCATTAGAACTGCTGACAGCCTTGGGAGAGTCAGTCCTGACAAAACTCTACCATCTGGTGAGCAAGATGTATGAGACAGGCGAAATACCCTCAGACTTCAAGAAGAATATAATAATCCCAATCCCAAAGAAAGTAGGTGTTGACAGATGTGAAAATTACCGAACTATCAGTTTAATAAGTCACAGCAGCAAAATACTATCGCAAATTCTTTACAGACGAATGGAAAAACTGGTAGAAGCAGACCTCGGCGAAGATCAGTTTGGATTCCGTAGAAATGTTGGAACACGTGTGGCAACACTAATCTTACGACTTATCTTAGAAGCTAGATTAAGGAAAGGCAAACCTACGTTTCCAACATTTGTAGACTTAGAGAAAGCTTTTGACAACGTTGACTGGAATACTCTCTTTCAAACTCTGAACATGGCAGGGGTAAAATACAGGGAGCAAAAGGCTATTTACAATTTGTACCGAAAGTAGATGGCAGTTACTAGATTCGAGGGGTATGAAAGGGAAGCAGTGGTTGAGAAGGGTGTGAGACAGGGTTGTAGCCTATCCCCGATGTTATTCAATCTGTATATTGAGCAAGCAATAAAGGAAACAAAAGAAAAGTTCGGAGTAGGTATTAAAATGCATGGAGAAGAAATAAAAACTTTGAGGTTTGCCGATGACATTGTAATTCTATGAGAGACAGCAAAAGACTTGGAAGAGCAGTTGAACTGAATGGACAGTGTCTTGAAAGGAGGGTATAAGATGAACATCAACAAAATGAAAATGAGGATAATGGAATGTAATCGAATTAAGTCAGGTGATGCTGAGGGAATTAGATCAGGAAATGAGACACTAAAGCAGTAAAGGAGTTTTGCTATTTGGGGAGCAAAATAACTGATGATGGTTGAAGTAGAGAGGATATAAAATGTAGACTGGCAATGGTAAGGAAAGCGTTTCTGAAGAAGAGAAATTTGTTAACATCGAGTATAGATTTAAATGTCAGTAAGTCGTTTCTGAAAGTATTTGTATGGAGTGTAGCCATGTATGGAAGTGAAACATGGACGATAAATAGTTTAGACAAGAAGAGAATAGAAGATTTTGAAATGTGGTGCTACAGAAGAATGCTGAAGATTAGATGGGTAGATAACATAACTAATGAGGAGGTATTGAATAGAATTGGGGAGAAGAGGAGCTTGTGGCACAACTTGACTAGAAGAAGGGATTGGTTGGTAGGACATGTTCTGAGGTATCAAGGGATCACCGATTTAGTATTGGAGGGCAGCGTAGAGGGTAAAAATCGTAGAGGGAGACCAAGAGATGAATACACTAAGCAGATTCAGAAGGATGTAGGTTGCAGTAGGTACTGGGAGATGAAGAAGCTTGCACATGATAGAGTAGTGTGGAGAGCTGCATCAAACCAGTCTCAGGACTGAATACCGCAACAACAACATGATAGCACCTCAAGAGTGGCATTGAAGAATGTACTGGAAGAGGCTGGAATACCTAAGAAGCTCATTAAACTTTCTGTGATGACCCTCAGTGAAACCAACTGTAAAGTAAAAACACAGGGCGAAATCTCCAGAGAAGTGGAAGTGAAGAACGGACTTAGACAGGTTGACAATATCTCCTGATTGCTATTCAGCCTTTGCCTAGAAAAAGTCATAAGCCAGATAGAGTTAAATAAAGGAGGAACCTTCTTAAATCGTTCACTACAGTACCTAGCCTATGCTGACAATGTGGCATTACTCACACGAAACACTGGTGTGCTAGGTGAAGCCTATCAACAAATGGAGAAAGGTGCAAGGGAACTTGGCCTGACAGTCAACATCGAAAAGACCAAATATATGGCAATGACCAACCAACAAAACCTACCAAAACTCAGGATTGCTGACAGGGAGTTTAAAAGGGTGAGAGACTTCAAGTACCTTGGGTCGGCTATCACTGAGACAAATGACATTGGCATTGAGGTGAAAGCCAGAATAGCAGCAGATAACAGATGCTACTTTGCCACATTACCCATGCTTAGGAGTTCGTTTCTATCACGAAAATCCAAAATCCTCATTTACAAAACAATTATAAGACCAGTTGTTATGTATGGTGCCGAAACATGGACCGTAAATTAGGAAAGGACCCTTAGCATATGGGAAAGAAAGGTGCTATGTAAAATATATGGCCCAGTATATGAGCAAGAAGGTTGGCGCATCTGTACGAATGCAGAACTACAACAGCTTTTTGAAGAACCTGACATTGTTACTACCATTAAAATAAGAAGACTGCAGTGGGCAGGACACGTGGCCAGAATGGAATAAGACAGAGCATGTAAGAGGATTTTTGATGGCAAGACTGGAGGCAGTTGGTGGGGGGGATGCCCCAGAAAGAGATGAGTGGATGGAGTTGAAGAAGACATGAAAAAAGCTGGGTGTCAGAGGATGGAGACAGAAAGCCATGGATCGGATAGAATGGCAGGATATTGTGACGCAGGCCAAGGCCCTTCAAGGGCTGTAGAGCTGAGGAGTAAGTAAGTAAGTTGAAGGAAGGGAATTACACTAGATGTCTTGTTTCCAAAAATCTCTTTCTCCTTTTTGGCATGCCTAAGACGGACAAGTTATTTTTGGCTTCTCTTCCTCAATCTCCTTCTCTTCTTTCTCAGGCATTCTTGCTTTTGACTGTATTGCCTGTTCAATAGTTCAGCCTAGCAGGAGTCAAAGTGACAAGTACATGTAACAGCCAAACTTCCAGCACCTGAAGAAGATGACTATGCCATCAACATATTGTGCACAAAACTGGAAGTTTCAATTCTGCCGCCGGGCTGGCCGAGCGGTTCTAGGCGCTACAGTCTGGAACTGTGCGACCGCTACGGTCACAGGTTCGAATCATGCCTCAGGCATGGATGTGTGTGATGTCCTTAGGTTAGTTAGGTTTAATTAGTTCTAAGTTCTAGGGGACTGATGACCTCAGAAGTTAAGTCGCATAGTGTTCTGAGTAATTTACAATTCTGCCAAAAATAAGGGTGTACGTGATTAATCCCACTGAGGAAATGAGATTACAGTTTCTATGCTGTTAGAAACAATACAAATCAATAACTCTACAGTTCTTCATAAATACCTACTGGCTAGTGAGAATACAGCAAAATTATTTATATAGGATTTGATCTTTGAATATGCCAGGATAAATGAGTTGTGCGAACAAGATGACAGTTTCAAGATTAGCATCCACCAAAATTTAAGTGAAAATAACCATAATTAAGGGATCCATGACATGGAAATATAACAAAATAAATTTATTCATCAATTTTAGTTACACGGCAGTCATTGCTGAACCAGAATATGTGAGTGTCTATTCTTTGACCTCTGCTTTACAAGTTGGTCAGCCTGGTGCTAAGTGAGTGTAGGTAACAGCTGAGCATCATTACAGCACTGTTTTCATTTTACTCTTCATGATCTAAAATAGGGTACCACTCATTTCACAAGACTTTCTGCAAATATGACATTTTGACATGACACTCAATACTGACAACTGATGGAGCTGCAATCTATTTTGTAACAAGGAAGAATACAAATTTTGTTGCTTTTTCTTCCACTCACACCAATTTGAACTGTCCTCAGGTACCTGCCTAACCCCACACTTCGAAATTGCTTAATATTTATTTTGTTATATGTTCTCAAATCAGATGGAGACATAAATAACTTTTAATATTGCAGAACATACTATATTACTTTCCTAATGAAGTCCCTAAATGTGTTAATGTTAAGAACAAAATATTTTCATGTAGAAGGAAAAGAACATACAACTTCATAAACTACAACATTATCCATTATGTTAGCACCACATCATTCGATATTTGTGTCCTGTGTCATCATAGCACCTTTTGAAGGCTTAAATTAATGCATTGTGAATGAAATTTAGCAATAATCTTGAGATGTCTGAAATTTTCAGTGCGCTGTTACCTTGAAATAGGGCACTACAAATATTAATACACATATGTTCCATGCTCATCCATGAAAAAGTCGTATGATGTTTAGTTATAATTTTTATTACAATAAACTGTACCAAGAATGGAGTGTTTTTGTAAATCATACACAAGCATGAGCTCTTGTGAGAGGCTCTCATGCTAATTAAAGTTCCTGCTGCTGTTAACAGAGGATCTTTTCATTCTGTCTGTCCAGAGGCCCCCAGTTGCCACATATTGGAGAATTAGTGTAACTGCCAATGAATATAGACAAAACCACGCCCCCCCCCCCTTACAATGTCAACAGCAAATGTTATAAAATCTATCTATAGATACTTAGCTAACAAAAACTTGCTTCATAATAGTAAGTGTAGGCTGAACATATTTTATAAAAAATTTTAAATGTGTTTTCCCCAAAAGTATGACATTTTTAGTTTTAAAATACAATTTGCTTTGGAACTACTATGTCTTTATCAATGAAACTTGGTACAGCCATTGCAAGATAAAATGTTGCACTGGCATCCACTACATGGCAAACTTACTGAGGTCAATCTTCTTGACTTTGGAAGCACCATCGAATTTGTTAGCTAAATACAATGTGCACTGGCCATAATGGCCCAGAACAGATCATGCCCCAGAGAAGTTACCGATGTGGATCCTGCGAGCCTCTTGAAGATGTGCTGGTCAATACCAGCAGATGTTCACACTCTACTACAATGTGTTTCTACATGTACAACTTCTGCCACCTGACACTAAATATTCCTTGGGGGCAGAAATGTGACTGCTAGAAAACTTTCACTCTATGCTGCATTATCCTCTGAGACAATTCAACTGAGATTAGGAGGATTTATTCTACAGAACTCTGCATGATTGATAACATCTTTCAGAAAATCTTCAGGGAAACTAGAGCTTATGACATTTATTGTATGTTTTAATTTCTAATGTTTGTGCTTAACAGTAATGGCAACTGTAGGATGAATCTTGCAATTCAGAACCAGAGTACCTGAAGTCTCAATAATTTCCATGTGACTCTTGCATCCCTATTTGTGGTTCATAATGGAAATTTTTATACTCAGGCAGATGTCACATGCTGCTAATAGAAACTGTCAGAGCAAGGAGGGACCTTCTTATTGGTTTTATAGAATTTAGGATGCCAGTTTAATTTTTCCTTTTCTGATTTTGGCAACAATGCATACACAATATTTACAGGAAATTTCTTGTTTTAATCAATTCAACGCACTGGCACAAATCCATTTCAATAGCTTATCATACTTGTGCTTAAATAGTTATAAAACACTAAAATTTTTATCTAGCACTACATTAACACCATCAGTACATGCTCCAGTTGTCATTCAAATACCCTGAAGAAAAACCATACTTAGAAATTTTAAAAGTTCAGATCTATTGTCCCTGCATATGTTTTTTGAAGTTCAGTCATTTACATACATTGTCACATACTGGAATCCTACGATATTATGAACAGAGCTTCTTCCCCACTTTCTGCAGTTCAGTGTCTGCACAGTAAACCATTGAGCCAACAGTGCTTTGCCCATGTCAAAACTATTCTACAATGTTTTGGAAGACCAAATTTGGTTAAGATTTAGCTACAAAATTAGCTGTGTGAAACATTTTTAATACTTTTGAAAAATGTCTTTTTGGTGTTCAGCTACAAGCTTGTTCGCAGCATTATTTTTTCTTTGTCTGCATGCAATTAAATGGGCTTTGGAATTCCTACAATTATGAATATTAATCAGTGATGTTAAATGAGCTTGTTTACTTCCACAGATTGAACCAACCTAAGTACACTACACTTTAGATATGGACACTCCCTGTGATTTACTCATTCTTTCATTCTGTTCATATACAGTGCAAGTGTGTGGTTACCAGTCTCATTCTTTGAACTGTGCAGTCAATTTTCTGCAGCTGAGGCTCAAACTCACTGAAATAATGCGCTATACTGTTTCATACTGAAAAATGACACCTTTCAATTACTAGGACATTTTATACACCTATTTTAAAATGTAATATATCGGGGCTGAAAACAGGCAAGTTACACAAAGAGCCATAGAGGTAAACAGAACTTTTTGATTCAGTGACTATCTCCTTACTGGCAAGAAAATTAAAACAATACTCATCCCATCCTGCCATGACAGATGACTGAAGCTGTTAATCAGACTATAAATACACAAATGACAGACAAAATGACTGAAAATTAATAGCTCAACTGATTACTGCAAAATATTGTAGTAGGGGATTAATATGTGACATTTAATGTTCTGAAATTGCAGATGCAGTATCAGCATAAGGATGCAGGAAATGTTGTTATCTTATGAGGGTGAGTCAAATGAAAACCTTAAATATTTTTTTAAAAATGTTATTTATTGTGTAGAAGTGGTACAGAGCTGTATCACTTGTCAACATAATCTCGCCCATGCTCAATGCAAGTCCTCCGGCGCTTACAAAGTGCATAAATTCCTTTAGAAAAAAATTCTTTTGGTAGTCCATGCAACCACTCATGCACCACACAGCATACCTCTTTATCAGAACCTTCCCATTGCATCTTTGATTGGTGCAAACATATGGAAATCACTTTGGGAAAGGTCTGGTGAGTATGATGGATGAGAAAGACACTCAGAATGCAAGTCTGTGACTGTTGCAACTGTTGTACGAGCAGTCATGTGCCTTGCATTGTCATGTTGCAAAAGGACACCTACTGACAGAAATCCACTTCGCTTTGATTTGATTTCAGGCCGCAGATGATTTTTTAGGAGATTTGTGTATGATTCACTGGTGACAGTGGTCCCTCTAGGCATGTAATGCTCCAAAATGATGTGTTTTTCATCCCAAAAGAGAGTCAGCATAACCTTCCCTGCTGATCATTCTGTTCAAAACTTCTTTGGTTTTGGTGATAAGGAATGGCGCCATTCCTTGCTCACTATCTTCATTTCTGGTGGTGGAAGTGAACCCAAGTTTCATCCCCAGTAACGATTCTTGCAAGGAAGCCATCTCCTTCTATTTCAAAGTGCCAAAGAAGTTCTTCACAAGCATCAACCTGTCATTCTCTCATTTCAGGAGTCAGCTGCTGTGGCACCCATCTTGCAGACACTTTGTGAAACTGGAGCACATCATGCGCAATGTAGTGTGCTGACCCATGACTGATCTGTAAACATTCTGAAATGTCATTTAGTGTCACTCGGCGATTTCCTTCACTGTGGCTTCAACTGCTGCAATGTTCTGTGGAGTTACCACTTGTTCTGCCTGATCTGAACGAGGAGCATCTTCCTCTGAAGTCACACCATTTGCAGACTTCCTACTCCATTTGTAGACTTGCTGCTGTGAAAAACATGCATCACTGTAGTGAACCTACATTTGTCAATGAATTACAATGGGTTACACAACTTCACTATGCAAAAACCAAATAACAGAAGGCTGTTCTTCTGTGGTACAAGCCACAAGTAGGGCAGCCATCTTTATACTGATACTGCAATGGTATGTGTGCATCTGCACTATGCTGCCACCTACAGGCCATTCTGCATGCTGTTTGTAGCACGATTACCAACTTACAGGATAACATAGCAAAATTTCGATTTGTTATTACAAATTTAAGGTTTTCATTTGACTCACCTTCGTACTAATGTCTTCTTATATCTTAAATTTCAGATAAGAGTGAAGTTAGATTACAGCATTATAGAATGCAACATCAGTGTGAGTAAGCACTGCGAAGGGAGTTGTCATGAATTTTCATGGATCATGTTACACGATGAGTATCAAAAGTGGTAATGTACACAAGCACGGCACATACCTGACCCCATGCACCTTGTGTTCATAATTTTTTGTTTGTCTGGGCCATTTACCAATGCTAAATTGACTGAACAGTTAATATTCTTAGAGTTAGAACCCAGCATTCACAATAATTAGACAATGAAACTAATTACTGTATTCACAAATGTTCTCCATAGTAAATAACAATGGGATGGTGTACCCATTGGCAAAAGTGGGAGATAACATCCGCCTACACTCCCTCCTCTGATATGGTCCTGTTGATCTAATTCTGAATGATTAAGAAAACATACTGCCTCTTGTGCAGTAGTCATTCCATTCATTTGCTTGAACACTGTTGCATAAATCCCATCACAAAGCAGAGCCTTTCATTTTCCCTCTCTCTTCTTTCGTACAAAAAGGTTTTGATTTTAAGGTAAGATGTGGTAGAGATTGTTGGGAAAAAAGTAAAAGATATTTAATACACTGTTGACAATGCATATATTCTGCACACTCATAAATGCAGTTTACAAATATGCTGATGGTAATTAAGGTTGCCATGCAGGCACAAATATTAGTAAAAATGGGTACAGTTTTGTTTGTAATGGTTTAATTACATTAGCAAAAATTGTGGCTACCTTGAAGATAATCAGAAGTAGCACGAAACTATTACTGTTATTGACCATTAAATTAGTTGTTGCAAAGATATGATACAACCACCAACATAGTGTAAGGATTTGCACTCACAATACATAATTTCATTTATAGCAATCTGGCTTCATTTGAGGTTAAGCATTTCCTTGACAGAAATAAATTCAATTGTAAACTGAAAGATATCGCAAAGCAAACCTAAACCTTGTTACCTACTGCAGTTAAATCTATCCATGCAGTTCCACAAAAATTCTGATAAAATTAACTTTGCAAATGTTAATGTTTGAAAACTATTGATATTCTAAGCATTTATCATATTAAGAGTGAAGCCCAATATTTAATATCTAATTAAATATTGTGTAATGGCCACTGAGCAGATTCAGAAGGATGTAGGTTGCAGTAGGTACTGGGAGATGAAAAAGCTTGCACAGGATAGAATAGCATGGAGAGCTGCATCAAACCAGTCTCAGGACTGAAGACCACAACAACAACAACAACAACAATGGCCACTGAAGTGCCTTTACAGCAGAAGAAAGCCAGATGGACCATCTTCTACACACCTCACTTTAAATTATTTTTTACTTAAATATTTCCACAGGAAGGGAGAGGTTTTGAATAGGAAGAGGAGAAATTCACTTTTGGCCATATATTACAAAAGAAAATATGTACATCACCACCTAGTGTGTCAGAATAGCTAAACGACTTAATTCTTAAACAGCAGAGACAATAGTAGGAGTCAGTCTTTGTACCAAGCCCTTTATTAATCTTAATGAGATGTCCATAATTACAAAGAATGTCTTTACATTGCATAGTTGCTCTTTGATAGTAAAATACATTTCATTAACATTTTTAACATGAATATAATTGAGTTGCAGGTTTCAAAGTTATTGTTGTATTAGCTATGATTTTTATCCACAGAAATACAGTAGGCAATGGCCACCAGTCCGCACAGTTTTTTAAATGCACTAAACACGAACTGATGACTCTAAGGATAACTTTAAAAATTAACAGTGGACTTCAGCATAACAACTTGGCCGAGAGTTTTATCAAATATTTGAATGCATTTATGACTCTACACAGAACACTATCATCTATCTACATACTGGAAAAGTCAAAATTAGTCTGTGTTGAACATTACAGGTAAGAGGAATTTTCATGCCTAAGTGTTGTGGAAAATTATAGAAAGAGAACCTAGTGAGATGGTTTCTGAAAATTCATGGATACTGCAGAATGTTTCTGCTTCATGTTGTAATATTGATAACTTTTCACATTTTGTAGTTCTTGTGGTTCATCTTGAAAAGTTTCAATTCAATTTATTATCATCCATTTTATCATATAAATGATATAGGAGTTGTCATATAGAGATATAGAAAGGAAGAGAGAGAGAGAGAGAGCATGATTTATATTTTTAACAATTAAGGGAAATAACATTTTCTTAGTAATGCTTTACATATTTTGTCTTCTTTTTATGTGCAAGATGAGAAAGAAAATTACAAGGATTATACAAAAAAAACCATAAAGGAAAATAACATTTTCTTAGTTACACTTTAATATTTTCTTCATTACACTTCACATATTTTGTCTTCTTTTTACATGAAAGTTGGAAAAACCTAAGGTTTATGCAAAAAAATCAAAAGATGAGCACTATCTGTTTAGATATCAAAGAAATTCATCAATATTATAGAAACTTTGACCTAATATTAGCCTCGTTAATTCTTTTTTAAATATATGTATGCTTTTTATTTCTTTTGGTAAGGCATTAAACATTATTGCGGGTAGATACATCTCACTATTTTTGTACAGGGATTTTGAATGTATGTTTCTAAGGAAATCATGCCTAGTTCTGGTTTGATAGCTGTGTACTTCACCCTTTAGAAAAGATAATTCTTGATTTGACTTCTGGAAACATACTGGTTCATACATGAATAAAGAGTCCTCTGCATGGACCTCTGTAGGCAACACCCTTCAGAATACGAATAGGTCTCTTTTGGAGCTTAAAACAACTTTTTGTGAAACCTGTATTCCCCCAAAATGTAATACCATATCTTAGATTACTATGTATGTAAGAGTAGCAGGCACATATTACTGCTTCAAAATTGCAGTTTTCTTTAAGTTTTCTTAATATATAACAGTATTTACTAAGTTTTTTATTCAATAGTTCAACACGTTTTTCCCATCTCATAATCTGTGATTCTTAACATTGTTTTAATGTGGTAATACTAAGATAGATTGCATAGTAAATACCTGATTCAAACTCTCTGAAAACTGCATGTTTACAATTTCTTTGTGGGGCACTGACAAGTTATGCAAAGAAACATAGATTGTGCATAAGTTCATTGCTTGGTCTTGACCCATAGATTTGTGTATTGGCAACTGTGTGATGCCTTGTGCATGATGCCTGTTTATAGATGCATGAATTACAAAAACTATAAATATGTAAAATACTCATCTACTACAATTTAGCTATTAAACAGAAGATAGCAACAATGATATATTAGGTTAAGAAGTTTAACACTGAACTGTACAACTAAGAAATGGCAACATTACAGGCACTATTTTATGATGTAACAGTGTGCATGATTCTGAAAATCCACCAAAAGGTTTAGAGAAAGTATGCTTTAAACTTGTATAGTTAAATAGAAGTATACATTTAACAAACAGAAAAATGAGGCCTCCAAAACTATTTTAAAGAATTGTGGAAATAATTGCATTTTGCTAGTTGAACACTCTAGATAAAAATTATTACTACATAGTTTTTGGGAAAAGTGATAACTTACCATAGGAAAATGATAGCTTCTCAATGCTCTATAAGAATCTAAAAACAAAACATCTAGCAACATGGAAAATTTTTCATGGTTTGCATGTATAGTAGTTCATAAATAATTTATATTCAAATATAGGATTATCAGTATTTTGAAAAAGGTACTGTGAATAAATTTTAACAGATGTTCAAATGAGATGAAAAAATAAAATGAAGTATGAGGAAAGAGTTCAACAGCTTGCAGAAAACACTATCAAGCCCCAAGTTTGTGTGTAACAGTGTACTGCTTTCTGGAATTTTTTGGAGATCAGTATTTTCTCAGTACCTATGAAAGGACATTGGTGTATATTCCATCATATAGGGCAATAATGAGGTCAGTAGAAGCAATTGAACAATTTAAGGAAAGCCAGGTGCTTGAATGAAGGAAGCAGAGAAAGCTATTACACAAGGGCATTTGAAAAACATTTCACTGGTTCCTAGAAGAGAATCAAGCAAGACGGCTTCCCATATTAATTGTAAACAGTTCTGTCAGAGCATTAGTGACAATGAAGAAAAGGCTAATTTCAAATGAAAAAATTCAAATCTTTCATGGAAGATATCAATATTTTGTACATTAAGAAATGGCCCTGTGACATTGCAAGCCCATTGCTAGAAGTGCAAAAAAATTAGGAATATTTGAAAATTTTCAAATGTGACCAAAGGTTTTAGACATTCTGCACACCGTGGAGAGAAGATTCCTGAAAACCTAAAACCAGTTTGTTTGTGGTGATGTACTCCCTGTAGTACATCAGAGAAAGAACAATTCATACAGTTTTGACAACAATGCATAGTTAAATTTTTTGCAAATCTAATCTGATGTTTATTTGAGTTGTAGGACCTCTGCTACATAAAGGGAACCCGAAAAATTACATCAAAGTAGGGATGAAAACAGGCATGCTGGGGATAACCAATGCCAAAAGGCTAATCTACATGTGCAGCAGTGAGTGATACTTCACATCACAGGATCTTTTGGCGAGTCCTATTATTTTTAGGAACGCAGCATTGCAGACAAGGTACTGAATTAACATTAATAAGTGGTGCAGGTCTGAGCACAGCAGGAAACACACATTCTGCCAGCTTTCTGTGTATGAAGGGTCCAAGTTCCCTGGTATTAGCAAGCTTGTGCTCACTGAACGTTAGCCTTTGGGAAATCTTAAAACAGATGAGCCACAGTCCCAGAGTCTGATACTACTCATTCTTTATCATAGTCATCCACCTGTTGTCACATGGAAAGTGCACTCAAACCTTCACAGCTGGTGCAACACACCCGGTTTACAGGTAATCAATTTAAGCATATCTTAAGTCCCTGTCCCCTCCTGACATTTCACAAATATGCCAATAAATAGCTCTTGAATGGCTATATCCACACTGAAGGCTAGGAGAAGCATTTTTGGCTTTACTGCAATGTGGGTTATTTCACTGTTTCAGCTATAAAGCCAACACATTTACACAGAGCCAATACAGTTACGTTCTTTAGGAGTCACTAGCGCCATGTGTGTGGGTGATCAAGCAGCTACAGAAAGGGCAGATGGAGATAAATGCCTGTAGGTACTACTTTAGCAGGACCACATTAAAGTATGCCTATTTGAACTGGATAAACTTGGTTTAGTTTCAGGCAGTGTCAGACAGATGATGTGGTTAACATGGGAAAGGAAACATATGCTACCATTGCTCGACCAACTGAGCAGTTACCAAAGAAATTTATTCACAATATGTCAGTTGAAACAGTAATGAGGTCAAAAATGCATATGACAAAATATTTGAAAATTCTAAGCATAATGAAATGTGTTTTAATTACCTGAGAGCAGCAAGTAGCATAATGTACAAATTCCATGCATTGGTACATAGTGAATATTTTCTGACAAATGTGTGACCTACTGCAGTTCACATAGGAGGATTGTTGTTTTCTGGCCTAAGGACAACCTTCAGGATGTGCAAGAGTCAGAAAAGAACTCACGTCACTTGATATGAACCAAGATGTCAACATACTTTGACTTTTGAAGTCTACATAAGGGAAATATTTATTCAGATATGCTATAAACTTTGTTGACTCCTTAAGCCAATGACACGGGAGCCATGACCCACAATTACAACAGCACACCTAACAATTCAGGTACAAGAGTTTCTGCACGCAGCAATTTTGAGACCAATAGATTGACTCTTCAGCCACATTAAAATGGACACCATAAGCCCAGACCTTGTGACATCAGACATCTCATTATGGGGAACAATTAAGTTCTACCTAGTCCAACATCAGTGCAAGACTAAGATTCACATCAAAGTGTACAACTTTCAGCGTAACAGATTTTCTCCAACCTCATCAAGCATGACAAGGAGATGCACAGGTAACTAAAGCAAAGTTGTAGCCATACAGATCCACTTGATGTACAGCATTTTTATCTAACCATTGCAGTATACAGTATACTATCAACTTAGTGGTACAGAGATTTATGCCACAAATTAACTTACGAAATGAAAATTAAAACTTCTGCAGCCATCTCTTTTGTATGTTAATTATGAAACTAGTTCTCATGTTCCATTACATGAACTTCAGGCCCATTGACAATGTAAACTGGGAGGTGTCCAATCCTATGTGCAGTCACAACAGGAGCCAATATAAAATAACCCACGTCTGTCAATCTCTGGTTTACATGACAAGCCCTTCATCCATCAAGGGACAACTCTTAGGACAACATTCAAACCTGAATGTCAGTTGTTGGTTGATGAACAAGGGGTAGTGTTGTGTAAGCCAGAGATCTGTGGACACCAGTTATTTAATTGCGTTGCCTCTTAGGATTGTACACAAGACTAGATTATTGTCAATTTACACTGGTCAAGGGGCCTAAATATGGGTATTATGGAACATCAGAGCCGGTTGCATAAATAAAAACCTGCAGTCATCTCTTGCATTTAATTTTCATTTCATATTGTACACCTGAAGTCCTTTTAGACATCTATTACATATATGAGCACACAAAAAAATTTCTTACATCCAGTTGAAGCGTCCTTCAACTTTCAGGTTAGCAGCAATGTGGCACTTAAAAAACCAGATTTATTTATCACAAATTTTTATAGCAATAGTGAATTGTTTATGTAGTGTGGAGAACTGAGCACTTTCCACAAAGTGCAGATGTCTCTCACAATTACAGTGAGAGTATGAACATTTTAATTAGCTGACTATTTCAGATACCAGGTGTAAACTTTCTTTTGGGGCACAGAATGGTGTTAACACACACACTGCTTTTCCTGTACCTTGCAACTGGGCCTGTCTCCTAAGTGACAGCTCATAAATACATGAGAAACATTCTACAATATTGTTGAATTGTGTGGGGCCCATACTAAACACTGCTAGCAGGATATTAACATAACACAAAGAAGGGCAGCATGAACAGTTACAGATTTACTTTTATCATCCAAGAGCATTCAAAAGATGCTGAAAAACTGGCAGGATCTTGAGATACCAGCTATCCCACAAAACAGTGACTAGTCACGGTTTGGATGCATCATTGCGATCTTTAAGGGAAATGAGCCAGCACAGTGAGAAAATTGCTCAGTTTTCCAACAGCACAAGATAGCTGAATGTTGTTCCATCTGCAGGGAAGTCCTGGAATGATCTACCAGCATGCAGTCCCCTCACACTACTGCTACAGCAGCATACTGCACATCGGTATTGGCTGAACTGATGGAGAACACTGCAAGGAAAGCTCTGAAGTTTCTCAGACTGGATGACAACTTCATGACAATGTGTGGCCTGATGTCACAAATCAAGTCTTGCAGTTTCTGGTGCTGCATCCACATTATAGCTCCAATCTTCCACCCTGTGATTTTCTTTTTAATTCCTACTGCTGAAGGCAAAACTTTGGGGCTTTTCATTTGTGAACATGAAGCAGTGCTCAAGAAGTGAGCAGTGCTCAAAAAGTGAGGATTCTCAAGGACCTGACAAAAAAAATGGCTTGCACTATGTGTTTGGAGATGCTATAAAAAGTGCATTTTATATAGAGGGGCGTACTTTGAAAAAGCTGCTAATGCTGAATTGGAGTAATAAACGTGTGTGAACAAAATTAGTCTCCATCTGTTGATCAGCCCTCTTAATTCATGTGATGTGGAGTGATTCACCAGACAAACCAATCTAGTTGATACCAGCTGACATGCCACTTGGACACACACACTTCTGAAGTGAGGACATTCATGAATGAGCAGTACTAGTGTGTTGGCCTCCAGCAGTGTACTGCTGACCTAAGTTCATAATTTTGTGTCAGATCAGGACTGTACACAGAATTTTACACATCTTACTTCAATCAAACAGAAGTTACTGAATTATTTTAAAACAAACTGTCAGATGAGAGCACAACATCTCTACACCTTCAGCTGAGTGTTAGGTTTTGTTTTCATTTATTGTACACAAGCAAACAATAGCATTGTTATTTTAGTGTGTACTACACACCAAGTGCCACTTATTCAGCACAGTAAGGGGGCAAACTGGCATAGTAAAGCCACAGTCCCAGTTTGTTAAGAACTGCACAAACCTCACAGCTAAGAATACAACCAACGAAAAATCCATCACACACTCCAGTGGTCAGCTGCAGAACAAAACGAGCCTCTGAGGCTTTAAATTGATAGTGCCATTGCGAAGCATATACATTCAAATGGACATCAATAGCAGACTAGAAGTTAGGCCATTATAGCACTTATGATTCAGGGCACTAACATTGTCACAGCAAGCACATAAAATTCATTTACAACTTTAATGCTGTGAGTGTCCTTTCCCAAAAAGAAATGTCCTGGCAATAATACAAATCCTTTTCATTCATACTTCTGTCATAACTAGTAACCAAAAGAATGCTAATTATTAATAGTGTAGCATTATTTAGGGGAAAGCTTTATAATGGTGAGTGAGGAGCATCTAAGATACAAGGTACAATGAGAGGACACTTCATAAAGTACGTTGTCTAAACTGGAAAATTCACACCAGATTGAATTAATGTCAACTTTGAGGAATATTTGGGATCTCTAGATTGGTAGCTTCTATAGCAGCCTGTAGTAATACTCTGTCATCATTAAAACCAGTCTCTGAAACAATTCTAAATTTATGAACTTGTAGAAAATTGAAAACGTCACAAAACGCATCTGCGTCTCTGAGAACATTTACTTGTATGCTCTAAAAACAGGAGGAAATGAAAGTGTTCTGGTTCTTCGATGGTAGATCCTGTTAAGTCAGAATTCAAAGGGGCAAAGTAGTATTGAACCAGCTGCCCAAGTCAGCGACAAGATCTTGTTACTGCCAGATAACAAAATAGAAATTCACTCAAGGTAAGCAGAAAGTTATGAACTTCTGACCAGAAACTGCCTTCAAGAAGACAAAATCAGAACTGCCCATAGCCATGAACACAAACACATAATATCCAAGTGAAGGTTTGTACTGGCCAACAATTTATGTGTTTAGTCACATTCATGTTTACAAGTAGACAAAGCAAACTGCCTTGTGGACAGCTCTTTATACTGAGCCCGGATTATCCTTGCAGCTGATACATACCCCTGATCTGGGATGAAGTCTACACTCAGTGATGAGTCGGCCTCCGTGCTTCTCAACAGCACAACCACCGCCTTCGTGTTCCTGCTTATTGTGAGCTCAGAATCGCTCCAGTACACATTGTTACCATAGGGATCTGCAAATGTCACTTGTTAGTCAGAAGAAATTGCCGTTTACTTACAACAACACAGTTAAACAGTCCACCCCACTCACCATATGACAAGCTTGTAATTGTCCCAATTCCTTTCTTGAGAAGTGATCTAATTAAATTAGTAGACATTGCCATGCAGAACCATTTCTTCTCTCCACTTTCACTCATTATTAGCATGTCTAGAAACAGTAATATTAAGGTTAAATTTTTTACATTCACTTTCATTATTTTTCTTGTAGGTTAACAGAAAAGGTTCAGATATTTCTTGCAACACAAATTCAATGAGGAACCTGTTTTTCCACCTGCTTGGTTGGATTTAAGTAGGGTCCACACATAAGGTTAACATAATAGGCTGCATGTAGCAAAAGAGACCCAATAATCAGCAGAACTGATAAGGCACACTAACAGTGAGCATGTATACTTCACTTTCAAAACACTGAACTTTTTAACACTTTATCAGGCTAAATCTGAGCATCTCTGGTACAAAATTTTAAGAACTACCATAAGGCTAAATGAGTAAAACAACATCTGAATTTGAAGTCTAATTATTGCCAACCAGACCTACTAGTCACATCTATGAGTTGAAAACTAGCAGCATGAATCATAACTGACCACGCAAGATACTAAGACTTCTATCACACTGATCTGAGGAACAGTATAGTGAACCCTGTTATCCCATGACAAGATGTTAGTATGGAAATCTTGATTTTGATGTCTGAAGTCTTGCATTCCTTCCATGTTAACATCTCCTGAAATGTTTACTTTTACAATGTATAAGATACTAAGCCCCCCCCATGAACCATAGACCTTGCCATTGGTGGAGAGTCTTGCGTGTCTCAGTGATACAGATAGCTGTACCGTAGGTGCTACCACAACGGAGGGGTATCTGTTGAGAGGCCAGACAAACGTGTGGCCCCTGAAGAGGGGCAGCAGACTTTTCAGTAGTTGCAGGGGCAACAGTCTGGATGATTGACTGATCTGGCCTCGGAACACTAACCAAAACGGCCTTGCTGTGCTGGTGCTGCGAACGGCTGAAAGCAAGGGGAAACCACGGCCGTAATTTTTCCCGACGGCATGCAGCTTTACTGTATGGATAAATGTTGATTGCGTCCTCTTGGGTAAAATATTCCGGAGGTAAAATAGTCCCCCATTTGGATCTCCAGGCGGGGTCTACTCAAGAGGACGTCATTATCAGGAGAAAGAAAACTGGCATTCTATGGATCGGAGTGTGGAATATCAGATCCCTTAATCAGGCAGGTAGGTTAGAAAAATTACCAAGATAAATGAATAGGTTAAAGTTGGATATAGTAGGAATTAGTAAAATTTGGTGCCAGGAGGAACAAGACTTTTGGTCAGTCGAATATGGGGTTATAAATACAAAATCAAATAGGGGTAATGCAGGAGTAGGTTTGATAATGAATAAAAAAATAGGAGTGTGGGTAAGCTACTACAAACAGCATAGTGAATGCATTATTGTGGCCAAGATAGACATGAAGCCCACGCCTACCACAGTAGTACAAGTTTATATGCCAACTAGCTCTGCGGATGACGAAGAAATTGAAGAAATGTATGATGAAATAAAAGAAATTATTTGGATAGTGGAGGGAGACGAAAATTTAATAATCATGGGTGACTGGAATTCGGTAGTAGGAAAAGGGAGAGAGGGAAATGTAGTAGGTGAATATGGATTGGGGGGAAGACATGAAAGAGGAAGCTGCCTGGTAGAATTTTGCACAGAGCATAACTTAATCATAGCTAACACTTGGTTCAAGAATCATAAAAGAAGATTGTATACATGGAAGAAGCCTGGAGATACTGACAGGTTTCAGATAGATTATATAATGGTAAGACAGAGATTTTGGAACCAGGTTTTAAATTGTAAGACATTTCCAGGGGCAGATGTGGACTCTGACCACAATCTATTGGTTATGAACTGTAGATTAAAACTGAAGAAACTGCAAAAAGGTGGGAATTTAAGGAGATGGGACTGGATAAACTGACTAAACCAGAGGTTGTACAGAGTTTCAGGGAGAGCATAGGGGAACAATTGACAGGAATACAGTAGAAGATGAAAGGGTAGCTTTGAGGGATGAAGTAGTAAAGCCAGCAGAGGATAAAGTAAGTAAAAAGATGAGGGCTACTAGAAATCCTTGGGTAACAGAAGAAATATTGAACCTAATTGATGAAAGGAAGAAATATAAAAATGCAGTAAATGAAGCAGGCAAAGAGGAATACAAACGTCTCCAAAATGTAATCGACAGGAGGTGTAAAATGGCTAAGCAGGGATGGCTAGAGGACAGATGTAAGGATGTAGAGGCTTATCTCACCAGGGGTAAGATAGATACTGTTGTTGTTGTTGTTGTTGTGGTCTTCAGTCCTGAGACTGGTTTGATGCAGCTCTCCATGCTACTCTATCCTGTGCAAGCTTCTTTATCTCCCAGTACCTACTGCAACCTACATCCTTCTCAATCTGCTTAGTGTATTGATCTCTTGGTCTCCCTCTACGATTTTTACCCTCCACGCTGCCCTCCAATGCTAAATTTGTGATCCCTTGATGCCTCAAAACATGTCCTACCAACCGATCCCTTCTTCTAGTCAAGTTGTGCCACAAACTTCTCTTCTCCCCAATCCTATTCAATACCTCCTCATTAGCTACGTGATCTACCCACCTTATATTCAGTATTCTTCTGTAGCACCACATTTCGAAAGCTTCTATTCTCTTCTTGTCGAAACTGGTTATCGTCCATGTTTCACTTCCATACATGGCTACACTCCATACAAATACTTTCAGAAACGACTTCCTGACATTTAAATCTATACTCGATGTTAACAAATTTCTCTTCTTCAGAAACGATTTCCTTGCCATTGCCAGTCTACATTTTATATCCTCTCTACTTCGACCATCATCAGTTATTTTACTCCCTAAATAGCAAAACTCCTTTACTACTTTAAGTGTCTCATTTCCTAATCTAATCCCCTCAGCATCACCCGATTTAATTTGACTACATTCCATTATCCTCGTTTTGCTTTTGTTGATGTTCATCTTATATCCTCCTTTCAAGACACCGTCCATTCCGTTCAACTGCTCTTCCAAGTCCTTTGCTGTCTCTGACAGAATTACAATGTCATCGGCGAACCTCAAAGTTTTTACTTCTTCTCCAGGAATTTTAATACCTACTCAGAATTTTTCTTTTGTTTCCTTTACTGCTTGCTCAATATACAGATTGAATAACATCGGGGAGAGGCTACAACCCTGTCTCACTGCTTTCCCAACCACTGCTTCCCTTTCATGCCCCTCGACTCTTATAACTGCCATCTGGTTTCTGTACAAATTGTAAATAGCCTTTCGCTCCCTGTATTTTACCCCTGCCACCTTCAGAATTTGAAAGAGAGTATTCCAGTTAACGTTGTCAAAAGCTTTCTCTAAGTCTACAAATGCTAGAAACGTAGGTTTTGCCTTTTCTTAATCTTTCTTCTAAGATAAGTCGTAAGGTTAGTATTGCCTCACGTGTTCCAACATTTCTACAGAATCCAAACTGATCTTCCCCGAGGTCCACTTCTACCAGTTTTTCCATTCGTCTATAAAGAATTCACGTTAGTATTTTGCAGCTGTGACTTATTAAACTGATAGTTCGGTAATTTTCACATCTGTCAACACCTGCTTTCTTTGGTATTGGAATTATTATATTCTTCTTGAAGTCTGTGGGTATTTCGCCTGTCTCATATATCTTGCTCACCAGATGGTAGAGTTTTGTCATGACTGGCTCTCCCAAGGCCATCAGTAGTTCTAATGGAATGTTGTCTACTCCCGGGGCCTTGTTTCAACTCAGGTCTTTCAGTGCTCTGTCAAACTCTTCACACAGTATCTTATCTCCCATTTCATCTTTATCTACATCCTCTTCCATTTCCATAATATTGTCCTCAAGTACATCGCCCTTGTATAAACACTCTATATACTCCTTCCACCTTTCTGCCTTCCCCTCTTTGCTTAGAACTGGGTTGCCATCTGAGCTCTTGATATTCATACAAGTGGTTTTCTTCTCTCCAAAGGTCTCTTTAATTTTCCTGTAGGCAGTATCTATCTTACCCCTAGTGAGACAAGCCTCTACATCCTTACATTTGTCCTCTAGCCATCCCTGCTTAGCCATTTTGCACTTCCTGTCGATCTCATTTTTGAGACGTTTGTATTCCTTTTTGCCTGTTTCACTTACTGCATTTTTATATTTTCTCCTTTCATCAATTAAATTCAATATTTCTTCTGTTACCCAAGGATTTCTATTAGCCCTCGTCTTTTTACCTACTTGATCCTCTGCTGCCTTCACTATTTCATCCCTCAAAGCTACCCATTCTTCTTCTACTGTATTTCTTTCCTCCATTCCTGTCAATTGTTCCCTTATGCTCTCCCTGAAACTCTCTACAACCTCTGGTTCTTTCAGCTTATCCAGGTCCCATCTCCTTAAATTCCCACCTTTTTGCAGTTTCTTCAGTTTCAATCTGCAGTTCATAACCAATAGATTGTGGTCAGAATCCACATCTGCCCCTGGAAATGTCTTACAATTTAAAACCTGGTTCCTAAATCTCTGTCTTACCATTATATAATCTATCTGATACCTATTAGTATCTCCAGGATTCTTCCATATATACAACCATCTTTTATGGTTCTTGAACCAAGTGTTAGCTATGATTAAGTTATGCTCTGCACAAAATTCTACCAGGCGGCTTCCTATTTCATTTCTTAGCCCCAATCCATATTCACCTACTATGTTTCCTTCTCTCTCTTTTCCTACTCTTTAATTCCAGTCACCCATGACTATTAAATTTTCGTCTCCCTTCACTACCTGAATAATTTCTTTTATCTCGTCATACATTTCATCAATTTCTTCATCATCTGCAGAGCTAGTTGGCATATAAACTTGTACTACTGTAGTAGGCATGGGCTTTGTGTCTATCTTGGCCACAATAATGCGTTCACTATGCTGTTTGTAGTAGCTAACCCGCACTCCTATTTTTTTATTCATTATTAAACCTACTCCTGCATTACCCCTATTTGATTTTGTATTTATATCCTTGTAATCACCTGACCAAAAGTCTTGTTCCTCCTGCCACCGAACTTCACTAATTTCCACTATATCTAACTTTAACCTATCCATTTCCCTTTTTAAATTTTCTAACCGACCTGCCCGATTAAGGGATCTGACATTCCACGCTCCGATCCGTAGAATGCCAGTTTTCTTTCTCCTGATAGCGACGTCCTCTTGAGTAGTCCCCGCCCGGAGATCCGAATGGGGGACTATTTTACCTCCGGAATATTTTACCCAAGAGGACGCCATCATCATTTAATCATACAGTGAAGCTGTATGTCCTCGGGAAAAATTATAGCTGTAGTTTCCCCTTGCTTTCAGCCGTTCGCAGTACCAACACAGCAAGGCCATTTTGGTTAATGTTACAAGGCCAGATCAGTCAATCATCCAGACTGTTGCCCCTGCAACTACTGAAAAGGCTGCTGCCCCTCTTCAGGAACCACATGTTTGTCTGGCCTCTCAACAGATACCCCTCCGTTGTGGTTGCACCTACGGAACGGCCATCTGTATCGCTGAGGCACGCAAGCCTCCCCACCAACGGCAAGGTCCATGGTTCATAGGGGAAGAGATAGATACTGCCTACAGGAAAATTGAAGAGACCTTTGAAGAAAGGAGAACCACTTGCATGAAGATCAAGAGCTATGATGGAAACCCAGTTCTAAGCAAAGAAGATAAAGCAGAAAGGTGGAAGCAGTATATAGAGGGTGTATACAAGGGTGATGTTCTTGAGGACAATATTATGGAAATGGAAGAGGATGTAGATGAAGATGAAATGGGAGATATGATACTGCGTGAAGAGTTTGACAGAGCACTGAAAGACCTGAGTCAAAACAAGGCCCCGGGAGTAGACTACATTCCATTAGCACTACTGACAGCCTTGGGAGAGCCAGTCCTGACAAAACTGTACCATCTGGTGAGCAAGATGTATGAGACAGGCGAAATACCCTCAGACTTCAAGAAGAATATAATAATTCCAATCCCAAAGAAAGCAGGTGTTCGCAGATGCGAAAATTACCACACTATCAGTTTAATAAGTCACGGCTGTAAAATACTAATGTGAATTCTTTAAAGACGAATGGAAAAACTAGTAGAAACTGACCTCAGGGAAGATCAGTTTGGATTCTGTAGAAATATTGGAACACATGAGGCAATACAGACCCTACGACTTAACTTAGAAGCTAGATTAAGGAAAGGCAAACCTGCATTTCTAGCATTTGTATACTTAGAGAAAGCTTTTGACAACGTTGACTAGCATACTCTCTTTCAAATTCTGAAGGTGACAGGGGTAAAATACAGGGAGCGAAAGGCTATTTACAATTTGTACAGAAACCAGATGGCAGTTATAAGAATTGAGGGACACAAAATGGAAGCAGTGGTTGGGAAGGGAGTGCAACAGGGTTGTAGCCTCTTCCCAATGTTATTCAATCTGTATATTGAGCAAGCAGTAAAGGAAACAAAAGAAAAATTTGGAGTAGGTATTAAAATCCATGGAGAAGAAATAAAAACTTTGAGGTTCACCGATGACATCGTAAATCTGTCAGAGACATCAAAGGACTTGGAAGTGCAGTTGGATGGAATGGATAGTGTCTTGAAAGGAGGGTATAAGATGAACATTGACAAAAGCAAAAAGAGGATAATGGAATGTAGTCAGATTAAGTCGGGTGATGCTGAGGGAATTAGATTAGGAAATGAGACAGGAATTTTGCTATTTGGGGAGCAAAATAACTGATGATGGTCAAAGTAGAGATGATATAAAATGTAGACTGGCAATGGCAAAGAAAGCCTTTTTGAAGAAGAGAATTTGTTAGCATCGAGTATAGACTTAAGTGTCAGGAAGTTGTTCCTAAAAGTATTTGTATGAAGTGTAGCCATGTATGGATGTAAAACATGGACAATAAATAGTTTGAAACAAATACGAACGAAGGTATAGAGGGGCTGGCTAGTACTTACCTCAGCTCAGTACAGCCAATAGATACACAAAACAGAACAGAAAATTTACGTTCCTAGCTTTCGGAACTTTTTTTCTTCATCAGGGAGAATAGAGGGGAAAGAAAGGGAAGAAGGGAAAGTGGATTCAGTTACTCACAACCCAGGTTATGAAGCAACAGGGAAAGGAAAACAGGGAGGGTAGCAAGGATGGAGATATGGTTGTCAGAGGGAAGCCAAAGTACTGTACTGTAAGTACTGTACCAGCTTCAAACCAAAGAGGATGCATACAGAAGTAAAGAGGTATATAGTATAAAGATAAACACAACTATGTAGGATGAAAAGATGCGTGAATGGCTAAAGGGGAGAGGGAAAGAAGAGAAGACTGAAGAGTAAATGGGAGTGAGGTTGGCTAATGTAGGTTCAGTCCAGGTGGGTGGCAGGATGAAAGGATTGTTGGAGTGCAAGTTCCCATGTCCGCAGTTCCAAGGGACTGGTGTTGGGTGGGAGAAGCCAAATGGCACATATGGTGTAGCAGGTTCCTAGAATTATGCTGGAGATGCCCTTACTGGGTATTGGACATCTCCTAGGCGGACAGTTCATCTGTGTCCGTTCATGTGCTCAGCCAGTTTAGTTGTTGTCATACCGATGTAAAAGGCTGTGCAGTGCAGGCATGTCAGTTGATAAATAACATGTGTTGTTTCACATGTGACCCTGCCTGGAATTGTGAATGTTTTACCAGTAGCGGGGCTGGAGTAGCTGGTTGTGGGGGGATGCATGGGGCAGGTTTTACAGCAGGGTCGGTTACAGGGGTAGGAACCGCTGGGTAGAGAGGGTAGTCTGGGAATATCATAGGTTTTGACAAGGATGTTACAGATGTTTGGGGGGCGACGAAAGGCAGCTCTGGGTGGTGTGGGGAGAATTTTGTCAAGGGATGACAGCCTTGGGAACCAGGATGGCTCTGTCCTACGCCAACCTCTTCATGGGCTGCATGGAGGAGGCTTTCCTGAAGACCCAACAACTGCTTCCCCTGGCCTTACAGGATTTGACATTCAGTGGGTGGATACCAGCTTAGTAATCCAGTGGGACGCCACTCAAATACAGTAAAAATCTAGTTCAAGTCTTCTGAGTGCTGTTAAGTATAAAAAAATTTCGTTTTAGTTACATTTGTGAAATATTTAATTCCATAATACTGCTTTAGGATATTGACATCCACACATTATCTTTTAATAACTTTAAGTAAGAAGAGAATGTAAGAATGGAGTCCATAAAGTTCCCTTGTAAGATTAGATAAGAAGATTGAGATGAACTGTATCAAAGTCACACCTGCAGCAAACTGGTTCCGGGAAGACAAGCAGTAGCAGCCCTGCGGAGCTGGAGTCTTTTAGAGCAGACTCGTGTGGAGAGCAGCATCAGGTGCCGACATACCTGTGGTGACACCAGCCGGGCCCGCCACTGCGAGAGACTGCTTGCCATCCACGGAGCTGCAGATGACTACGTCAACACCTCGGACACTCCTGGCCAGAACAACGGACTGTGTCTGCCGGTCCAGCAGCAGGTGCTCCACCTGGATTGTGTGGTTCCAGCCACTACCACCACCACTTCCTTCTACAGAACAGCTGTAACTTTTACCAGATGTTGCAAGCACCAGTAGAACACAGTGCCTTGTTCACACTGTAGTGATCACATCCACACATGAACGCAATGTCCCGACTCACTGCCCAGACCGAACCACTAAGGACAAACTTTAAATTTGAAGAGGATGTCTATCTTTTACAGTAGGTGTCTAAGAAGGGATGCTTTGAAGTTCCACCACTAAGAAAATGGTACAGGAATGAAAGACTTTTGAAAATATGTCACTATTCAAGCAGTTTTCAAGATGACCTATGCAAATTTGTGTTTCGTTCCTGAGCCAGAACTTAAGAAATGTGTGTTCCAGCATTTTTTGAAATGTAACATCTGCAATATTGGCTGAGAGTTTTTACACAGTGAGTAACTATTAAAACGTCTTTAATTCTCTGTCTATGGGCGGTGGTATTTGACCATAACAAATAACAAATTCATGTAAACCCCAAATGAGTTAAATAGGGGATGAGAATTTAAGAAAATATTTAGGAATTTGAAAAGGGTAGTTGCTACTCACCATATAGCAGAGATGATGATTTGCAGATAGGCACAACAGAAAGACTGTCTTTTTGCCTATCTGCAACTTAACATCTCCACTAAATGGCAAGTAGCAACTATCTTTTTCATAATGTTTCATTCCATCCTGGATTTTTCTTAGTAAGAAAGTATTATACTGAACAATTTTTAAAGTTAAACCTATGGAAAATTTTACTTCACGTCTCAGATATAAGCAAATCTGTGCTGGGAACTGACGTTTCTATGGAAATATCTCTACAAGAATGCAAAAGGTGTCACTAACAAGAACTATTGACTCCTGCTACCAGAATCTTTAGGTCAGAAGTACACTGAGAAAATACTATGCTTCTATGGCTTTTATCAATGTGACAAGAATAGAAAGTGTTTTAATTTGTGAACAAAAGTATGATTAGGAAAAAAAGAAATCCGTGCAGACCCTACCATCTACACAAGTGAAGCAGCACACACTAAGCCAGTTTAAATGCAATCTTAAAGCTGTCAGTGGTATCACTGTAATTTAAAATTGCAGTTTCAACTACAATACAAATTGCCTTCTAACTCTTTTGTGTCTGACCTCAGCATGAGTGCTGATCAAAAACAAGTTCCTTGTCCACAGGGCAGTTTTTAGGCACCAGCACACAGCATACAAATATCACTGCAGCCAGCATCTTTACAAGGTTTCTCCACCTGGAGACAATAAAGTTCTCAGCTACAGGTCACACTTCATGAAATGTTTGGGCAGTCCTCTGATCAGGTTACATTTCCTAAATTGCAGAAATTACCTGAGGTAATTAAACAACATTTTCAGTAAGGTAAATGTCTCTGAACATTGTTCACACAATGACAAGCATGCTAAATATGCTTGTCAAAGAAGGAGACCATCACTTGCTTCAAATTCTTTTAATAAATTTAACTTCCTGCTGCAGTATATATTTTTTTTATTTTGATATGCATTCCACCTTTTGCATTATAACCACCATCAATTCATTTTTACTTTTATGGGACTATCTTTTAAATAAAGCCCACTTGTGAAAAGTGAACATCACTGTAGTGTGAATAGATGTCTACTCTCAGCATACTTTGAACACATTTAGACACCATTTGCAGCTGTTTCATTTATGTGCCAAGTCTTAGAAGTTTATAACATCTACAAAAATTGAATCACTCGTCATGTGGGATATGATCGTTAATACAGTTGAGTACTTGTCAGCTGTGGAAATTTGACCTGGCTAACCATCTCTGATTTCTCAAGATTTGGTTTGTGATGGGAGCGAACCTTAAGAGGACCAACAGTTCACAGTCTCAAATTTCCAGAGGTTTCATAGCCAGTTTTGTGTAACATGGTTTCAGGAGAACTGAATTTCAGAAAACTCAGATCTAGGTGGTTCCTAAGAGCAAAAATTTTGGGCTGTACTTCGTTGCTTTTAACTTTATACAAAATCAGGAATGTGATTAAGTTTTGGACTTCATTGTTATGTAAAACAGGTAACAGTCAGTGGAATGGTAGTATACATTGTTGTTAACCAGAGAAAGCCACACAATATCAGCATAAAGATCAAGGAAACTAGCTTGGGACAAGAAACAGTGCCCAGACAAAGATTGTGATGCATATCTTGCAAAAAACACTGTGTGTGTGTGTGTGTGTGTGTGTGTGTGTGTGTGTGTGTGTGTGTGTGTAGGAATTTAGGATTGGTAATTACTAGGAGAACAAATGGATCAGTAAGAGATTTGAGTGGAAGGTCATTTTGAGTTCAATGGAAATAAAGTTTAATGAGGAGAATGCTACGCAGAGCAATGTTATGTACGTGACTTGCTCTGGAAAGGTTGGGAATGTGGGTCTGATTGAATCTAGGTAGATCATAAGCCTCCATGTTTCTCTTGCATGGCTTTTGTAATTGCATGGAGTTAACTCCAGGAGGGCGGTAATCCAGCAAAATATAAAGTGCACAATACCAGGCAAGGTTAATCCTGAACTCAGCAATCAGCATTTATCAGTAAATTGAGAAAAATATTCGTTTTGGATAAGCTGCAATTGACTCATGTAATGTAGAACCATAATAGTTGCAACCAAGATATACATTGTAAAGGTACAACAGGTTTAATTTCAATTATGGTCAAACTCTTGAGACAACTGACAGAACAGCTTTGTTCTCATAGCTGATATTACCATTTTCTTTCTATATTTATGAAGTCTAGTTTTTTGTTTGGTTTTCTTTGGTGTTTACTATCTGAATTACATAATCCGATGTGACCATAAAACATGGAAGCTCTAGACTTCTGCCTTGAAATGTGACATTTTGGTATTAGATGTCCCACTTTCCTGTTTTGCTTTAGCCGATCAAATACGTTTGTGAGTTATGACAGGTAATAGAAAGCAGCCGTCTTTTGAGAGATGTTTTATGATCTGTGCAGGTCAGAGTTTTACCAGCCCCATACTATCAGTGAGGTGAGCCATAAACAGGCACTTCTATCTGCTGGGTGGAGTTGTCTGATCTTTGGTGCTGAGGGTGAAGGTCAGGGAGAGAATGGCCTCCCCATTGCCAAAGAAATGATCACCACAAAAAAAATGTTCATATTTGTGCAAATTATCTTTAAGGACTCTGATGGACGTATACTTTGACTGGAATGCATGCAGATGTAGTCTGCTATCTAGGGTTGTATATTATAGACAATACGTTGAGTTCAAACTATCTGCATGTTATTTCAGTAACTAAGGAGAAGTCCACTGAGAAGAGCTAATAGACAGTTAAAGGGGCACTGATTGGCAGGACCCTTTCAGCAATATGGTCATTGATAAATATGTTGCAAATACTCTGAAGAATTAAACTACAAAAATTCTACAGATTGACTACTGAATTTTTTACTCATCACCAAAATAATATAAGTAGTAAGATACACTTTGGATTCTGCCAATGACTTACCGATGGATAGAAGGAGGGTGGTAGACCTTTATTCCATAAATTTGGATTTTGTGTGACCGTGTAAGGACTCTGTAGTTCTCCCGTTTTCTCGAAGACTGTGGTCGAGAATGGGTGTTTCACAGCTGTTTCCAGAGTTGCCTCTTTTGAAGCCAGCAGTATGCAGTTCCCATAGACCAAACTTGTAACAGCACTTCATGCTTTGTATAATGATGGAAACATATGTGGAAGACAGCAGTATTTTTAAGTAACTTACATGTGAGCAGAAATTACCCTCCACATTGGGAACGTATCATCCCTTAATTAACAGTAGTCACTCATTTCAGAGTCCTGCTTAGGTAACCAGCAAAACTCACCTTGTCAAATATCCATTTCAATTTCACATTATTCCTGTGTATACTCATCTATCATACTATTGGGGGATATGTGGCCACAATAAATGGGGGAGGGGGGGGGGGGGGAAGAGTCATCACCTCTACATTTTTAAAACCAACTGCACCGTCTGAGCATACAAACCAGTTACATTAAGAGAAATTGGTGACATCTTATTATCATGTCATCTGGTACCAGTCCCAGCATAGTGGCAACAAGAATTTGATTTTCAATATTTCGTGCAATGTAATGCTTAACTGTAAAATTTAAAATGCCATCATAATCTGTTCATTAAGAGGCACAATCTTATATTTAAGTAACAAAGATGTATTACAGTTAGAAACTGTCTTGAGACCATTGAATTGTCACTGCACAAATACCTGGACTTCTTTCATCCTGAACTTGAGAAAGAGTACTTAATGGTTTCCAACAAAGCTCACATGCAATCTCAAAATTTTTTTCATTGACACCCATTTTGCAGTTTGTAATAGAAAAAATATAAGCTGTACATCCTAAGAGAAAGCATACATTTTAAATACCACATATGACGCTAGTTATCCTTCACAAAAATCAAGGGACAGTTAATGTTAGGATTTACAAATGTTTTAAAATAACCTTTCTGCATTACAATTGCAGCACCCAAGACCTATGACAAATAATGCTAACTTATTTTACTCAACTCCACAACCCTCACAGTATTGGGGGATGCTGGCTTGGAATTTGAGGCTACCTGAAACACACAAAGGATGAAAAGGAGAGGTCTCACTGAGGCCGTGACATCAGCTGGATCGATGTGCAGTGAGCTTATGAGGTGTGAATGAACAGCAGCATTAGTTTTGTAACTAGAATTTCATGATTGTATACCCACATCTTAGTTATGGTCTATCATTTGATCAAGCTGAGATGTATTATCCCTATAAAATTGTGTTTGGCTAAATACAATCAGTAAAAGTACAGCTGATGAAGATACTAATTCATGTTGCTTTATAAACTGAATGTTTTGTGAACTATTTTTGCAGTTACATACATACTGAATGACAAACTTTCAGATGTGTTATCTCATTAACCCATTAATTGTAGGCTGTACAGCCATCATTTGTATACTTTAACTTTTGTTTTATGGGCATTAAACTGTGCTTCAAGACATGTCCAATGCTGACAACTTCAAAGACACCAGTAACAAAGTTATTACAAACTCAATGATTAATGGAAAATCTCATATAAAGATGTGAAACAAATACTAACAATGAGATAGAGGGGCTGGCCAGTACTTACCTCAGCTCAATACAGCCGAAAGATAAAAAAAAAAACAAAAAAAAAAAAAAAAAAAAAAAAAAAAAAACAGAACCGAAAATTTACATTCCTAGCTTTCGGAACAAATTGCAAATTGTCTTTCATCAGAGAGGAGAGAGGGGAAAGAAAGGGAAGAAGGGAAAGTGGATTCAGTTACTCACAACCCAGGTTATGAGGGAACAGGGAAAGGAAAACAGGGAGGGTAGCAAGGATGGAGGCATGGTTGTCACAGGGTTATACCTAGGCTGTAGGGAAGGGAGCGTTTGATGTGGAATGGATGGCAGCTACCAGAGTGAAGGTACTGTTGTTTGTTTGTGGGTTTGATATGGACAGAGGTGTGGATCTGAGCTTCAACAAGATGAAGGTCAACATCCAGGAAGGTGGCTTGGATTTTGGACAAGGACCAGGTGAAATTCAGATTCGAAAAGGAGTTGAGGTTATGTGTATCTATCGGCTGTACTGAGCTGAGGTAAGTACTGGCCAGCCCCTCTATCTCTTTGTTAGTATTTATTACAAACTCAAACGAGCTCAGCAAGTTTAACCCCTCAGCACAAAACCCCCAAGTTCTGGTTTGTATTATTTGACAGAAACTTAAAATCCTAAGTCCAGTTGGGCAACTTAAGAACAAACATTTGAAAAAATAAAATCCTGGCTATGTCTGTTTCAGCATTGGTAGTCGAGTGTTTGGCTGCTAGAGAGTGTCTGGTTTACATTGGTACTGTAGCTGTTCTCATTTCAGTTGGGGTGGTTGGCAATAGATACCTTTACTATGTGCAGCTTTGGATACTCGAAACATGCTCTTTCTGACTCTCCTGTACTGTTCAAGCAACATTTAAGATGGTTATAGTAATCCTGAGTTTGACACTAAATTTTGGGGCTGAGAAAGTGAAGAATAATGTTACTTTATTTGATACTGATAGTGATGACAGTTCATCAGTTGAGTAACAAGTGCTCACCAGTGGCAAAACATAAACATATTCACTGTCCACGGTTTATGTTCACAAGACATAATTGTGAAATACATGGTTAGACTTCATAGCTAGATACAGACAGAAATAACTTCAGATTTCAAAATAGTTTAGTCGCAAGTCCACTGCATAAGTATACCAGGTCTATTCAATATGTTCCAGAACTTGGTCCACAAAATTTTTATGCTTGCCTTATACTTATTGTGCGTGGCCTCCTTCCAAATACTCCTACACAATTGATACTCCACTCCTAACATCTTTTCCACTTCCAGAAGCAGTCCTAGTATGACTCTTGCTATATCACACAAAGTACCATATGCAAATTTTTAACTCATCTATCATTGCAAATCTTAGTCCTTTTGACAGTGTTTTCAACTTCAGAAATAAAAAGTCTGCAGTGGCCAGGTCCGGGGAGTATGGAGAATTAGGCAACACAGTGATTTCGTTTTGTGCAACAGGGACGAATGTGTGAGAGCATTATTGTGATGCAAGAGCCATGAATTCTCTCTCCACATTTGACGCAATTTCTTTCTCACATTTTCTCACCTGTCACAACATGTCCCAATAGTACCACTGATTAACAGTTCATGATGAACTAATCCTTCAAAGAAAACCATTATCAAATCTTTGACATTTTACCTGACCTGACAAGCTTTTTTTGGGCTCTGAGAACCTTTCCCGCCTGATTGCGAAGGTGAACCTCCGTCCATCACCATAACCATAGATCCACATCTGATCACCAGTTGTGATTCTTTCAATGAACATCTGTTCCCCCCTCTCCCCCACCCATGCTCCTCTACCGCCGGAGATGGCCGCCTCTCCACTGCACACTTGTCCAGTACACATCCACAGCCCATCTTAAACCAATCCTGTCTGCCACCAGCTTCTACACCTCATTCCACACAAAGTACACCCAGCCTTTGAGAACAGCAAGACAGCTTCTCCTTCTGCACAACAGCAAGAAATAGTACAATTTTTTCTCAAAACATTGCAACAATAAGATATACAGAGCACACTGCTATCTTACTACAGGCCTGGCTGTTAAGTTCTTTCCGTTGAAACTGATAACAAAAGCTGAAGGAATGAAGCTATTTGTGCCACGGCTGGGACTAACCAGGGTCTCTTGCTTGTTAGGCAGATGTGCTGACCATCACATCACCATCATTGCTTCTAGCAGCTCCACTCACCACACTAGTACAATGCCCTTCCTAACACTAACTTCTACTCACAACTTCAGCCCATTTTTACCTTCTTAAATAGCCAGTGAAGGTTTGAATTTAAATTTGTGTTAGGAAAGCACTGGACTACAGTAGTCCATGCATCTGTGTTAGCCATACACCTGCCTAATATGGCAGAAGACCAGCGTTCAAGTCCCAGCCATGGCACAAATCTTAATTCATTTCTTCAGCTTCTATCATTATCAAAGCTAAAGTTGAAATTCACGTAAGAAAAATTGATTACATGAGATCAATGAAATGGTCAGCTGCTTGGTCAATTTGGGAGAGGGAACAAAATAGCAATCTCATCGGTCCCACTGGATTTGGGAAAGACGGGGAAGGAAGTCAGCCTTTTCAACGGCACCATCCCGGCATTTGCCTGAAGTGATTTAGGGAAATCACAGGAACCCTAAATCAGTAAATCAGGACTGCCAGACGTGAGCTTGAACCTTCATCCTCCCAAATGTGAGCCCGGTATGCTAATCACTGTCAATTAAATGGATTAGACTGCTGGAGGAAAACTACTGACACTTTGTGGCGGTCGGGTGATGAGGAAAACTGACTTCTCATCACTACATGATGAATTTACACTGGCTGGCTGGAGTGGCCGAGCAGTTCGAGGCGCTACAGTCTGGAACCACGCGACCGCTACGGTCGCAGGTTCGAATCCTGCCTCGGGCATGTATGTGTGTGATGTCCTCAAGTTAGTTAGGTTTAAGTAGTTCTAAGTTCTATGGGACAGATGACCTCAGAACTTAAGTCCTATAGTACTCAGAGCCATTTCAACCATTTTTGAATTTGCACTGTGAACATTCTTATATATTATTGCAAATTGGTAACACAGATCAAATGCCAGAGTGTTCTGAGATGCCACTCTACAATATTGAACAGGGAAGTGGAATACAGCATCATGATAGGAACTGGTGGCAATAAGAAGCTAAGATTTACAGTAATGTGTGTAACTGGTGATAGATGAAAGCTACCACCTTACGTGATATTTTAAAGGAAAACAACTCCAAAAATTTCAGTGGAAGACATATTGGTGAGAGCAAATCCAAAAGAGTGGATCAACAATGGCTCTGGTCAACTGGATGATCCATGTCTGGCAACATCACCCTGATGTTACTGGATTTATGGAACATGTTAGTCCTGGACAGCTTTCATGAACATTTAACGGAAGTAGTCTAAGATAAGTTACAAAAAGTGAAAACTGATTCATTATCCCTGGAGGTGTAACATCTGTCCTGCAGCCACTACATGTTCATAGTAATCAGTCATTCTAAGCTGCACTTAAACAGCAATATGCATAATGGATGGCTGATGAAAACACCAAGTTCACACAGACTGGAAAATCAAGATTTCTGAGTGGGTGAAATGTACATGGGACTCCATAATCCACAGGCACTGGTGGGAAAATTGAAATGATCACAAATTAACTAGATGGAACTGAGAACTAAGCTCTATGGACACATGGTGACAATGATTCCTCCGCTAGTGATTATGAATATAAACTTGTTAGAGTAATTTTCTGTAAATAAAGCAATTAGAGCCAATACCTCTTTCCTCTCTTAAAATTAGGATGCACAGATTTGATGGCACAGATTATATGCATATATGTCCTATTTCTAGTTTCCTATTTTATTGGCCCATATAAACTGCACTTTCTCCCCAAAATTTGTCCACAAAAGGAGTTTTGTATCTTGGCCCAGTATGTTTTTTCACGGCAAACTAGTGCTCTTTTCTTAAACACAATAATGATGCTAACAGTACAAGGAAATTGTTTATGCTGTAAAGATGGAACTTCCTTTGTTGACCTTTCTTTTTGATAGCGACTATTCTAATCACAATTCAGTTATTTTACATGAGAGGACAGGTCTAGCTTTCTTGGAGATAGATGGTGAACTTCAGTCTTAACCAGTGGGTGGCAAGATCACAAGAAATTCACTGAAGTTACAAAGTCAGCACAGTTGTTTAAATTTAAAACTTGTGGTTATGTGTTATGTGAAGATTAAATCTAATACAGAAGTTGACAGTATGGTTTCGACAAATTCAATGTGTTCAGTGTTGATATCACTGAGCTGTAAACAGCTGTTTCATCACTGAAACCCAACAAAAGGGAAAAAAACTTGAAAAGATCATTAACTTCAAGGTACAATTAATTTGTTTACATACCATAAAGAGACAAAATACTTATTTCTTGACAAACTAACCAAGTCTTGGAAATTGTTTGGACATAATACCATGGTAATATTGGTTGGCAGCTTAAGACTTTGCATAACTGTTTAAGTAACTCAGTTGTTGGGACTGTCATGATATTTTATTAACATTCACGTAATCCAAATTCAACACGAAGTCACCATATAAAACAGGTTGGTGACAATTCAGTTTACAGTCTTTTGGGAGATTCTGAGCAACACCGCAGTGGACTATAAAGGGTGAAGTACCTGATGAACTTTATGTGCAAAACCAGTGACTACTGTGACATTAGTTACTGCATAGGCAGAAAAGCAACCTTTTACATAATAAGGAAGCATATAACAATTCTCAGAGAATTTCAGCAGGTGATCAGTGACTTAATCAAGCAAAAAACAGTTTGACAACATAGTAATGTACCGACTATCAACTGTTTGGTACACTGCTCAGTAAAGGTGTGAAGCCTGGCCATGTACAAATATCTTGACATAAAACTTCAGTCCCCCCATGCACCATGGACCTAGCCATCGGTGGGGAGGCTTGCATGCCTCAGCAATAGAGATAGTTGTACTGTAGGTGCAACCCCAATGGAGGGGTATTTGTTGAGAGGTCAGAAAAACATGTGGTTCCTGAAGAGGGGCAGCAGCCTTTTCAGAAGCTGCAGGGAAACAGTCTTGATGATTGACTGATCTGGCCTTGTAACATCAATCAAAATGGCCTTGCTGTGCTGGTACTGTGAACAGCTGAAAGATAGGGGAACCTACAGCCGCAATTTTTCCCCAAGGGCATGCAGCTTTACTGTATCATTAAATGACTATGGCATCCTCTTGTGTAAAACATTCCAGAAGTAAAATAGTCCCTCATTCTGATCTCTGGGTGGGGACTACTCAGGACAACATCGATATCAGGAGAAAGAAAACAGGCATTCTACAGATTGGAATGTGGACTGTCAGATCCCTCAACTGGGCAGCTAGAAAATTTGAAAAGGGAAACGGATATGTTAAAGCTAGATATAGTGGGAATTAATAAAGTTTTGTGGCAGGAGGAGCAAGACTTCTGGTCAGGTGGTGAATACAGGGCTATAAATACCAAATCAAATAGGGGTAATGCAGGTGTAGGTTTAATAATGAATAAAAAAATAGGAGCACATGTAAGTTACTACAAACAGCATAGTGAACACATTATTGTAGCAAAGAAAGACACTAAATCCACACCTACCCCAGTTGTACAAGCCAACTAGCTCTGTAGATGAAGAGATTGAAGAAATGTATGATGAGATAAAAGAAATTACTCAGATAGTGAACGGAGACAATAATTTAACAGTCCGGGGGACTGGAATTCAATAATAGGAAATGTAAGAGAAGGAAAAGTAGTAGGTTAATATGGACTGGGGGTAAGGAATGAAAGAGGAAGCTGCCTGGAAGAATTTTGCACAGAGCATAACTTAATCATAGCTAACACTTGGTTGAAGAATCATGAAAGAAGGTTGTGTATGTGGGAGAGGCCTGGAGACACTCGAAGGTTTCAGATAGATTACATAATGATAAGACAGAGATTTAGGAACCACATATTAAATTTTGAGACATTTTCAGGGGCAGATGTGGACTCTGACCACAATCTGTTGGTTATGAACTGTAGATAGAAACTGAAGAAACTGCAAAAAAGTGGGAATTTAAGGAGACGGAACCTGGATAAACTGAAAGAACCAGAGGGTGTAGAGAGTTTCAGAGAGAGAGTATTAGGTAATGATTGACAAGAACAGGGGAAAGAAATACAGTAGAAAAAGAACAGGTAGCTTTGAGAGATGAAATAGTGAAAGCTGCAGAGGATCAAATAAGTAAAAAGATGAGGGCTACTAGAAATCCTTTGATAATAGAATAGATATTGAATTTCATTGATGAAGGGAGAAAATATAAAAATGCAGTAAATGAAGCAGGCAAAAAGAACAACAAACATGTCAAAAATGAGATTGACAGGGAGTGCAAAATGGCTAAGCGGGGATGGCTACATGACAAATGTAAGGATTAGAGGCCTATATCACTAGGGGTAAGGTAGATACTGCCTACAGGATAATTAAAGACACATTTGGAGAAAAGAGAACCACCTCTATGAATACCAAGAGCTCAGATGGAAAACCAGTTCTAAGTAAAGTAGGGAAGGCAGAAAGGTGGAAGGAGTATATAGAGGGTCAACACAAAGGTGATGTACTTCAGGGAAAATTTATTGAAATGGAAGAGGACATAGATGAAGGTGAGATGGGAGATATAACACTGCACGAAGAATTAGACAGAGCACTGAAAGTCTTAAGTCAAAACAAGGCCCTGAGAATAGACAACATTCCATTAGAGATATTGGTAGCCTTGGGAGAGCCAGCCCTGACAAAACTCTACTATCTGGTGAGCAAGATGTATGAAACAGCCGAAATACCCTCAGACTTCAAGAAGAATTTAATAATTCCAATCCCAATGAAAGCAAGTGCTGACAGGTGTGAACTATCAGTTTAATCAGTCACACTTGCAAAATACTAACATGAATTTCTTACAGACGAATGGAAAAACTGGTTGAAAATGACCTCGGGGAAGATAAATTTGGATTCCGTAGAAGTGTTGGAACATGTAAGGCAATACTGACCTTACGACTTATCTTAGTTGATAGAGTAAGGAAAGGCAAACCTACATTTTTAGCATTTGTAGACACAGAAAAAGCTTATGACAGTTTGATTGGAATACTCTCTTTCAAATTCTGAAGTTGGCAGGGGTCAAATACAGGGAAAAAAGGCTGTTTACAATTTGTGCAGAAACCAAATGCCAGCTATAAGAGTCAAGGGGCATAAAAGGGAAGCAGTGGTTGGGAAGAGAATGACATGGGATTTTAGCCTATCCTTGATGTTATTCAATCCGTGTATTGAGCAAGCAGTAAAGGAAACAAAAGAAAAATTTTGAGTAGGAATTAAAATCCATAGAGAAGGAATAAAATTTTTGAGGTTTGCTGATGACATTGTAATTCTGTCAGAGACAGCAAAAGATGTGGAAGAGCAGGACTGGACAGTGTGTTGAAATGAGGATATAAAATGAACATCAACAAAAGCAAAATGAGGATAATGGAATGTAGTCAAATTAAATCAAGTGATGTAGAGAGAATCAGACTAGGAAATGAGACGCTTGAAGTAGTAGATGAGTTTTTCTACTTGGGGAGCAAAATAACAGGTGATGGTCAAAGTGGAGGGCATATAACATGTAGACTGGCAATGGCAAGGAAAGCATTTCTGATGAAGAGAAATTTGTTAACACTGAGTATAGATTTAAGTGTGAGGACATCTTTTCTGAAAGTATTTGTATGGAAGTGTAACATGATGGATAATAAATAGTTTAGACAAGAAGAGAACAGAAGCTTTCAAACTGGGTTTTCTACAGAAGAATGCTGAAGATTAGATGGGTAGATTATGTAACTAATGAGGAGGTACTGAATAGAATTGGAGAGAAGAGGAATTTGTGGCACAACGTGACTAGAAGAAGGGGTCGATCGGTAGGACAAGTTCTGAGGCATCACGGAATATTCAGTTTAGTATAGGAGGGAGGCACAAATGGTAGAAATTGTAGAGCGAGACCAAGGCATGATTACACTAAAGAGATTCAAAAGAATGTAGGTTGCAGTAGTTACTCAGAGATGAAGCTTGCACAGGATAGAGTACCATGGAGAGCTGCATAAAACCAGTCTCTAGACTGAAGACCACAACAACAAGACTTCAATTCTGAAGATGTTCGAAGTTATTGTTGCCAAGTTAGTTTAACATCTCCAAAAACATTCCAAGTGACTTTTAGAAATTGATTAAGCATTCACTTCATCTTGCAAGGTTAAATAATGTCAGCCAGTCTTATGTATGAAGTGTGGAAGTATTTAACCCATCCTGCATATACCCATGAAGTGCAAGGCTATATTGGCTGAAGATGTGGGGAACACTCCTCTGCAGCTGTGGATTCTCCTCCTTGCTAGTATAAGATCAGTTGTATGCAAACTGCCAGTGACAGGGTCTGTTACAAGTGCTCATCTGATTCTGGTCCCAGTAAGTTTTGAAACAAAACACTGAGCAGCAACACTGCATCAAGTTTTGCTGAAACCTCAGCAACACACAAGTACAAAGCAATCTGAAGCACTAATATGGTTCTGATGACGTCATGAGCAACTCTTGAAAAAGGTGTGGTACAACTGCTTCAAAGATGGCCAAAAATCACAGGACCAAACAACAGTATTGAGACATTCGAGCTGAAATTAATGGCACTGAGAAAGTGTGATCTATGGTCATGGAAGACCATTGTATCACTGTACTACATCTTGTTATCAAGATTGGAGTAAGCACTGGATTTGTACATTCAGTTCCTAGCAACAGCAAAAGCTTTATCTTGACAATAATGTGAGGAAATAATAAAGCATCCTATGCATGTTTATTTCCTCAAGTTACACAACAGCAAAATTTTTTGCTTTATATATTTACATGGTATTTCTCTCTCAGATGTGATAGGGATGAATTTTTCATAATGGTAAGGTATGTCAAAAGGTAATCTGAAGTACTCAGTAAAGTTACTGGGTGCTTACAATTAAAGGGTAGCTACTCACACAGGTCCAGTGTGGGCTTTATTACAGGGGCAATAAAACTTGGTAGATATGCTAATATGATAATGTGGAACCTATTTTCATTTGAAAAAGTTCAAATTTTGACCATCACGTGTGGCACTACAGCATCTTGGCGTTGCTGGTGCTCCTACAGAACAAACTGTGCAAGTGATAGTCCTCATTTGTTTGACTTTCTGCTTACATTGCATCCTTAATCCATTAAATATGGAAATCTATTATCTTTCTTGCATTTACAGTACCAGATTTGCAGCTGCTGGCCAAAAATTATTTTTTCAGCGTAAATCTGTTCCACAATAACTTTAAAATATTAAAGGTAAGGAGTGAAGAAAATCAAATTGGAAGATTTGATCAGAGGAAAATTTCAGTGACAATATGAGCATCTGCATCATTTTGGTAGTAATGTAAACCAAAAAACATTTTATATGTTTTTCCTACTAGAAGACTTCACAAAATTTTTGTCACACAATTAAAATTTGTCTCTTATTCTGGCTTCTGAGGATACTAAACTTGCACTGTTAAGCTATGAACTGATCTTATGAAAATCTTTCCATGTGGTTACACTAGGGACTATGTCTACTGTGAACCAATTTAAAAATTTAGCAGCATTTTGTGTTCCAAGCTTTAGACAAGGGAATGGGTGGGGAACAGCTCTTATACACTAGTGTAGCCTGCATTTCATGGATCAAAAAATCATAGTAATGATATAATAAGGTTTCACACACTGGCAATGGATGGGGGGGTAGGGTGGGCTGAATAGTTTTGGATTAGGATATCTTTGTCAGCAATACATAGTGTGATCATTTTTTAGCTTAAGCCAAACTTTTTCAGAGCTATGACTCCATTTCTAAGGATTCCACACTGGTCATTCCCTTGCCTCACTCCCAACACCTAGCAGCCAATGAATGGCAGTTTTTTGGAAAGTGATTCACAATATAGTGCTACACCAACTGTGGAAATAACATCAGATCAAAATTTAGTAGTAACTGAAGCACCATCTTCAACAATGATGGCAGCAACACCGTCTTCAGAAACAATAGCAGCAAGGTCTGCTGCAGCACCTCTAACAACAGCAATAGCAGAAGTTCAGCCAGCAGATTTAGCAGAAATGCCAACAGCAACAACTGCAGTACCAACATCAGTGATAACAGCTGTAACAACAGTATCAGCAGTAGCTCCAGCAAGAGCAATATTAGAGTGTACATCAGCAGAATCAACATCAGTGACAGTGTATACAATAAGAATCAGTGAAAAGGAAAATGTGACCACCTTGCCAACCAAATGGAAAACAGTGTCTCCCACTTATCTGAGTGATTTTTTAGTTGGAAGCAGGTTAGGGAGGAAAACCAGAAGAGAAACAAACAGCAGAAGTTGCCTAAGGTAAGTGATGTGTCAGAGATGAGGAAGACGTGTCAAACTGACAGACAGTCATTGCCAGCTGTTAGTCAAAATTGTCTACTCTTTTTGCATATTAATATCCAATCAATGAAAAATAAGCTCTCGGAACTGCAATATTGACTGGAAAAACTTAATTGTACTGTGCTTTTGGTAAATGAACATTGGCTATGTCATAGAGATATAGATATGACTGCACCTAATGGTTATGAATCAGCTACAGGGTACTGTAGAATTAACATGAAGCATAGTACTGTAGACATATATATTTGTAAGAAACTGAAATTAATATATGAAGCTATAGATACAAGTAGTTTCTGTACTGAAACATATTTTGAAGCAGCAGTTATATTGTTTCCAAGTGTTGGTATATTAGTTGTAACTGCGTATCACACCCCTAATTAAAATGAGCACTTGTTTATACAGACTCTTGAAAAATTCATAGTATTCCTCCTTAAGAAGAAAAAGTGCAGAGTTTTGATATTCAGTGATATACACAAATCAAAAAAAGTGTTACATCACACCAGTTCCCAGAACTCCTGAAGATCGACATTTAGTGTGAATAATGTATCAGAGACACAGTCCCTTTGACTGTTCAGAGATGTCACTAAACCTGGCCAAAGGTGTAAAAAACCATGCATGAGCAGTGCCAATTAGATGGAGGGGGTCCAACAGCAGATCAGTTCCAGTCATTCCACCAAGAAGGAGGTATATGGCTCATGTTGCCTGTAATTCAACCATGCCTAGACAGTCAGTACCGTGGTTTAATTGCATTTGCATTGTTATTTTGTGCCTGGAATGGCTCTTGACAAGGGAAGTGTCCAGGCGTCTGGGAGTGAACCAAAGCGATGTTGTTCTGACATGGAGGAGATTCAAAGAGATAGGAACTGTCAATGACATGCCTTTCTCAGATGACCCAAGGGCAATTACTGCAGTGAATGGCCGCTACCTATGGATTATGGCTTGGAGGAACACTGATGGCATCACCAGCATGTTGAATAATGCTTTTTGTGCAGCCACAGGACTCAAACTGTGCGCAATAGGCTGCAAGGTGCAAAACTTCACTCCTGACGTCCATGACGAGGTACATCTTTGAAACCAAGACACCATGCAGCATGGTACAGACAGATCCAACAACATGCCGAATGGACCGCTCAGGATAGGCATCACGTTCTCTTCACTGATGAGTGTCGCACATGCCTTCAACCAGACAGTAGGCAACATGGTCAGGCTGAATGCCTTAGACACACTGTCCAGTAAGTCCAGCAAGGTGGAAGTTCCCTGCTGTTTTGGGGTGGCATTATGTGGGGCCGACGTACACCACTGGTGACCATGGAGGGCTTCCTAATGGCGGTACGATACTTGAATGTCATCCTCCGTCCGATAGTGCAACCATATCAGCACCATAATGGTGAGGCAATCGTCTTCAAGGATGACAATTCGCGCCCCCGTCATAAACATCTTGTGTCTGATTTCCTTCAGGATAACGACATAGATCGACTAGAGTGGCCAGCATATTCTCCAGACGTGAAGCCTATCGAACATGCCTGGGATAGAATGAAAAGGGCTGTTTATGGATGACGTTACCCACCAACCACGCTGAGTGATCTACACCGAATCGCCATTGAGGAGTGGGACAACCTGGACCGACAGTTCCTTGATGAACTTGTGGATAGTATGCCACAACGTATACAGGCATTCATCAATGCATGAGGATGTGCTACTGGGTATTGAAGGTACCGGTGTGTACAACAATCTGTACCACCATCTCTGAAGGTCTTGCTGTATGATGGTACAGCATGCGATGTGTGGTTTTCATGAGCAATAAAAAGGGCAGAAATGATGTTTATGGTGACCTCTATTCCAATTTTCTGTGCAGGTTCCGGAACTCTCGGAACTGAATGATGCAAAAAATTTTTTGATGTGTGTAAATATAGACATCAGAATTAAAAGCAAAACTGTAAACTATCTACTTAACACATTAAGAGCATTTAACTTTTACTGCATAAACAATACACCCATGAGACAGAATGCATGTCTTGACAGCATAATCAGTAATTTTCAAATAAATGAAAGGCAGAGCATCATAATTAAATTAGGCGTTTCAGCTCATGATGGGCTTTCGCTTAAACTTCCACTAAATAATAAAATAGGATGCTATTCAGATGAGCCAGGTAGCGCAATAAGAAGATTAAATGAAAAAAGCTCTTCTATTTAAAATCCAAGTTAAAACAAATAGACTGGGATGAAGTAATCACAGAAGCTATGTAAGCTAATGAGTCAGCCATTCAATTCCTAGAAGTAGTAGTTAAAATATTTGAAGAAACTTGCCCTAAACAGTACCAAAGAACCCACAAGAATAACACCCACCACAAAACCAAAAGAATGAAAGAATGGTACACACCACAATTAAACAATTTGTGAACAGTTATGCTCAGGTATTGTGACAGGTCTCACCATAGTGAAGCAGATACAAATATATACAAACTAGCAATAAAACACCATAGTCCTGAAATCAAAATAGCAAAATGGAAAGCCAATGACACATTCATACTCAATTCCACAAATAAATGCAAAGCAGCATGGAAAGTCTTTAAAACAGAAATAAGCTGTCAAAAAAAAAAAAGAAAACATTATACAAATTCCTCCACATCTATTAAGTGCACATTTTGCCTATCCTGTCTCTGACATTAAGATGGAGGAAGATGTGAGGAAGGCAGAAGCACTGCTACCTACAGTACATAGAAAGCTGAGCGATAAATTTGAATGGGCATCAGTAACTCCTAGACAGGTCAGTGAATCAATAGCCAAGCTCAGTAACTCCAGAGCTGAAGACTACTATGGCTGGCTCTGAGCACTATGCGACTCAACTGCTGAGGTCATCAGTCGCCTAGAACTTAGAACTAATTAAACCTAACTAACCTAAGGACAGCACACAACACCCAGCCATCACGAGGCAGAGAAAATCCCTGACCCCGCCGGGATCGAACCCGGGAACCCGGGCGTGGGAAGCGAGAACGCTACCGCACGACCACGAGATGCGGGCTACTACTGTGGTTTATCTAATTATATTGTAAGAAATATAAGAGAAGAAATAATAATCCCCTTAACAAAGGTAATAAATAAGATAATAAATGAAGGTGTTTTCCCAGATCATTTAAAAATTTCTGTTATCATATCTGTGTACAAGAAAGGAGACAAAGATTTACCTGACAATTACTGACCCCTCTCACTAGTTCCCATAATTTCAAAAATAATATAATACTGTATCCACCAGGAAATGAGCCAGTATTTTGAAACGAATAAACTGCTATGTTCCACACGGTATGGGTTCAGAACTGGTTTCTCAACTGTGAAGGCAGCAGAGAGCATTGTCATAAAAGTATATGACTCCTTTTAGAATGAATCCGTAATTATTGTCAGACTGTTGGACCTTAAGAAAGCATTTGATACTGTATCCCACAATACTATTATAACAAAACTACAGTATTACGGAATAGGGAAGAGTGCTCTCCGGCTATTACAATCTTGCTTACGGAATAGAAAACAAACAGTAGTTATAAATGAAGAAAGATCCAGTTTCTTGCCAGTTACCACAGGGCTCCATACTCGGACCTTTTCTTTTTGTAGTCTACATAAATTATTTGCCTTCTTCATTACCCTGTGGCACGGCAGTTTATGCAGATGATACAATGCTAATTACTCAGGGAAACAACTTGGATGAATTACAGAATAATGTAACAATAGCAATAGACAGATGCACCAGCTGGTTTCAGGCAAATTCATTACAGATAAATAAGACAGAAGGTACTGTATTTAATTTGAATGCCTCCAAACATGAAAACTGTTGTGGACTGGCAAGACAGCCAATCCACTATGACGGGAAGCCGAAAGGCATGCATTTAAGCTCATGCAGGCTGGCGTGAGGTCTGGAACAGGTCAAGTAATGGAGACTAGCAAATAAAGTACATAGCTGCTGGAATATTTAACTTTAATCCATAATTGGTGAACATCGCTCTTGACGGTGCATGTTTTACAATCTCAATATTAACTGGTAATGGCGCCTTGCTAGGTAGTAGCAAATGACGTAGCTGAAGGCTATGCTAACTATCGTCTCGGCAAATGAGAGCGTATTTTGTCAGTGAACCATCGCTAGCAAAGTCGGCTGTACAACTGGGGCGAGTGCTAGGAAGTCTCTCTAGACCTGCCGTGTGGTGGCGATCGGTCTGCAATCACTGACAGTGGCGACACGCGGGTCCGACGTATACTAACGGACCGCGGCCGATTTAAAGGCTACCACCTAGCAAGTGTGGTGTCTGGCGATGACACCACAAAAACAAATCTGTAAAGCTACTAAGGTTCCATATCGACCAAAAACGTAACTGGGAAACACACACAGGCATTCTATGCAAAAAAAAACTCTCGTGTGTAATCTTCTTGTTACATAAACTGAGAGGCTCTGTCAGTAGAACACTCCTACAATACACATACTTTGCCTTCTTCCACTCTCATCTCGCTTATGGGATTATACTATGGGGAAACTGCTCAGTTTCTAAGACTGTGTTTAAATGACTAAAAAAAAGCAATCAGATACCTTGTAGGACAACCACCCAGAGACTCATGCAGTCAGCATTTTAAAGAATTAAATATAATGACAGTCCTTGGCTTGTATATTTATAGTTGCCTGACATATGCCGAAGAAAAGGTAAATAACTTTGACCTTAGGATGGCAGTGCACTCATATTATACAAGAAATGGACATACAATTGACATTCTGATTGCCAGACTATCAAAGATTCACTGCAGTTATAAGTATCTAGCACCTACATGTTTTTAACAAATTACGCAAATGTGCACATTCTATGCCCATGGACAAATTTAAAGTAAAAGTAGCAGAATGGATAAAAAGGAAAGTATTTTATACAGTTCAAGAATTTCAAGAGAGGGCAATAAATGGTAATGAATTCTGATTGTACATTTTGTGAAAGGAGTACATATTACAAAATTAGAAATATGATATTATGTAGGCAATTTGTATTGTCAAATATGTATGTATATAGATGTATACAATGTATCTGTAACTTTTATTACTATATGACACCGATTACATGTAAGATGTTTAAAGGCGAATAAATATGAATATGAAGTTATTCTCCAACTGGTACAATGAATTGCACTGTTTAATCCGTGCCATTGCCTTGCGGAATTACGTATTAATTTCTGTACAGCTAATGCACCAGTGTGTGGGTTTAAAAACACTGGACCTCCAAAGAAACTGGTATAGGCAGGCGTATTCAAATACAAAGATACGTAAACAGGCAGAATACGCCACTGTGGTTGGCAGTAGCTATATAAGACAACAAGTGTCTGGCACTGCTGTTAGATTGGATACTGCTGCTACAATGGCAGGTTACCATGATTCAAGTGAGTTTAAACATCGTTTTATAGTCGGCAGATGGGACACAGCATCTCTGAGACAGCGATGAACACGTACAACCATTTCACGAGTGTACCTTGAATATCAGGAATCCGTAAAACTTCAAATGTCTGACATCCCTGGGCCAGAAAAAGACCCTGCAAGAACAGGACCAAAGACGACTGAAGGGAATTGTTCAAAGTGACAGAAGTGGAATCGCTCTGCAAATTGCTGCAGATATCAATGCTGGGTGATCAACAAGTGTCAGTGTGTGAACAATTCAACAAAACACCATGGATACGGGCTTTCGGAGCCAAAGGCCCACTCGTGTACACTGAAAACAGCACGACACAAAGCTTTACACCTCGTCTGGGCCCGTCAACACCGACATTGGACTGTTGATTACTGAAAACATATCGCCTGGTTGGACGAGACGTTTCAAATTGTATGAAGCAGATGGATGTCTGTTGGTATGGAGACAGCCCCATGAATCCAATGACCCTGCATGTCAGAGGGGGACTGTTCAAGCTGGCAGAGGTTCTCTAATGGTGTGGGCCGTGTCCAGTTGGAGCAATATTGGACCCCTGATATGTCTAGATACGACTCTGACAGGCGACACTTATATAAGCATCCTGTCTGATCACTTGCATCCATTCGTGTCCACTACGCATTCCGACGGAATTGGGCAATTCCAGCAGGACAGTGTGACACCCGACACATCCAGAATTGCTAGAGAGTGGCTCCAGGAACACACTTCCGAATTTAAACACTACCACTGGCCTCCAAACCCATCAGACATTAACATTATTGAGCATACCTGGGATGCCGTGCAACGTGCTATTCAGAAGAGATCTCCACCCCCTGTTACTCTTACAGATTTGTGTAGAGCCCTGCAGGATTCATGGTGTCGGTTCCCTCGAGCACTACTTTACACATTAGTCGAGTCCTTCTGCATGCTCGCAGGGGCCCCACACGATGTTACTCAGGTGTACCAGTTTCTTTGGCTCCTCAGTGTATATCTACTGTGAACACAAAGATGTAGGCATACGTCCTGTCACGTTCGGCCTTTAGTGTGAGCAGCCAAAGTGGCCGCATTTCCTTTTTAAGGATTTACCATTCCACAGTCAGCTGTGTGGAGTTTATTAACAAGTTAACTACTTGCAAGTTCATGCGCAGTAAATTGTCACAAGATTGCACCTTTTGATACACGCATGAGTGTTTTTCCACGCTATGGCCTATGTTTTTATCGTGGTTACATTCGTTGTAGAGTTCTGAGCTGTTATTTGTGTTTGCTAAGTTAAGCTGGCAAGGGACCTGTGTGGACCAGTGGATTTTGCACCCGCTGCTGTTCCCGGATATGACGCAGCCGTCAGGCGCCGCTGCTGTAAACAACTTGCCGATAAACAGTTTTCTTTGCCAGTTGTTAACAGTTTGCTTGTATAAGAAATTATTCTAAACTGAAATTGTTATGTACAGGTCATCTCTGATGACCCAGTAAGAGAAGGCTGTCAGATTTTTTTGATGGCATGGTTGTACTTAAATTGTCAGATGTTGTAGAGTTCAGAAATATGTGGACGGGTTTAATTAAAGTTATACACGCCATTGGCCATGCAGTGTTCTCTTGAAAATTGCATAGAGCGGCATACTAACCCTCGCTCAATCAACGTCAAGTAATTCAGTAATACGTGACGATTACTTTTCTTACCAGTCAATTTTCGTGGGTCTTTTGCCCGATTCAAATTGCTTAATTAAACGAACTATCTTTCCCTGTAACCATTTGTGGCCACCAGTCATGCCAAAGTTGCTTAAGCAACTAGTGTTCCCTTCTCTTTTGGGTAAATGAGGTTTTAAGAGCCTCTCGCTGCTGCTCAAAATCCTCTTTTCTTAACCCCCTGAACGTGTAAAAGATCTCAGTCGTTGTTTAAAATATGCCTTTATAGCTGGGATTTTGTTGGTGGTAAAATTTTAAAGGCCGTCGACCATTGCTCTCTTGAATTTCAATTATAAAATATCAGCCGCCCCCCATAAACCATGGACCTTGCCGTTGGTGGGGAGGCTTGCGTGCCTCAGCGATACAGATAGCCGTACCGTAGGTGCAACCACAACGGAGGGGTAACTGTTGAGAGGCCAGACAAACGTGTGGTTCCTGAAGAGGGGCAGGAGCCTTTTCAGTAGTTGCAGGGGCAACAGTCTGGATGATTGACTGATGGGGCCTCGAAACACTAACCAAAACGGCCTTGCTGTGCTCGTACTGCAAACGGCTTAAAGCAAGAGGAAACTATGGCTGTAATTTTTCCCAAGGGAATGCAGCATTACTGTATGATTAAATGATGATGGCGTCCTCTTGGGTAAAATATTCCGGAGGTGAAATACTCACCCATTCGATCTCCAAGAGGAGGCTACTCAGGAGGATGTTGTCATCAGGAGAAACAGAACCGGCGTTCTAGGGATCGGAAGGTGGAATGCTAGGTCCCTTAATCGGGAAGGTAGGTTAGTAATTTTAAAAAGGGAAATGGGTCGGTTGAAGTTAGGTATAGTGGTAATTAGTGAAGTTCGATGGCGGGAGGAACAGAACTAGTAGTCGGGTGAATACAGGTTTCTAAATACAGAATCAAATAGGGCTAACGCAGGACTAGGTGTAATAATGGCTGATAGAATTGCGATGCACGTAAGCTACTACAAACAGTATGGTGAATGCATTATTGTAGCCCACGCCCATCACAGTAGCACAAATTTATATGCCAACTAGCTCTGTAGATGATGAAGAGATTGAATAAATGTATGATGAGGAAGTTATGCAGATAGTTAACAGAGACGAAAATTTAATAATCGTGGGGTGACTAGAATTCGATAGTAGGAAAAGGAAGAGAAGGAAAAATAGTAGGTGAATAGGGACTGGGGAAGCCATCTTGTAGAATTTTTCACAGAGCATAATTTATTCATACCAAACAATAGGTTTAAGAATCATAAAAGAATCTGTATACGTGGAAGAGACCTGGAGACACCAAAAGGTTTCAGATTGATTATATAATGGAGAGATTTAGAAACCATATTTTAAATTCTAAGACATATGCAGGGGCAGATGTCGACTCTGATCACAATTTATTGGTTTTTGACTGTAAATTATAACCGAAGAAATTGGAAAGCGCTAGGAAATTAAGGAGATGGGACCTGGATAAACTGAAAGAACCACAGATTTCTGAGAGTTTCGGAGGGATCATCAGCCAACAGTTGATTAGAACAGGGAAAGGAATACAGTAGAAGAAGAATGGGTAGCTTTGAGAGATGAAATAGTGAAGATCAAATAGGTAAAAAAACAAGGCCTAGTAGAAATGCTCGGAGAGTACAAGAGATATTGAATTTAAATGATGAAAGAAGAAAATATAAAAATGCAACAAATGAAGCAGGCGAAAGGGGATGATCAGATTCCAAAGAAACGTAGGAACACGCGCAGCAATACTAACCCTACGACTTATCTTAGAAAGTAGGTTAAGAAAAGGCAAACCTACGTTTGTAGCATTTGAGCAATGTTGACTAGAATACTCTCACTGAAATTCTGAAGTAGTTGTTGTTGTTGTGGTCTTCAGTCCTGAGACTGATTTGATGCAGCTCTCCATGCTACTCTATCCTGTGCAAGCTTCTTCATCTCCCAGTAACTACTGCAACCTTCTTAATCTGCTTACTGTATTCATCTCTTGGTCCCCCTCTACGATTTTTACCCTCCACACTTCCCTCCAATACTAAATCGGTGATCCCTTGATGCCTCAGTACATGTCCTACCAACCGATCCCTTCTTCTAGTCAAGTTGTGCCACAAGCTCCTCTTCTCCCCAATTCTATTCAATACCTCCTCATTAGTTATGTGATCTACCCATCTAATCTTCAGCATTCTTCTGTAGCACCACATTTCGAAAGCTTCCATTCTCTTCTTGTCCAAACTATTTATCGTCAACGTTTCACTTCCGTACATAGCTACACTACATACAAATACTTTCAGAAACGACTTCCTGACACTTAAATCTATACTCGATGTTAACAAATTTCTCTTCTTCAGAAACGCTTTCCTTGCCATTGCCAGTCTACATTTTATATCCTCTCTACTTTGACCATCATCAGTTATTTTGCTCCCCATATAGCAAAACTCCTTTACTACTTTAAGCGTCTCATTTCCTAATCTAATTGCCGCAGCACCATCCGATTTAATTCGACTACATTCCATTTTCCTCGTTTTGCTTCTGTTGATGTTCATCTTATATCCTTCTTTCGAGACACTGTCCATTCCGTTCAGCTGCTCTTCCAGGTCCTTTGCTGTCTCTGACAGAATTACAATGTCATCGGCGAACCTCAAAGTTTTTATTTCTTCTCCATGGATTTTAATTCCTACTCCGAACTTTTCTTTTGTTTCCTTTAGTGCTTGCTCAATATACAGATTGAATAACATTGGGGATACGCCACAACCCTGTCACACTCCCTTCCTAACCACTGCTTCCCGTTCATGTCCCTCGATTCTTATAACTGCCATCTGGTTTCTGCGTAAATTGTGAATAGCCTTTCTTTTAAATTCTGAAGGTAGTAGGGGTAAAATACAGGGAGCGAGAGTATTCCAATGAACATTGTCAAAAGATTTCTCTAAGTCTACAAATGTTAGAAACGTAGGCTTGCCTTTCCTTAATCTATTCTCTAAGATAAGTTGTAGGGTCAGTATTGCCTCACGTGTTCCAACATTTCTACGGAATCCAAACTGATCTTCCCCGAGGTCGTCTTCTACCAGTTTTTCCATTCGTCTGTAAAGAATTCGTGTTAGTATTTTGCAGCCGTGACTTATTAAACTGATAATTCGGTATTTTTCACATCTGTCAACACCTGCTTTCTTTGGGATTGGAATTATTATATTCTTCTTGAAGTCTGTGGGCATTTCGCCTGTCTCATACATCTTGCTCACCAGATGGCAGAGTTTTGCCAGGACTGGCTCTCCCAAGGCTATCAGTAGTTCCAATGGAATATTGTCTACTCCGGGGGCCTTGTTTCGACTCAGGTCTTTCAGTGCTCTGTCAAACTCTTCACGCAGTATCATATCTCCCATTTCATCTTCTTCTACCTCGTCTTCCATTTCCATAATATTGTCCTCAAGAACATCGCTCTCGTATAGACCCTCTGTATACTCCTTCCACCTTTCTGCTTTCCCTTCGTTGCTTGGAACTGGGTTTCCATCTGAGCTCTTGATATTCATGCAAGTGGTTCTTTTTCCTCCTAAGGTCTCTTTAATTTTCCTGTAGGCAGTATCTATCTTACCCCTAGTGATACATGCTTCTACATCCTTACATTTGCCCTCTAGCCAACCCTTCTTAGCCATTTTGCACTTCCTCTCGATCTCATTTTAGAGACGTTTGTATTACTTTTTGCCTGCTTCATTTACTGCATTTTTTGTATTTTGTCCTTTTATCAATTAAATTCAATATCTCTTCTGTTACCCAAGGATTTCTATTAGCCCTCGTCTTTTTACCTACTTGATCCTCTGCTGCTTTCACTATTCATCTCTCAAAGCTACCCATTCTTCTTCTACTGTATTTCTTTCCCCCATTCTTGTCAATCGTTCCCTAATACTCTCCCTGAAACTCCCTACAACCTCTCGTTCCTTCAGTTTATTCAGGTCCCATCTCTTTAAATTCCCACCTTTTTGCAGTTTCATCAGTTTTAATCTACAGTTCATAACCAGTATTGTGGCCAGGGTCCACATCTGCCCCTGGAAATATCGTACAATTTAAAACCTGGTTCCTAAATCTCTGTCTTACCGTTATATAATCTAGCTGACTCCGTCCAGTATCTCCAGGCTTCTTCCATGTATACAACCTTCTTTTATGATTCTTTTATGATTCTGAAGTAGCTGGGGTAAAATATAGGGAGCGAGAGGCCCTTTACAATTTGTACAAATACCAGACGGCAGTTATGAGAGTCGAGGGACATGAAAGCGAAGCAGTGGTTGAGAAGGAAGAGAGACAGGGTTGTAGGCTGTCGCCTACTTTACTGAACCTGTACATTGAAGAAGCAATAAAGGAAAGGAAAGAAATTTGGAGTAGGAATTAAAGTTCAGGGAAAAGAAATAAAAGCTTGAGGTTTCCAGATGACATTGTAATTCTGTCAGAGACACCAAAGGACTTGGAGAAGTAGTTAAACGGAATGGGCATTGGCTTGAAACGAGGATATAAGATGAACATAATCGAAAGCAAAACACGGATAATGGAATGTAGCCGAATTAAATCACGTGATGCTGAGGGAATTAGATTAGGAAATGAGACACTTAAAGTAGTAGACGAGTTTTGCTATTTGGGCAACAAATTAACTGATGATGTCCTAAGTAGAGAGGATATAAAACGTAGACTGGCAATGGCTAGAAAAGTGTTTTTGAAGAAGAGAAATTTGTTAACATCGAATATAGATTTATATGTTTGGAAGTGTTTTCGGAATGTATTTGCCTGGAGTGTAGCCATGTATGGAAGTCAAACACGGACGATAAACAGTTAAGAGAAAAAGATAATGGAAGCTATCGAAATGTGGTGCTACAGAAGGATGCTGAGAAATTTGTTAACATCGAATATAGATTTAAATTTAGGATCACGTAACTAATCAGGAGGTACTGAACAGAACTGGGGAGACAAGAAGTTTGTGGAACAACTTGACGAAAAGAAGGGATCCGTTGGTAGGACGCATTCTGAGATATCGAGGGAACAGCAGTTTAGCACTGGAGGGAGGTCAGAGGGTAAAAATCGTAGAGAGAGACTAAGAGATGAATATAGTAAGGAAATTCAGAAGGATGGAGGTCACAGCAGCTATTCGGAGTCGAAGAGGCTCGCACAGGATAGAGTAGCGTGGAGAGCTGCATCGAACCGGTCTTTGAACTGAATGCCACAACAAGAACAAAATATTGATTGACATTGTTTATTTCTATGTTCAAAGTACAGATGTGTATTGTATGTGGAATTGTTGTCAGTAAATAAAACTGTTGAATGTTGTTTGATGAGTCTGACTGGGTGTCTTTCCACACTCGGATTCTTGTACCTTACCTGTATGGACGATTGAAAACGTCAAACGTATCAGTCGGATTGCCTCAGTGCCTCAGTACGTTACATCCGTTTATGATGAGGGTCAGCTCCCAATTCCTGCACAAGCGCCGATCCTCCACAGATATTCCTGCACTTCTCTACAATTTTCTAGCATCACAACTTCGTTGTTACGACAACATAGTCCGCAAAAAGCCTCATGGAACTATAGACATCCACTAGGATATTTATATGAGTACAGTAGCTGAGTACGTGGCATTGCTCGGGTATGTATTTATCCCAGTCTTCCTCCTCACTCTGTTCATCTCCTCCTGCATCTCTCTCTGTCCTCCTCCTCCACACTCTGCGCACCTTCTCCACGCCTCTCACTCTGTCCGTCTCCTGTTCCACTTCTCTGTCCATTTCCTCTTCACCCTATCTCTGTTCATCACCTATTGCCCTCTATCCCTCTCCTTTTCCCCCTCTCACTGTTCAACTCTTCCACATTCCACTCTTTCTTTATCTCCTCCTGCCCCTCTCTCTCTGTCCATCTCCCCCTACCCCCTCTCTCTGTCCATCTCCTCTTCTCATCTGTCGATTCCCTTCTCCCCAATTTCTCTCTCCACCTCGTCCATATCCCTTTCTCTCCCCCTATCTCTCTCCATCTCCACCTACTTCCTCTCTCTGTCCCACTCTTCCTCCTTCTTCCTCCTTCTTCCTCTGCCCATCTTCTGCGACCCACTATCTCTGTCCATCTCCTATATATCCCTCTGTGTCTTTCCATCTCCTACTCTCCCACTATTCTCTGTCCATCACTCCAGGCCATTAGAAAGTTTGTGGTTGTTATCTCACAGTATTTGTTTTAATATAGTAAGTAAAACGTGTACCAGGTTTGTTTCAAATCGATCCAAGGGTGTAAAAGGAGTTTTTTACATCTGTCTTAATCCGCAAACCCACAACTCACTCACCTGTAATACATTTCACACATATATGTACAAATATTTCAACTATACATATAGTGCCATCAACAAAAGCAAAACGAGAATAATGGAATGTAGGCGAATTAAGACGGCTGATGCTGAGAGAATTAGATTAGGAAATGAGGCACTTGAAGTAGTAAAGGAGTTTTGCTATTTGGGGAGCAAAATAACTGATGATGGTCGAAATAGAGAGGATATAAAATGTGTACTGGCAATGGCAAGGAAAGCGTTTCTGAAGAAGAGAAATTTGTTAACATCGAGTATAGATTTAAGTATCAGGAAGTCTTTTCTGAAAATATTTGTATGGAGTGTAGGTAGCCATGCATGGAAGTGAAACATGGACAATAAATAGTTTAGACAAGAAGAGAACAGAAGCATTCGAAATGTGGTGCTACAGAAGAATGCTGAAGATTAGATGGGTAGATCACATAACTAATGAGGAGGCGTTGAATAGGATTGGGGAGAAGAGGAGTTTGTGGCACAACTTGACTAGAAGAAGGGATCGGTTGGTAGGACATGTTCTGAGGCATCAAGGGATCAGCAATTTAGTAGTGGAGGGTAGCGTGGAGGATACAAATCGCAGAGGGAGTCCAAGAGATGACTACACTAAGCAGATTCAGAAGGATGTATGCTGCAGTAGGTACTGGGAGATGAAGAGGCTCACACAGGATAGAGTAGCATGGAGAGCTGCATCAAACCAGTGACAGGACTGAAGACCACAACACCAACGTATAGAGAATTTCTCTCTGCAGTTTCCTTTTGGCACAAGTTGATGTTTATAAAGTTTTATCTGCTGAACGGTGTGCCTCTTACAATGATGCAATTTTACAGCTACATCCAGCATCGTCTTTGGATAGTGTCTCCAAAATGTGCTTGGAGTAGAGTTACTAGTAAAGGATTAATAATTTATTTGATGCGGCAGTTTTCACGCATGTCAGTGTCTATGACGTCATATCACCTGAACTATAAGTCGTACAGTGATATAACTCCGCATATACATTCAGTGATCTATGTGAATACCGTCTACTAAACGTGTTGCGCGTAGAGTCAAAGGTAAGGATGTAATAAATTAAAACATCATGGCTGATGCGGCAGTTTTATTGCCTGAAGAACGAAAGTGCAGTAAGGGACACATTTCTTTCCTTTCATCATTTTGAGGGCGTTGCCAGCGAGAAAAAAATTTCCTAAAAGTTTGGTATTACGTGTAAAGTTTCTTGCAAGTGACTGAGTGCTGTCATTCTCAGATGTTGGATGAATAAAGTCTAGCTATTCGCGCTTTGTGGGCTACACTTCTTCCTCATCCTCAGGTACATGGTTCTTACACACACAGCGATTCTTTGCTGACATTAAGTGATACTTGCAGCGAGTATTATTCAGATCGATTCAGTAGTTTAGGAAGGAGACGTGGAACATACGTTCTGTTTGGTAGAAAGTGTTCAATCCAATGACATTGCTGACGGCTCATCTGATGTATCGTAGCCTCGTATTTTGTTGATTAGGTGGCAGAGCGGAACTGTACACAACAGCTTCCAAAACTTAAGCAAGACGGCATCAGCCTGTATGTGGAGAGCATTTGGCTGTCCAGAACTTGATGGGTGTGGGAAACCGACGTATGTCTGGACAGCCAGAGCACTGCCTGGAAAGCTTCCACACTTGGATTCCAGTCCAGAGGGTCTAAGCAGTGCCTCCACAGAGACGTCAGAGTTTGCGGTGTCACACAAGACCCTGCATACCTGTCTGTCCCCAGCTCTGTTCCGACCCCCGTCTCGCGGACTCATACGTCCAGAGTGGCAGCTACGTCCCTGTCCTGTGACGTCATTCCACCCTGTCTTGCCTGGGCGGAATCAGCTGCTTCTGTCACACACGTCGCCCCCTGGTCACCCGGTCTCTAAATGGTTGATTGGTGCTAGGTGGCAGAATAAATGAAGTGCAATTTTGCATGTTATTATATGGTAACGGGAAGGTGAATATGACACCTAACTTACCTCGGCAGTAATGAGCAGATCTGCCTGTAAGTATGTAATGCAAAAGGGATGACAGTGAGTCGACAGTATTAACACACCACTCCCATATAACGCGTGTCGACGAGCAGAAGGTGAGACGAGCAGCGAGAGGAAACGTTTAGTGTGGAAGCCAGCGCGGGCAGACGCAGAGGCCGCGCCACGGGAGGCAGCCAGAAGCTGTTAGGGGGTGACCGGGCAGGCGGCGCACACCGCACAACAAGTAACGAGCAGGACGGGAAGAAGCTGTAGCAAGCTGCGTTTCGGAATTCCAAATGGATACGAACAAAACCAGTGACGCAGTTGATCATGTGAACGACGAATGGTACACGTGTGAGCGGGCACGAAATGTCTCATTGGTGGAAACAAACTAGCAAAGAGTAAAGTGGTGAGATTTGGACACAGTTCAATGGTAGGGTCCATGCATTTGGCAGAGAGAGTTTCCACAAAATAAGAGGAACGCTCCTATTGGTCTAAAATAGCCGTGACATGGAGAACGAAAGAACCCAGGTGGGGAGAGAGTTCAGCTACTAGAGAGACGAAAGCGAAATTTTCGTGGACTCTTCTCTGAAGTGCCGTCAAGTGCAGAACGGAGCGCGTAATGCTCTGTACGATGCAGAGGAGAAATCTGTGTGAACGCTGCGTTCACTGCGGCTGACATCCAGCTAGATATCAGCTGTAGCGTCGCTGAGCTGCCACTGTGGAGAAACGAACCGGCCAGTTAGTTAATTGTGCTTGCGAGGACTGAGAGGGCATTTCAATATGCACGCTGCTCCAGCCATGAGCGTGCATATCACCATATTCCAAGACTGGGGATGACTACACGCTTTCTCGCATCGCAAGAAACATTGCGAAACTTACCGCTGAAAAAATCAGCAAAGCCTTAATTAGTTTTTATAGGAATTTCAGTGGGCGAGAGCAGCCATGCAGACGACAGCTCACCGCAGCTTAAGGTGGATACCGCGAGCAGAGGCGTAAACTTGTTGGTTGACCAGCTTGCGTCCACTGTGAACTCGAGCGACCTCGGCTCTTTTGCTCAACTTGTCACAAAACTAACCATCCTCTGTAGACTTGATTGTCATCCTAAATAGTACTTTCAACAGTAATCGGATGATTTATCGGAGTACCGGCCAACATCGTAATGTAGCCGTAAGAATAATTTTGTAAAGAAACTTCTAGTTAAAATTTACCATTGTGGGGTTTAGGATTATTTCACTTTCTGAGGACGAGATGCGCTCATTTGACAACTGACGTAACATTGTCACATTGTAAACTGTGTAAGTCCGTGTATTTCTGTGATAAGATTGCAACATTACACCAAAGTTACTTACAGCTTACACAGTTGTTGTTCTGACCTCCAAACCTTAAAATGGAAATCGGTAACAGGCCGAGGGAGGCAGTACTGGGTTCGCATCCAGCTATTTCTAACAACAGATCATGGCATTTTTTACTATTTTTAGGCATTTGTTACAGTGTAGGACGAGCCAGGACACCGAAAATCGGCCCGAATATACAGGACGCTCATAAATTCTGCTATCATTAAACTGTTGTAAGTTGTCAACTAACAGACGTAGAGCACAGTGCTTTTGTTTTTAAAGTGTTCCAGAATTTCAATATGTAGTCCGCTCACCGTCTGTATAACATTAGGACAGTACTTGAGCCCTGCCCACAGACGAGTCAGCACTGCGGCGTCAACACTTCCAGCTGATCCTCGCTCGAAGGGCAGCAACGAGACTGCCTGCCTGGAGCTGAGCACTCGCCGTCCTGGACGCAGTCTGGAGGCGTGACGTAGGCAGGCAGCGGCCGCCGTCCCCATTCTCACTCCCTTAAGGAGCCGCCTCACTCGACACGCCGAGCGCACCCAACCTCGGCTGCACCATTCGTCATTACAAGTTGATCACAGTTTGAGAAAAAATATAGGTACAGCACCAGAGACAGACATAACCTTTATTACGACTTTCTAGTGGCTCAGAAATGAGGTCAACATGCAGCAACAAAAAACTTTGATCATCTGCTCAGTAACCAGTGTGCGATTTGCAGGGGGGGGGGGGGGGGGGGGGAGGTCTGCATCCCCTCCTCTGATTTTAGTTTATGCATCCCTACCTGGGATGTTTATTTCCCACGCACTGGAGTAAAACTTTACATATAATTCAAATTTGTGGAGCCGAACACTGAAAGTTGTTAATACAGTCTTACTATTAATACTATTAATATGTTTGCTTCTTAATTTTGAAAAAGTGTTACGTAGTAGGTAAGCATTTCAAAACATTTAGAACTAAACGACAAGACGACGCACGCCACATTTCCGTAGCATGCCACAATGTTTGTAAGACGTTGCCCCAGCGTAAACGAGGCTTCTGAGCCAGCTCTGTGTTGTATGGTGGATGTGATGTGCTCCGTACGAAACTAAAACCTGCAATCAGACCCAAACGTCGTGGAAAACTGTGAAGAGGTGTCATCCTGCAGCAAGATAACACTCGCCCACATTCTGCCAAACGGACAGCCGACGCAATAAAGGAGTTGAGATTCGAGGTGCTGGAACGTCGTGGAAAACTGTGAAGAGGTGTCATCCTGCAGCAAGATAACACTCGCCCACATTCTGCCAAACGGACAGCCGACGCAATAAAGGAGTTGAGATTCGAGGTGCTGGAACATCCACCATACAGTCCAGACCTAGCTCCAAGCGATTTTCACATGTTTGGACCCTTAACGGAAGCACTACAGAGAAGATTTGAAAGTCATTGCTGCGGTGCAAAATTCGTTACAGATGCAACCGAAAAACGTATTTTCTGATGAACTAAAAAAACTCGTAAAACGTCGGGAAAACTGCATTGAAGCCCAGGGAGGTTACGTAGAAAAATAACGCATAATTCAGTTTTCAATCATCAGAATAAGTACAGCTTTTCACAAATGTGCCTTTACTTATTGAATTCACCTCGTATACCTGTACGTAGATGATTTTGTAAATAAGCTTTACCTATAATGTACTTTTAAAGATATAACAAGGGATGGCTTTTCTGAAACTGCTTACGCGTGAATAGTGAGTTTCGGCATTAACATCTAATTATAAATAATTGTTTAACCATGGGTAACGCCACGGTCCAAGCTAGTAACATATATAATTATACTTCCCCCCTAAGACATCCCTTCCCCCCCCCCCACCCCCCCCCCCCCCCTCCACTGGTAAAAGCACAAATCGAACACAGCCAGTAACATAAAATCTTGTGACAGATAACTAGGGATATTTTAAGTATAACCTCGAAGCATTTCTCTCAGGCATTTCTTTCTGTTCTGTGGGCTAATTTCTATTTCCAACCAGGCAGCCTGCAAAAAATTAAAAAAAATGAAAAGTAAACCAATTTTTTGAGTGTAGTTTCGTGAGTAGGAACAAAAAAAAAATGTGTTCATAAGCGTTAACACTACTCATGTATGTATATCCTGTAAACTGACTGCTTCCACATAATTACAATAAAAGAACGTTCAAACGATCTGCGGATCATTTAACTAACATGCTGGAAGATGATGACGTTCGGCTGCAGCTGTTTGCTCTCTGGCAGAATTGACTATTTGAGCATGTGGAGATAATTATTTGACGTTACGGTTTCCTCTGCGGACAAAAGGGGCCCGCCACTTTGTCCTGCAACAGGTCACGTTAGAGATTAAGCTACCCGGTGTCCTGGGGCGTTCTGTGGGCTCTCGCATAGCAAAATTCTGACGTTGCGCTGATTTTCATGAGCGTTGCTTCACCACTTTTTTCAGGAAGTTAAGGCCAGCATTTATGGGAGGCCAGCATGGCAGATGGCAGTGCATACTGCAGACGACGAACATTCTGGCTGCAATGCCGGCGCCGCTAAAACTCTGCACACAGAAACGTGTAACCATTTACGTACCACCCTGTGTACAGCTGAACTCGCTTCCTACAGTCCTCGTGATGAACGAAGAATTGACGTTTGGAGGCTGCGTGAAACTGGAACTCGCCCCCTGTCGACATTTGAATGACACATATTAGGATGTTTCCACTTGGGGGAAGGTCTATGATAATGCCTGCCTCTTTAAAGTTTCTGGACCATTTCCTTATGCTACTGATGGAAGCTGAAGATATTAATTAAAATCTTTGTCACAGGTGAGGCTCGAACCCAGGTAGCCTTGCTTAAGAGGCAGGGGTGCTGGCCACTACATCACTGTGTCACCGAGGCTCCTGCACAGACTGCCCAACTCCAGTGTCATACCCTGCTTTGTAAGCAACGAGACCTGGGTCCAAGTCTCACCTGTGGCAAACATTTTAATTAGTTTCTTCAGCTTCCATCATTAACGTCGGTAAAGATGAGACTCAGATATGTCGAGGAAAATTTAATTGTAAGGTCATTTCATTATGCTTCCAGCCATCACGAAGAGGTAGGTGAGAGTGAGATGCACACAGTGACCTCCCCCCTCTCAGATTTCTGTCTTACTCTGAGTAATTCGATTTGGGGAAGTATGGCCGAGTATTGTCATTACACGGCTAGTGTTGAGAACTCAGAACGTATGAATATTTTCTTCTCTAATTGCATGTGGTGAAAAGTTGCTATTGCTTGACACGCGGACTTCTCACGCAGCGTCTCTCGTCACCCAGGTGGTCCGGTGACAGGCGGGCTCTGCTGATCTTGAAAGGGTTAAGCCGACGGGTGTGAGGCAGTCGAGTGGATGCTGTCCAGACGCCGACATTGTCATAACAGCGGGGGCGACACGCACTCAGAGGCCTGAAGAAGCAGCTGGGGTTAGAGAGTCCGTTACTTCGCAGAAACTTAGTGAAAACACTTTCTGACGGGCTACCAGCGAGGCATGGGAATGACTCGTGTTCCCAGGCAGTCTTGGTGGGAAAATGCCCGCGTTTTCTGCAAAATCAAAACTGTGATTGGCTTCGCCAGGGGATAGCTCCGTGACGTAGCAAAATCGGCGCAGAAATTGGTGGAATAGCAGTGCGTCGGCAATAGAGTGGGATTTTCCGCCGGTTTTCGAGTTGTTGATTGGCACGTTTTAACCACGGCCACTGTCATGGGGGCGGGAATGTTCTGTGTTCGGCTTGTACGGGTGCTCTTGTGAGAGTCGGCTCTCGCCTTTCGGTCAGAGTAGGTTACAAGACTGGGCTCTCGCTGCTCTGGACAGCCTGCCTTCTGTTGGCTGTCTAATATACTTTCATTTAATTGTAACTGTTTGACGAAGTTGCTGAAGTTTCGACTTTGTCGTAACTTTCCGAGTACAGTTGGCAGTTGAGCATTCTGCGTACAAGCGGCCTATGTTGTCGGTCTCGAGCAGTTTTGGCTAAAGTTGACTGTATCGGAGTTACTGTGTGACTTCGCTTGTTAAAATCAATCACTGTACCGTCAGTGATTGTGTGGCGAGCATTCTTCATCTCCCTCAGAGGCGCATTTGTGTTGTTGGAAGTCTTTAGTCTGGAACAACCAGACCAGGACAATTTATTTCGGGCTATACTCGCGACATTATCATCACCACGACGGGACGTCGAAGCGACCAGCCATCGCTTCTGGTACGTCAGATTGTCTCCTTGCAGTTAAAAAGACAGCTTGGTAACGTATGTCCGCAGCACCGGCAGGCTAGGGAATTTGCACTGTGATAATCAGAGCTCAGCAGAGCACGCCTGTTCCAGTCTTTTCTTACGTGGTTCTGTCTTGGGTGTTCATTGTCTGAGTTCTCACTACTGTAGCAGCAATCAATGTTGGGTTGGCTGGGTGTTTCTCTTAAGATGTGAGTTGCAAGGAATTGGCTCCACATACCACTTGGTCATAAATGTCACAAGCTAGTTTATATACAACTTCACCTTCACAGAATTTATTTGAGTACCCAATTTGACATATTGTAAATGTTTCATGTGTTTTGTTCATTATTCTGAGTTTAGTCACAATAAATCAAATTGTTATTTTGGACAGAACTTTCATTCTGTAGGTCGGTAGAGCAACTCTTTCATTTCTCACTACGTTAATGAAGCTTTCCTTTATCAAATTAATTTCTATCAAATTAAATTATTGCTGGTGCCAAACTCTTCTCTACTCCACTTGCAGGGTCGATTACAGTCAGTTCGCGTTTCTTTTTAATCCATGTGCAACAGCAAAAGTCGGAGTTAGAAAAGGCGGGCTTGCAGTATCACTTCCATATGAAGATTCTAGAAGAATTTAGTGTTAAATACACTGGTAGCCCCGGCACCTCGCAAAAGGACTCACTTGGCATCTGAGAATGATGCAACAAGCATTCCGTATGATGTGCCTGTTAGCCTCATTGAGTGGGCCCTAGTCACGGTAAGGAAAAACACTAAAATACCTCCGGTCTCAGTTCCATTCTGCAGACAATGCGCGTTGGTCACCTAGCTGGGCCGTTGGTGCGCTAGACGTCCCGCTCATTTGGAGAAAAGAGACGAAATGGCGGCTTGTCGCTCCACACTGTAGCCTCCAGTCACATACTGACCAGTTTCACGTCCGTCAGCGACCGTGTGTGCTGCGTTTATCTGTGTTGCTTAGAGTGAAGGCTATTTACGAGGTACTCAAGTTTAAAGGAAATGCCAGTTTCTTGCAGTTCACCTCGGACAGTGGCCAGCCTGGAAATCATTCTCAGGTAGCAGCGACTCCTGCTGACTGTGAAACCGAGTGTTAGCGAGAAGGCGTGAGAACCGCCTCCGTCGACTGTCGGTTAGGACCCTTTTTACGACCACTGTTCACACGCCATGTTATGTGCTGCGAGGGGCACCTACAACATTCCTCGTAGACCCGTCTCACAGTCCACACATACAGCAACAGACTGTGCAACTCGATCGCTGGAGTGGTTACTGGCAAATCCCCAACACAACAGCTCCTTTTCCCAACCTTTCACACCTCTACGTCCTTTGAATTTTCCACGCCGCCGTATAAGAGCAGGGACACAAGATCTGCGGTAGCGACGACTGCCGCGGTGGCCAACCTTCCTGACGGAGAGGGAGTCTCCCAATAAAACACAGTATGCATTTCCGATGGTACGTTCAGGTTGTACGCAAACTTACAAATTGTTCTATACAAGGCCTGTTCAGAAAATTCTGGAACGTTCGTAACTTCGCCCAACTTGCTGTATTGGAGCTAAATGCGACTGGCATCCCAGCACGCGCCCATGTTTAACGTGTGACTGCCGTAAGTTGTATTGTTGTATGTCTGTCAGTTAGTGTTCAGTGCTGTACTGAGCAAAACGTTCCGTCGCACAGTTTGCGAATTTCGAGATGGTAGCAACGCGTCTGCATTAAATTTTGCGTGAGACTCGAGAAGACCTTCACAGAGACACACCAAATGATGCGGTGATGGGTGCTTAAGCCGTACTCGGTGTTAGGAATGGTTAACACGGTTTAAAAATGGCCGGAAGGAAGTTGGAGGTGACCCTCGTTGAGGACGCCCATCGACGCCTACCGACGACGCTCACGTCAGGAACTCAAAGAAATTGTGCGTGCCAGTCGAAGAGTGACTGGCGGGAGATCGCAGAACAGTGTAACACTTCAGTTGGATCGTGTCATGAAGTCCTGACGCAGCACCTTGGAACGCCAAGTGGGAGCCCCGGCTCTTGAGTGTGACGTCCCCTCCCCCCCCCCCTCCCCCCCTCCTCGCTGGCCGGGAGGAGACGTGACTCGTAACGACGTTCGTCGCCGTCGGTGTGACGTGGAACTCCGCCTGCAGCTCTCGCGAGGACACAACCCCTCGCGTGGTTTAGAAGCAGTCTGTTACCTGCAAGCAACAGTCTTCTCAGCTCGTGCGAACTGGTAAAGTGCAATCGTTTATTTTGACTTTAATGCCCGTTTAGTTCCGCGACGAAATAAAATCTTGATTTCATCATTACGGTCCTTTTTCACATCATACATAGCGAGGATGAAATTTTGCTGTCTGCTATTCCGTTGCTATGCCGTTGCTACATCAAGTTACTGACAACGCTCCGACGTAAGTCCAGAGATAACGTATGTTGTACTAAATGTTTTTTTTTTTTTAATACGCCTTAACACTGGTTTAAACTAATCACTTTTCTCAGTCAATTATTCATGTACTCAACTAGTCACTTAAAATGTTTAAAGAGTCAATCAACTTGCAGTAACACAAATTGTATTGTCCGTTTAGTGAGTTAGGCGACACGTAAGATTTATCTTTTGACTCAGATTTTATTGTTCTTTCTGTAATTAATTGTTTGTCCCAACAACACACGCACACCGATATGCCATTCAAAGATTAACTTCTGTTCACTTCAGTAATCGTGACGCTCACGACAACTTCTGATTAATCGGCGTACTTGTCTTTCTTAGTGTCTTCGTTTTATTGTGTCCTACTCAAGGCTACGAATTACTTTTCTCTCGTTGATCCATTGCTCTCCAGGTTTCTAACTGTTCATCAGTAGGAAGGCCAAGTCTGATAAACCAATATCACGCAATTGAAGTCTAACACTCGTCTTACTATACCGTCGCATTGACAACGGTAAAGATTAACTTTCTTCAGTCGAATGACTGAGAAAAACTTCAATCTCTGTCTCACGAATTATCAAACTTCCAAAACTGAAACAATCTAATAGCGTTTGCATCCAGACGACCATCGCAAAAGTAGTCTAGAGCGACTCAAGAGCAGCTAACTAACTGAACATTTCCACATCCGAGTTGCATTGTAGTCGCATTGAATTTCCTTGTCGATGCGGCTGCTACCCTCTTCCATGGTAAATGCTATCTTTGACTGAATTACTTTCTTGACTTTAACCTTCGTTCATATGATTTTGAATTTATCCTATAGATGTTTGATAAAGAATCTATGATAATCCTTTCCTTTTATCTCCCTTTTTTGTATGCTATTCTCAGTATTTGAATGATACAGGTGTTAATCAAAAAATTACCAGTGTAGATTTTATCTTGAGTAGTTGCCGTCACTGTCAAGATGACTCACCCCCCTACTTTAAGTTTCCACAAAGTTTGTTAACTGGGGTTTTCTGTCCTTGGGGCGTTACATGAGTCAGGACCAGAAAGACATTCGCCCCGCAATCTGTGAAGAGCTTTTGGATCGCGCAAATGAGACGTTCCTTAAGAGAACCGCGACTGGTGGTGAGACGTGGGTCGACGGCTATGATGACGCTGAGGCGAAGGTTCATTCTCCACAATGGGTCGCGAAAGGTTCTCCAAGACCGAAAAGAGCTCGCCTCGTCAGGTCAAATGTCAAAGCTATGCTGACAGCTTTCTTTGAATTTTGAAGGATTAGTTGATCACGAATTCGTACCACAGGGAAAAACTGCTAGTCGGGGTGTGTTGCGAAGCCTGAGAAAAATGTGGGAAGGAAATGGGCTGAAATGTCGTGAGGCAATTCGTTCGCGATAACGACCCGCACGTCCATCCCTGTTGGCGCGTGACTTCCGCACAAAGGCGAAATCGCTGTGCTGCCTGATGCTCCGTACTCTCCAGACCTGGCCCCTGCGAACATTTTTTATTTCCCAATTTGGAAACCCCGTCGAAAGGAACAAGATTTGCAACAAATAAAAATACATTATTACTCATCTACCTCTTTCAACTTTAGAATGCTGCCTAGTTTCGTCTCTTTAAATTTATTTATTACCAAAAACACACTCAGTCGAGTCCCATATTCCGGCCTCCCATTAAAAGATGGTACATACTGAGCTAACCCGGCTATAATTGCTCGATGCAGCTCTACTAGCAGCATCCGTAGACACTTTGTTCATATTAATCGGCAAAAGCGTTGCCGAGATATTTGCTGTGGTGTCACCGCCAGACACCACACTTGCTATGTGGTAGCCTCTAAATCGGCCGCGGTCCGCTAGTATACGTCGGACCCGCGTGTCGCCACTGTCAGTGATTGCAGACCGAGCGCCGCCACACGGCAGGTCTAGTCTAGAGAGACTCCCTAGCACTCGCCCCAGTTGTACAGCCGACTTTGCTAGCTATGGTTCACTGCCTACATACGCTCTCATTTGCAGAGACGATAGTTAGCATAGCCTTCAGCTACGTCATTTGCTACGACCTAGCAAGGCGCCATATTCAGTTACTATTGATATTGTGAATCATGTACCGTCAAGAGCGACGTTCATCATTAATGGATGAAAGTTAAGTATTCCACCAGCTACGTCCGTTTTTCTAAAGTCTAATTTCCTTGTCCTGTTCCAGACCTCACGCCAGCCTGCGTGAGCTAAAACGCGTGCCTTTCGGCCTCCTCTAGTAACACGGCGTTGGCTCTCCTGCCAACCACAACATTTGCTTTTGAACTTTCATAAATTTACAATTTTAAGACGACAATAACTTTTAAACTATTGCATACTTTTGTGGCGCGTCTAGATAATTTAATTTTACACATTTTTCTGTCCATAAGTGCCAAGTCGCACCTCCGTGTCAGTCCCAGCTCTGTTTCCATCACTTTCTAACTGGCACACAAATTCCTCCGAGCGCGCCAACACGGCCACATGCGTCCCTGCAGAGCGTCCACTCGCGTTCTTCCGCGGCCGCTCGTCACAGCCGCGAAGCAACCGCCAGCCACGCGCTCCGCGCCGGCAGACTGCCCCCACAGCTCGTACGCCCACAGCATGCATTTAAAATGCAGGCGCACCAGCCAATATGTGGCTCCGGCAACGTGAATCGTCACCGGCTCAAGTTGAAGTTTTGCAACTACAAACCGGGTATTTTTCTGCAGCTCCTGATTGAGAGGAAAGTGTAGTCTTCTAAGGTTCCATCTGGATTGCTAACAGTTGCCTCAGCATCACTGTTGCATGCTGCAAAATACTAAACTCCGCCCGAGCAGCCCACGAATGCCCATCGGTACCGACCGGCCGCCGTGTCGTCCCCAGCCCACAGCCTTCCGTCACTGGATGCGGATACGGAGGGGCACGTGGTGAGCACACCGCTCTCCCGGCCGTAGGTCACTTTACGAGACAGGAGCCGCTGCCTCTCAGTCGAGTAGCTGCTCAGTTTGCCTCACAAGGGCCGAGTGCAGCCCGCCTGCCAACAGCGAGCGGCAGACCGGACGGTCACCCATGCGAGTGCTAGCCCAGCCCGACTGCGCTTAACTTCGGTGATGCGACGACAACCGGTGCTACCACTGCGGCGAGGAGGAGGACCCTGAAGTCTGCAGGGAGGCGTGAGGCCGCGCTTCTCCGCCGGCAGCGCTGACCAGCTCAGCCCTGCAGCGTGTCCAGCACAGCGCAGCTGCTACAAGCAGCCAACTGCCACCACTCTGGTGAGGTTTGTCCCCGGTCCAGTTTCGCTGCAGCATGTTTGCTTACATTTCTACTGATTTCCCTAAAACAGGCCTATTTGAAGATCCGCTCCTGACCCTTCTACGTTGGTAGTGAGGTCGACTCATCTGTTTACTTTCAAGTGCCAGAACTGAGCCTCACGCCAGGAACTTGACTAACACAGTAGAAGAAACAAGCAGTAGTTCTCAGTCACAGTGTGGACCTCCAGAGTAGGCTGTATTTAGATCACGCAACACGTTTTAAGGTCACCATGTTCAATGATAGTAGAATTGGTAGGTAGTATTGAAATCTGGTGTATATAAGCATAGCGAAGTAACGAATCAAAGTTTGTGACAATGCCAGGACTTGAACCCGTCTCTCCTGCTAACCTGTCAAATGCTCGAACCACTACGGCAACTTGGTGACAGGAGACACAGCTTCGAATCCTGACATTGGTACAAATTTTCATTCCTCGCTTCAGTCTGCATATATAAATCATAACTGTTTGAGACTTCAAAAAAATGGCTCTGAGCACTATGCGACCTAACTTCTGAGGCCATCAGTCGCCTAGAACTTAGAACTAATTAAACCTAACTAACGGAAGGACATCACACACATCCATGCCCGAGGCAGGATTCGAACCTGCAACTGTAGCGGTCGCTCGGTTCCAGACTGTAGCGCCCAGAACCGCACGGCCACTCCGGCTGCCGTTTGAGACTCGAAAAGGTCTCTCGAACCACATAGTTCACTGGAGTATTCAAATAATTTTCATTCTGAAAGATGCTGTAGTATGATCAATTTATTCCACAGACTGTATTTGAAGTATGAGAATGTGACACACATCAAAAATGTTTTGCATCACCTCGGTTCGGACAGTTCCGGAACCCGTACAGAAATTTACTATGGAGATCAACTTAAACATAATATCCGCCTTTTTTATTGCTCACGAAAACCACGCGCTGCATGTTGTACCACCACACAGCGACACCTTCACAGGTGGTGGTCCAGACTGCTCTAAATACTGGTACCCCTAACACCCAGTAGCAGGTCCTCTTGCATTGATGCATGCCTGTATTGTCATGGCATACTATCCACCAGTTCATCAAGGCACTGTTGGTCCAGATTGTCCCACTCCTCAACGCTGATACGGCGTAGACCCCTCAGAGTCGTTGGTGGGTCACGTCGTCCATAAACAGCCCTTTTCAATCTATCCCAAGCGTGTTCCATAGGGTTCACATCTGGAGAACATGCTGGCCTCTCTAGTTGAGTGATGTCTTTATCATGAAGGAAGTCATTCACAAGATGTGCACGACGGGGGCGCGAATTGTCGTCCACAAAGACGAATGCCTCTCCAACATGCTGCCGATATGGTTGCACTATCAGTCGAAGGATGGAATTTACGTATCGTACAGCCGTTACGGCGCCTTCCATGACCACCAGCGCCGTATGTCGGCCCCACATAATGCCAGCCGGCCAGGGTGGCCGAGCGGTTCTAGGCGCTACAGTCTGGAACCACGCCACCGCTATGGTCGCAGGTTCCAATCCTGCCTCGGGCATGGATGTGTGTGATGAACTTGGGTTAGTTAAGTTTAAGTAGTTCTAAGTTGTAGGGTACTGATGACCTCAGAACTTAAGTCCCATAGTGCTCAGAACCATTTGAACCATTTGAACATAATGCCACCCCAAAACAGCAGGGAACCTCCACCTCGCTGCACTCGCTGGACAGTGTGTGTAAAGCTTCAGCGTGACCGGGTTGCCTCCAAACACGTCTTCGACGATTGTCTGGTTGAAGCTTATGCGACACTCATAAGTGAAGAGAACGTGATGCCATTCCTGAGCGATCCATTCGGCATGTTTTTGGGCCCATTTGTGCCACGCTGCACGGTGTCGTGATTGCAAAGATGGACGTCGCCATGGACGTCGGGAGTGAAGTTGCGCATCATGCAGCCTATTGCGCACAGTTTGAGTCTGTAACACGACATCCTGGGGCTGCACGAAAGGCATTATTCACCACGGTGGAACAGCTGTCAGGGTTCCTCCGAGCCATAATCTGTAGGTAGCGGTCATCCACTGCAGTAGTAGCCCTCGGGCGACCTGACCGAGGCGTGTCATCGGCAGTTCCTGTCTCTCTGTATCTCCTCCATGTCCGAACAACATCGCTTTGGTTCACTCCGAGATGCCTGGACACTTCTCTTGTTGAGAGCCCTTCCTGGTACAAAGTAACAATGGTGACGCGATCTAACCGCGGTATTGACCGTCCACGCGTGGCTGAACTACAACAGACAACACGAGCCGTGTACCTCCTTCCTTGTGGAATGACTGGAACTGATCGGCTGTCGGACTCCCTCCGTCTAACAGGCGCTGCTCATGCACCGTTGTTTACATCTTTGGGGGGGGGGGGGCTTAGTGACGGGGTAGGGACTGTAGAAGTTATCTGTGGATACTGTATCACAGACACCCTCAGGAGTTATGGAGACCGGGGTGATGCAAAACTTTTTTCGGTTTGTGTTATTTCTACTTGTAGTTGTCTTACTGGTGGATGTGCTATTTGGTCCCTTTGATAAGTTAAGTCCAATAACAGAAAACTGTAGTAGTGCTGGAAGTAATGAATCGACTGTGTGGAAAATTTTCATATATGGGCACAAGTTCACATTATTAGGCAATTGTGAGTAATTAATTAAAATTGATAATTTAACAGCATCGTAGCATAGAAAGGTTAACATAAAATTCACACGTCTTGGATGGTGAAAGTGGATGTTAGTTTTCTGCCTTAAGATATAAGGAACATATCCTTTAACTTCTCTTTGTTTTACCGTATTACATATAAACTGTGTTTTAAAGTGTAGTAGTGTGACAGATCGTTCTTGTTTCTGTGTAAAAGTAACACGTTTCACTGCTCAGTCTCCTCCCAGATAGAAACACCACAGTAAAATTAGAAGAGGAATTTATGCCGTAAATGACAACAGATTTAAGAAATTAACATGAAAGGAATCCAACAGAGACCTTTCAGGAGGTACACGGCTCGTGTTGTCTGTAGTTCAACCGTGTCTAGACGGTCAATACCGCGGTTCGATAGCGTCACCATTGTTACTTTGTACCAGGAAGGGCTCTCAACAGGGGAAGTGTCCAGGCATGCCGGAGTAAACCAAAGCGATGTTGTTCGGACATGGAGGAGATACAGAGAGACAGGAACCGCCGATGACACGCCTCGGTCAGGTCGCCCGAGGGCCACTACTGCAGTGGATGACCGCCACCTACAGATTATGGCTCGGAGGAACCCTGACAGCTGTTCCACCGTGGTGAATAATGCTTTTCGTGCAGCCCCAGGATGTCGTGTTACAGACTCAAACTGTGCGCAATAGGCTGCATGATGCGCAACTTCACTCCCGACGTACTTTCCGAGGTCCATCTTTGCAACCACGACACCATGCAGCGCGGTAAACATGGGCCCAACAACATGCCGAATGGACTGCTCAGAATTGGCATCACGTTCTCTTCACGGAAGGGTGTCGCATATGCCTTCAACCAGACAATCGTCGAAGACGTGTTTGGAGGTAACCCGGTCAGGCTGAACGCCTTACACTAAGACAGACCCAGAGTGCCGCAAGGTGGAGGTTCGCTGCTGCTTTGGGGTGGCATTATGTAGGGCCGACGTACACCGCTGGTGGTCTTGCAAGGCGCCGTAACGGCTGTACGGTACGTGAATGTCATCCTCCGACCGATAGTGCAATGGTATCGGCAGCATATTGGTGAGGCATTCGTCTTCGTGGACGACAATTCGCGCCCCCATCGTGCACACCTTGTGAATGACTTCCTGCAGGATAACGACATCGCTCGACTAGAGTGGCCAGCATGTTCTCCAGGCATAAAACCTGTCGGACATGCTTAGAATACATTGGAACGGGCTGTTTATGGACGACGTGACCCATCAACCACTGTGAGGGATCTACGCCTCATCGCCGTTGAGGAGTGGGACAATTTGGACAAACAGTGCCTTGATGAACTTGTGGACAGTATGCGACGACGAATACAGGCATGCATCAATGCAAGAGGACATGTTGCTGAGTATTAGAGGTACTGTGTGTACAGCAATCTGGACCACCACCTCTGAAGGGCTCGCTGTGTGGTGGTACAACACGCAATGTGTGGTTTCCATTACCGATAAAAAGGGTGGAAATGACGTTTATGTTGATCTCTATTGCAATTTTCTGAACAGGTTTCGGAACTCTCGTAACCGAGGTGGTTCAAAACTGTTTTTGGTGTGTGTATTTCGCAACAATAATTTCAGCATGGGCAGCGGCTGTTGTCTAGCCGTCGAGTGAGTGCAGAGAAATTCGCCGAATTTATTACGTCTCCCAGTATGGGAAGAGTGTCACAGACATCGACACCACCTCTGGCAGCACGACGGCACTAATACGGTCCAGAAAAAAAGACGACGTATTTTTTCGCCCTAATCTCGATTTGTTACTCAAGTTTAACTCGGACGGCGTCTGACGTAAGGATTCCTTCGCGAGCGACCCCGTGCCCAGTTACAACGGCCAGTTCTCGGCCCACAGCCTTTTTGTCGGCAACTTATAAACACCGCGTCTTTTTAATTTTTCGTTTATCTGATACTGACGAATTACAGATCAGTGGACTGGAAAGAAATGGGGTCTCAATGATCACTTGGTGACAGCTTTTTCTTTTCTATTGTCAAATCGTAAGACTGTTTTCTGTGGATGAAGGGAGAAAAACCAATGCGCTTTCCGTCTGTTCCCGACGCATTGAAACTTAAAAACAGAACATTTCAACGAGATGGTCAAATCGCTGTGTCGCCTCGTTAGCAAGGGAGTCCTGATTTGATAGCGTCTCTTGTTTTGCAACAGAGATTCAGCCGCTGGCAAAAGTCTGCTGGCTCTGCTCACCACGGATACGTCCCTAGTTCCCAAATAGAGCAGAGCACAGACCTAGAGGTGGAGAGCATACGCTGAAATGAATGCTGCCGTTCCATATACCGATAAAAGTGTTTTTCCCTTTCCAGTCTCATTTTCAATACAGACCTACGGCAAAAAGAGTAACGTAATCTCTGTGACGTAGAATAGATGAAGGAACTGTTAAACATAATCTGTCGGAACAAATAGGTGCTACCAGCTTCTTGTCGCCAGAAGACAACGTTGCTTCATACATTAGCAATCTTAACTAATCTGGAACCTGCTGAGTATTCCCTTCAGAACCATATGCGGATGAGCTCCAGAACTTTAGTAGTAGCTGGCAGTTTCGGTGTTTACATCGAGGCACCGGTCCGAACGTAATAAACCGCAGTAGTATGCGCAATTCGCAGAACTGTTCCCACTACAAGAGACGCTTTGCTACACAAAGTCAGTGTATTAAACAGAAATTAAACGTTTCAATAGCACACCGCAGTTCTAACATAGCAACTGTGTTTGCCTCAATTCGGCCACCGGTTTCAAAGATTAGACACGTATACGATTCACACCAATTCCTGGCGGTGGACAACTCAAACACGACGGAATGCGGACACCACACTTCATGGAGCAGCTAATAATGACAGATTTGTCCCCTGGCGTCATAACGGCCCTGTTTAAATACGTGGCCGGGAAGTGCAAGATGTCGGCAGGAGTACCTCGCAGAGGGAGGAGCAACTGCAAAGAAAGCACTTTGGCGACAGAGGTTGCGCGATTCGATTGTCGAGGCATAAAATAAAGCGTTTGACGCTGTAACACCCCACCCGTTGCTTGTCCGATTTTTGCGTGTGTTCGCCCATGACAGACAACTTACAGAGAAATTGTGAGTGGGACTGTACGCAAAAATGGATAACGCTAGATTTAAATGTGGCCCTGTCACCCCTAATTAATCTGCGGTGGTAGTGTTGACGATAAATCACACCTGTTTCTACTTCCAAGCATGAACGATCACGAACACTTAGGGTGTTCATTGACATTAAACACATAGACAAAAATAAAATAAAGCAAAAGGGTGAATTCAGGACCAACTAGTGAAAGTAAAGGCTCTACTGAATCACAATAATTTTATTATAACCTTCAGATCAAAGCTGAATCAAACACAATGAACGATTTACAAATTATCCTCCTGACTGACATTGGTAGTGAACTGTGTTGAAATTGGTCCAAAACGAGATGTCTTGTAACTTGGCTGACCGACTGACATCGACACAAAACGTAAAATACGAAGAACCACTACACCCCAGAGTACCGCCAAACCCCTGTGGAAACAGCAACTGCACGTGATCCAACTATTTAACGCTACTCCTAACACAGGCCGAAGCGGGAGTCATCTCACCGTAATGTTCCCGCTGCAGCGGCGGTCTCCGACGGCGACGCGGTGGTCTAGCGGTTGTAGGCGTGCAGTCCGGAATCGCGTGACTGCTAAGTTCTAGGGGACAGATTAGCACAGATGTTAAGTCCCATAGTGCTCAGAACCATTTGAACCATTTTGAACCGACGGCGACGGCGCGGCTGTGCGGTTGGCGTGTGGCGTCTCGGAAAGTACACTCCTACACTACTCGGACAACAGGCCGCTGTGTCCACAAACTTCTCCAATTGCGACAATGTTTCCGGCAGCAATGAGCTGGTGCGGCTGACGTCCACTCAGAACGAAAGACCAAGACGTGAGAGGACTTGGCTGACGTCCTCTCAGTACGAGAGCCCAGAACGGAAGACCACAACCGACAGTCCAGCAAGATCGCTCTCCACCTTTTGTTTTCTCACCTCTACTTTTACCGAGCGAATCGCATCGCTAGAAGCTCTCAAAATACCCAGTTTGCCAGTGCAGACCAATGTACGGCCTGGGAATAGAGCTCTTTTCCCCAATTCTTTTATTTCTACAAAATTTCACAGGTAAAGTCCTCCCTCGCCGGCTGGGAAGAACCTCAGCTGTGGCCAATAACACGTTTACTGGAAGTTTTCTCCCAAGAGACCACTCGAGATTTTCGCGGCAAGACCCCCGTCGTAGCGAACACACATTCTTGCATTGAAAGTCTGTTATCCGGAACTCCTGGCCTGCCCCACCTGAGTTACTCGCAGGCGTAAAATTAGTGGGGCACAGGCGAGAGCACGCACAGGAAAGCCCGTCCAGCTACCCACTGCTCTGTTTTGGTAAACACTCGAACACCCGCAGCCGCGCGTCCCACAGAGGATGGCCTCTCTAAACGGATTACAGGAATCCCCCAGTCCACCATTCATACCGTCAGGCCGTGGTCTTCGGCGGCTAGGCGGGGACGTAGCCGAGCTCTGTCTGGCGTACTGCCTTTCCGCAAAATCTTATAACTACAAAATCGAGGAATTCTCGCGTGCCGGTGCGTTTCCACACGGATTTCCTACACCGTAATTTAGAGTATTACTCCAACAAAACCTGAAGTCTCACGTTAAACGCACTCATGTGAGGTGCAAGGCCGTCGCCACCTTACGACGCTTGTCACCCGTTGTGTTCCAGACGATGGATTAGATGTGCGCCATTTATACCTTTAAACAGTGTATTTAAGCCGTGGCAGAAGAAAACGTGCGCCCTTTAAATGCTTAAACTTGTTAACAGGACGAATCTTTTGGAATACTAAACGCCCGATGCCGGTGAGAAAAGTCCAAGGCCAAGCTCTGTCGCCGGTAGGGGCTGCACACGTGGCGTCGCAGAGTCGGCCGTAACAAACAGGACGGCAGTGTCCGTGTTGTGACGTCACGGCTGTGCACCACGGAACGAGGCCTGCCGCGGTGTCTGCCGAATACACGTGAGTCTCCCCAGGCGGGGGTCCGGCTCCGCACACGCGTCCCCAGGGCCGGCTTGGCACTGCTGCAGATCCCCGAGTGCTTGCCGGCCGTCACAGGCACACGTCAGACAAGGGTGGGTCGTTACATTCACGAAGATGCTGTCTGTTCTGTCGGACATTCTCAACGTATTGTCCCGCACTACGTTCGCAGTGGCCCCGCCCATTATACTCATTACTCGCCGCGCGTTCCCGAGATAAATCCCTGCAGTCGCCATATCCTCTGTGCCATCGGTGGCTCAGATGGATAGAGCGTCTCCCATGTAAGCAGGTGATACCGGGTTCGAGTCCCGGTCGGGGCACACATTTTCTTCTGTCCCCGTTGACGTATGTCAACGCCTGTAAACAGCTAAGGGCGTTCATTTCATTGTAAGAGTCGTTACACTTTAACCAGTGACGGAGCACCGAAGAATGTTTGAACATTCCCTGTAAAAAGAAAAAGGCAGAATTTTAAGCCGAATGACTGCAAAAGCTACGCACCAAATCTGTTTCAAAATCCTCGTATGGGTTCAAAGTAGGGGTGTATGTCGGCCGTAAGATCAAAAACTCTACGAAAGGAGAAGATTCTGAGACGACCGAATGTTAATCTCCAACTCACTATACGAGTTTCCTCTACAAATTAGGTTTTCCGATATATCACCCTTGATATCGTGTCTGTATCTGTACTGCATTAAACACAAGACATAAACTCTTATTCTGTGTACGAATCGTAAATTACGGATGTTATTTGTTAAAGCATTGTAAAACATATCGTACGTATTGGTGAGGAAAGCGCCAGAATACTATATGCTTCCTCCCAAACCGATATTTGCCATTCTCGTCCTGTGGAAACGTTCAGCTAAATGAGTCTTAGTCCACCATGTACAAGAGTCCATCGAATGAGTGAAACTCGGTCGTTTGTCAAAATACAGATTAGTGAGTGCAGTGTTTCAAACGATTGCTGTCGTTCCACGTGCCCGAACCTAAGAAGGTCAGTCACCCATTAGCACTTCGAGTTCTGGGGAAATTAAGTCAACTGAATTACTACAGGTGTAACATTAATACAGCAAGGAAATCAGTTGAAATCTGCTTGCAATAATTACCATTTATTGCCATTTTAATTCCATTATAAGCAAAAATTCAATACATAACAAAATGAACTTGAAACACAAACCGAAATCATTATATTTGCTTGACAGTTGTTTCTGCTTAATAGAACTTTTGAAAATGTGTATATATATGTGTGTGTGTGTGTGTGTGTGTGTGTGTGTGTGTGTGTGTGTGTCGATTGTTAAACGTAATCATAGCGTGTGAAAACGAATTAGTGATAGAAAAGACTAATGTAAAAGACTACCGTAAAAACGGTCAGTGAGTTGTCATATTTTTCGTTGTTAACGGGCATTATGAGTGTAAAGTAACACGTTCAATATGACAGTGAGAGACCGCATTTGTAGTCCATTGAATAAGCAAACAATGAACCATCATCTGCGAATAACTCCAGGGAATGTGACGGATAACATCGAAAACCACCGATATCTCGACAAGTGGCAGTTACTGTCATTTTAGGGTCTTATCCAGTTTGTGCTTTGATAATGACAGAGGTTTACAACATGGTGGGAGAAGATTAACTTCTCCTCGGGAAATATGTTGAACATTATAGTCTGCATAATTAGAAGGATACAAAGGCCTCGCCAAAAAGGCTAGGAATTTCTCATATTATGTATGCAACTGATATCTTGACAAACATTTTTTAAACTACGAGTCTTCAACACTAAATATTATTACTTTCTTTGTCCTAAGAAATAAAACCAGAAGAAGGGTCAGCATGCAGAATAATTATACGAGAACTTTAAAACCGCCTGTACCGTCACTCATCTTGCAGCTGATCTTCTTGGAATGATTCTAACTGACCCACGTTTCATCAAGGTAATGAACTACCTCCTTCTCTTGTATCGTGAGTCTCTATATGGGATATAGTTCATGCTGCACCTAGGTCTCTTCTTCCAACTGAAAACTCTCTTCCTAACAAATCTGGAACCAACGTCTTTTAAAATTCTTTACCTCGACGGTGCACTTAGCATTGAAGCCTGCATAGCTGTAACACGTTTTTGTTATGTCTGGGAATCATCGTTCACATGCAGCAGTTTAAAACAGCCAGGTTCCTTGCGATTTCGATGCTTTCCAGGCGACACGAAACCAACAGTTCAAATGGTTCAAATGGCTCTGAGCACTATGCGACTTAACTTATGAGGTGATCAGTCGCCTAGAACTTAGAACTACTTAAACCTAACTAACCTAAGGACATCACACACATCCACGCCCAAGGCAGGATTCGAACCTGCGACCGTAGCGGTCGCTCGGTTGCAGACTGTAGCGCCTAGAACCGCACGGCCACTCCGACCGGCGAAACCAGCTGTTTCTACGGTTCCTGCAGCTCTGATACATTCCTTTACAATTCTCCTTACAGTTCTCTTGCCAACACCACGTGGTTCTGGAGTCCGTTCTTGTGTTTTCCAATGTCAACAGTAGGAGACCTTGTAACATCATAGCTCCAATGCTGTACTGATTTATTTTGCTTTTGCTCCATTTAATGTTACATCATTGAGTATCTGTAAAAGTGTTTGAATCGATAGCACAAAATTGTATACTCCTTTCTTCGTTAAAACTTTGAGGTCGTGGTTTGATTCCATGCAATGTACCACATCTGTCATTTAAATTCTTTGTCCCATTTGGAGGGAACAAAACTTAATATATATAATTGTAATTTCTGTGTGAATAATGTTTTGTAGAAATGTCGATATGTGCAAATGTTCTGTTTTATTTAATGTGTTTGGTTGCTGTTATGTGAACTGCTGATCCTCAATTAGGGTTCTTAGTTATCCTATATGTAAAACATCTTGGGGTTCCCCTCGGGAACGGAACTGTGTAGCGAGCGCAAATTGTAGTTGGCCTAGGTAGGAAAGGTGGAACAAGAGTCAGTCGGGGACGAGCTACCAAACTGTGCACTGCCATGTAAATGTTGTGTATTGTGCTGGTTCCGAGAGAGGCTTTTTCTGCGAATTTCCAATGCCTCGGATGGATGGATAAATAGCTGGAACGATTCTGGAATTGGTATTCATCATCGCCACCAAGAAAGGCCAGAGTCCAGCAATTCTGTGTGCAAATCCGCCTACCAGCATGCAGTTGCCACCACATTGCGCAATCACTGTAAAGGAGTGCTATAATAATGTACAGTGAAGGATCAGCTTACTGGGTGATTTAGTGTGCACAAATATAAGGTAACTTATAACTGAATTCATGTACCTACCGTGATTTTTTCCCTATCACAACACCTCTCAGGTTCCTCTCCATTTGAACTATGATTACCGAGTGTCCTATTTTGTGGAAAAAATGAAAGCCTCAAAGTTAGACAGTTAATTACATAATGTTGTTTGAGCTCTGATGAGAAGGGAATATTCAGATTTACTGTGGATTAAGTGAAATTGTGGGAGGCAGTAAATGTAGTTTTGTGAAGTTTCAAAGTCACCTATTTAATCATATACTTGAAAGTAGAAGACTGTGGTAATAAAGACAATTTGCTGTTACTTTTATAAATTAAACTTCTTAAAATTGAGGCTTATAAAGTTTTGCTTAGTTAATGATCATACTGCTACCCGTAGTAAATCTTAAAAGGTGAGTCAGTTTCTTGCAAATTTGTCAACATTGTGTTTCACTGTAGTAAAAGTAGAAAACTGCAATAGTAGAAAATTATATGCTCACGATTGCTAAGTGTTTGTCTCTCTTGTGTATTGGAAGTGCATATTAATAGTATAACAGGATCCACAGTTTGTCTATTGTGCTAATGCTAGGTAACAAGTAATGGGAAGACCACTATTTATGAAAACCATAATTTCTTTATTCGAAAGATAGTGAGAAGCAAGCTGTTGATTCCAATTAACTTTCATTTTAAATAGTAAAGTATTTAACTGAGAGAGACTTAATCTATGTCCAATTTATGATCCTGCAGTGAATGTTAATAGTAATGTTATAAAGACCATTCAGTTTGAACAAGCCCTGAAAGTAAAAGTGTGTTTCGGTATCTGTTATATTTTTGAAAATAGTTTGTGCTGCTCTAGCTGTTAGCTTCAATCTTACCGTAAACATATGTATGTGTCAGAGTTCATTGCACTCGCGTGTGACAAAGTATAGGTTGTGTTTATCCGTTGAAGTTATTTTCTTGAACAAGAATCTTAATCATTCTCTTGCCTAATTAGGCTGGCGACCGTTTTCTTTATGCGTTAAACAGTGCAGATAGGCAAAAATTTTGTTTGTTACTGTTCAAATATTTACGTAATTCTGACTTTGATTTCAGATAAGCCACCCCCGTTAGGTACAACTCGGTCAAGTAGCGGAGAATAAAAATTTTCACAGTGAATTAATTGGCATAACGAAGATGCTGAGGTACAAATGTAGCGACTTGATCGTCAACAATCATAAGGAGATTCCATTCCTGGTCACATTTTCGAACAATCTTCTACACACGTTCTGGACAAGCGAAAAACATGGAAAGGGCCTAGTAAACACTGTGGTCAACAAATTGCCGTTCGAAATGCGTCTTCCAGGCTACTCGTACTGTGGCCCGGGAACTAAACTGGATGAGCTACTGGCGCGTGGTGATCCGAGAATTATCCAGTAGATGAGGATATTGCCTACAGAGATCATAAGGATTTAGAAAAATGGCTTGAAGCTGATAAAGAAGTACAGCTAGCTGCGAAAGAAAGAATGCATGCAAGTGATGCTTCAGCAGGTGAATAAGTGTCTGCTGCTGCAGTTAGGGGATGAATGTATGGAAAGAGAAAACCAGGAACGGGACGCAGTCCGGAGACTGCCTCACTGCGTCTGCTTCGGCCGGCGCTGGCTTAGGCGTGGATGACAATGGTTGCGGACTTTAATCTTTGTAAATTTTTTAATCTACATAAATGAATAGCTTCTCGACCGATTATACTTTAGTACCTAGTGGCAAAACAAAGCCAAAATCAATAAAATTTAAACTGAATAATGATCAACTAAATGTGATAGAACCATTTTTAAACCGATGCACAAAAAAAAAAAAAAAAAAAGAATGAGAAAGCGGCAGCTACAGTTGGTCGTAATTTACTCATTACCGTAGGTATTCCTGTTGTGAAAGAGATCGTTGAGTATCTAACAGAATGAAGGAAAAGGTAACACAACAGGACGGTGAATTCCTTCCGCTACTTTTGGCTGCATTACCATATCTAGCAACTGTTGGCTCACTTACTGGCGGATCTGCAGCAATCGCAAATGCAGTCAAACAAGAAGAAAGCTTCCAGAATGAGATTTTCACTCTGCAGCGGAGTGTGCGCTGATATGAAACTTCCTGGCAGATTAAAACTGTGTGCCGGAACGAGACTCGAACTCGGGACCTTTGCCTTTTGCGGGCAAGTGCTCTACCAACTGAGCTACCCAAGCACGACTCACGCCCCGTCCTCACAGCTTTACTTCTGCCAGTACCTCGTCTCCTACCTTCCAAACTTTACACAAGCTCTCCTGCGAGGTCGTGAGTCGTGCTTGGGTAGCTCTGTTGGTAGAGCAATTGCCCGCGAAAGGCAAAGGTCCCGAGTTCGAGCCTCGGTCCGGCACACAGTTTTAATCTGCCAGGAAGTTTCGAGAAGAAAGCTGATAAAGAGCTAGAAGAACAGAAAAGACACAACTTGGAAATGGAGAAAAAAAGCCAGAAAGGAAAAAAAAATTCTAAAAAATAATTCGAAAGTATGCCGAGCCTCTGCCTAACTGTGACATAGAAGAATTAGTTAAACAGCTGAAAATCAAAAACTTTCGCGGCGTTTTTATGATCGATGGATCACCAGGACGCAGTCCAGCGTCTGCCCACGAATCTGGAATAGTTAATTTGGATACATCTGATCATGCTGGCGCTCACTGGATTTGCTACTATAAGAATAATGGTAAAAAATTTGTTTCTGATTCATTTGGGGGAAACATCCCCGAAGAATTGGTTAAATATCTCGGTTCAAAGGAGCTGTATTATAATGGACAACGAATTCAAAATTTCGATGTGTGGCCATTTGTGTCTGTTTGTTTTGAAACTATTGTGTGATAATTACAACTTTAGTGAAATTCTGAGTTTAATAAATGGGCATGTTTGGAAATAAACTGCTGCCTCAGGGTGAAGATCGTCCAACGCATTCAGGGGCAGCTGAAATTGATCTAAAAAAAAAACTTGAGTCAGCTAAAGCATGCTTCAGTCTGCGACTACGCACCATCTTTAAAGTAGCTAAAGGATACGTTGATTTTAAGGACAGAAGAACCGTAGACATAAAAGACCCGGTAAATGGTCACGATTCTGTTACGAAACAGTTCTTAGAGAAAGAATATGTTACAAAACCTGGATACACAAGCATTCTAACACAGTTCAATAACTATGCCACTGCTGCACAGCTTAATGAAAAAATTAATCAGATTCATCAAGATAACTACAATGCTATAAAGCATTTCTTCACAAAAAATGAAGTAGGAGAAGCTTTTTACGATTATTTTTCAAAGGCAGATTTGACGCCATATCCAAGTAAAATAAGTGATCTTCAGAAAAGAATGTATGACAAACATAAACTGAAATTTGACTTTAATACTGGTACGGAAATATTGAAATACACATTTGGGTTTGATGTAAAAATCAAGAGAATTATTTTACTTGGAGCCAATGTAAATCGTGACCTGTCACCCACTGATTTTAAAATAGAGACAAAAAGATTCGACGTTGATGGACTACGAATTTTATATCCAACACAGTTCGATAATACATCACTTGAAATGAAACAGAAAGATAAAATACTTATATCTCTAAATGAATCTGTTACGAGTTTCAGGTGAATTAATCATGTTTGGTGAATTAAATGATGATGACAGCGGCAGCAGACTATTTTATTTTTTAATCTGTTTAAACGGACGATCAAGCTTCGCACTCAGCTCTTCAGAGCGATCACATTTGTTGTTTGAGGTGCAAAAAATTTACTGAAACGCATAATCCCCACAGAGTAACAACTAAAAACGGCAGACAGAGGATTAACGGTCTTTGCACAGTGTGTAAAACTACAAAGAGTAGGTTCGTTAAAAGAATTTTGTAGGCGAACGTGGCGGCGACGGTCTTCAGACAGCAGACGGTGAAGGGCGGAACAAATCGGTCCCCCCCTTATGAGTCTGCTTCAGCAGTCGGTGAAGAGGCGGGTGAATTACCCACCTCCATTCGTGAAGAAATCATTAATGAACTACATAAACGGATGAGAAAACATTTTACACCAAGACACGTAGTCCCTTTTGGAGTTGATGATCTATGGAAAGCCGACTTAGTCGGACTCTGGCGAGTTGAAAGGAATTTCAGAGATAAATCGAGGATACAAGTATTTATTGACCGTTGTCTTCTCTAAATTTGCCTGGGCCGCCCCAATCAAGAATAAAACAGGCAAGAATGTGGATGATAACGTAGATTTTCAAGAGATGATGGAAAAAATACATTAACCACTATACGACCCTAACAGAGATGAAAGCATCTGTTGTCGACCGAGCACTTAAGATGTGGAAGAGATTTGCTCTTCAAGGAAATTATAAATGGGTCGCTCTAGTCTCGAAACTAGTTGGCGAACACAACACCGTGAGAGATTCAACTATAAAAATGGCTCCGAGAGACGTAGATGAAGAGGCTGAAAAAATGTTGCCGAAGGCCGGATGCTGAGCCCGAATTTAAAACTGGCAACAAAGTGAGGATGAGTAAACTTAAAAGACTTTTGAGAAGGGCTACACTGCCGACTGGCCAACAGAAATGTTAGAAATTGCGTCTGTTGTCCATTCCACCCCAATCACATTTAAATTGAAGGCTTTAGATGGTGAAGAAGTGAGACGAAATTTTTATGAGTGCGAACTGCGTAAGACGAAATATCCAGATGTGTATCTCGTTGAGAAAGGAGGTAATGTTTATGTTAAGTGGTTGGGTTTCGACCATTCGCACAACAGCTGGGTGAATAAAGTAACAGTCGGTGATTGGCGGCACTCGCCAGCCTCTCTGGCTGCGCCAGTCTCAGACTGCGTCAGCGGACGGAAACCATTAGAAAACTTAAAGAGTAACGACACGTCACCCTTAAGAAGTAAGTCAGCTAGAGCTGGCTTGGGCTGCGCCATCGGACGGAGAAAGATGGATTTCCGTTTACACTCCTGCAGTCCTGAAATGGCGCTACCAGTTCAGCGGCCGCTGACGCAGTGCCCAGCCTGCTTTAGCTGGCGCTGCCTCCGCTGCCGCCATGTTTTGTCCTGCGGACAGGCCGGTTAACAAGTGACCGTAATTTTAATTTCCTTATCTGCAATCGGCTCTTTACTGCTTTTCCATTGTTTTAGTTCTTTGAAGCAATTCCGAATCTCTGTGTTGTTAATGTGATGTTCAACTTTTACTCGATCCAACAATTCTGATCTAGTTAAACGTAGGACTTCTACAGTTGACGCCAAAGAGCTTGATTTATTTTCTCCTTCAATTCTTCTTCATCAAATAATTCCACTTCTTCGGAGTTTATCGGGTCTGAAGAGTACACTGCCTCTAACTGATCTTTAGTTAGATCATTAGTGTACTCGAAAGACTCGTTTATGTTTTTAATCGCTAGTTTAACAATCTCGAGCACTATTGTGTAATGTAAAACAAAGATTCCCTTGTTCTGTTTATCTCTGAAGTCGCCCAATAACGCATGAATCATGTTTTCTGTTTTATGGACGTGGTATACTTTATCGTAGAAGCAGATATAAAATGGAAGATAATCCTCGTTGTGTGAAGAATTAAAACTCGAATCTGGAATAGACAAATTCTCTGTTATTCCCACTTTAAAGTTGTTAATTAAAGCGTACCTTATTGAACTATCTATGTAGATGCAAGCATTTTCTGTTTTCTGTTAGACTTTGACTATGAAGACCTTCATGTTCATGTTGTATTGTTCAAATCTTTTGTCATCTTCCTCTTGTAATTCTTCTTTCTCTTTTGACTCGATCGAGAGTCTGTTTTGAAAGTCGATGGCAAGTTGGCCTGCTCGAATGCGTTCATACTCTCTTGTATAGTTAAGGTAATCAACCAAAAGTCTTCGATTGTGATACAGTAATCTTTTGTACGTAGAGTCACGATGAGTTTCTTCAAGTTCCGCACATATAGAGAAATCCACGTCTGTTTGCTTAAATTGTTCGGTGTAATTTGTTTGGCTTCGTTCTGGATGTATTCATTCCGAAAAGCGAGAGGATCATCGTGTTTGATTTCAGTGTACGCCAGATTGTAATTATTCAACGATTTGATCAAATTCTTTTTAATAGTTTTAATATCTCCAGAGGATACGTTCAGATCCTATGCAATCCCATGGTGCGTGAAGCACGAAATGTCGTTTGTGAGTAAAACATCATCTTGATTGAACAAAGGAACCCAAATGTCGGTGAACCATGTTCCTAAATTTAATTGATACTTCTTCTCTTGAATGAATTCGAAAATGTTTAGGATAGACGATTCTGCACTTGCAACAACTGCGTTAGAAGCTGCCATTTAAGAGAATATTTTTTTATAGATTTGTAAAAAATTAGTAAAATTTTGAACTTCTTTGTTATGCATGAAGAGGTACACACTGATAAATTTGGTGTGGTAGCGCCATTTCACCGCTGTCGAAACTGTCGTAAGGCTGTAGGCGATTTTAAATTGTGTCAAAATTCCACGCGTGGAAATTTTCCACGGCTAGATTTCCATACAAAAATGCTAGAATGTCGTTCAGGCTTTGACTGCGTCATATGTCATTAAACCATGTTCCCAAGTCCAAACCATACTTCTCTCGAATGAATTCGAAACTGCAGACGGGAAATCTTTCCAACCTGGACGTAGTCCAAGACTGCTTTAGCTGTCGCTGGTTCATTGATAATAATAGCCGACTTTTCATTACCTCTTAAGGGTAACGCTTTGCTACCCTTAAGGAGGACTGGTGGTCCCCTGTTAAATTTTCGTGTCCTTCTTTGCAAATCTATTAAAAATTATTTCCATATAACTCTACCGAACAGTACGAATGAGGAAACTGGCGCTTTCATTCTTCCTGTCTGTATGTCATCCTGATGATGATGAAGATATAATCTCTGCATTCATAAATGAATCGGACATCGACTTTCGTCAAGACTTAGCTATATCTGCAGGGAACAAATCTTTGACCCCTGGAATTCCATAACGAATAAAGCGTGAAGCTCTTTTAATTTTGCAGGGTGTGGGAGCGCAGGCTCTGCATAAAGCACAAAATTCTTTTTAATTTTGTAGGGTGTACGAACATACATCCTGAAATTCCATTATGAGTAAAGCGCGAAATGTCTTCTGAATTTTCCAGAGTCCAGGAGCGCGGACTCTGAAATTCCATAGTGAATGAAGCATAAAATGTCGTTCGACCAAAACACCCTTTTCAGCGGTTAAGTAATTAACCTGTGGAAAATAAAGTTTTCTAAATGAGGCCCAGACGCAGTCTGCTATTGCTGTTTGTGAAAATAGCAGCTGAAGCCGCCTTTCTGGGCTGCACCAGGCTTCGGCCTGCAGCCAGGTGAGAAGAGCAGAGCAGTTGAGTATTTATCTCATTATGGATGCTTGGACAGTCCAGATGGGCAGGGGCTTAGGGCTGCTTCACCAACAGTCTCGAGAAAACTCGCGAGTTAAGTGAGGAAACATTAAATTTCATGAAGAAACCTAGATGCGGTGTAGAAGATTCATTTGGTAGTTCTAGAACTACTATGTATAAACGGAATAAGAAGAATATAAGGTGGTTCTATAAAGGAGGAACAAAGAAAGTGCTAGAAATAACAGAGAAAGCATTCCATGTATGGGAAAAATACACTGATATTAAAATTCACCTCAGCAATAACAACAGCGATATTTCAATTTCAAATAAAAGACGGCTACATAAAAATAAAATATATGGTCATCGTTGCCCAAAGGATCTGCACGGAAAAGGAAATGTGTTAGGCCATGAATTTTTTCCAAATAAGAAGAATGATCCGATAGAAATACACATGGACGATGATGAGTAATGGTACTCAGAAATTAACAAAAATACACCAAAGTATCTGACAAATTTATCTAAAGTGTTAGTTCACGAAACTGGCCACTCGTATCATTCAGGTGTTTATGAATCAATAATGTATCCATACTATAATGGCTCACACATGTAATTATTTCAAGATGATGTTGATGCTATCCAAAGTTTGTATGGAATAACACAGCCAACGATACCGGCTCAGCCACCATCAACACAGCCTTCTATACCAAACGAACGATTTGAGTCATTGTGTCAAATGAAAAAGTTCCATCACTTACTTTTTGTAAACGGGGTTCTATATATTTTTCACAAGAACTGGGTTTCAATATGTGATAACAAGCCACAATTGGTAACCAGTTGGTTAACATTCTTACCCCAAAATATCCAAAAAATTGACATAATATATCAATGACCAAGTAGCGAAGTTGTGTTATTTGTTGGCAACACGACATATATGATGAATTTATACACATTACAATTAATTCCAGGGTATCCAAAATCAATATCTAGTACAGGATTACGAACAAACTTTTTATTAAATGGTGTAGTCAACACTAATTCAGGAAGAAAGTTTTTATTTTTTTAATGAACTTTTCTACGCGGAATTAGATGAGTGTAGTTTTACATATAAATCGCCAGAAGTTATAGATAGAGAATTTCCTAGATTGCCGACTAAAATGACTTCTGCATTTAGGTACATTAATGGGTTGTATTTTTTCATGGATGATACTTTTACGAATATAATGAATTCACAATAAAAGTTGTCAGAGCTGGCGCAAGTCATCTGTTTTTGTTTGGCGTTGAATGCAGGGAATTGGTTCCTAAGGAAATAAATATTCTGAAAGATACAGTGCAGAAATTAGAAAATTTTACTTTCTTCTAATGAATTTTTTCCTACACAGATGGAAGCGCAGACGCACTCTGAATACAGTTCTAAGCCTGGACGCAGTCCTAAGACTGCTGCCGCTGAAGAATGCTTTGACAGTCGCACCAAACTGTGTAAACACTGCAGTACTGAGCAATCGACTGATAATTTTCGTACACACAAATAGACGAAAGATGGTTATTGACCAATGTGTAGACAGTGTTCAAATAAATTTCATGTAAAAAATTACAATGAAAACAGAATTCCTTGTATATGTAGAAAAAAACATTGCTAAATATTACTTTTTAAGAGCATTTACGGCGAACTGCGAGTGCAGAACGTTCGAAAGTATTGCTGTGGATGGAAACAGATAAGGCATCTGCTGAAGCTCCTGCAGCGTGTATTGGTTGTCAAGAAATTAAAGATTTAAGTTGTTTCTGCAGAAATCCTTCACATAAAGATAAACATGATAGTAGACGTAAAAAAATGTATATTTGAACATGTGAAAAATAAAAGGCAAAATAAGAATTGAGTCCGCACGTCTATTGTTTCTTATTTCCTTTAAAAGGCAGCCAAATGGAGAGGCTGTCTGAAGACCACCCATTAAGAGTTGCTCAACTTTACGATTTTTGGAGAGGATAAATGGAGAACCTCACAGTCGTTCAACTACGCGATTGCTGTAAGAGGAATAACTTTAGTGGGTATAGTAAATTAAGTAAAGCTGATCTAATTAGCTTTATTATTAGACATCGACGACAGCAGACGCGCCAGCCAGATCAATCTTTGGAAGCGATTACCTTTTTCTAAAATTGGAAGCGATGATGAGATTTTCGAGACTAACGTCTGTACTAATGAAGAAAAATTGTTCCCCTTCTATACGAATTTATTTGAGAAGCCGAGAGACAGGAACACGGTTACAGACTACGTCGTCAATACGGCGTTTGCGAACAGGCTGCAGCCATTAATTTAGAGAACAACATCAACACAATTGAGCCTGGTCATTTCTTGGCCGCAGTAAAGTCGAAAATTATGCGAATTGTCAAGCATAATCTTAGAACACATCGCAGATTGAAAGTTTAAAATTAACTTTTTTGTGAGTACCAGATGGAAACAGACGGAAATGTTATGGAATTTCAGTTCCAGGCAAAAAACTATGGGGTTACAAATGAAGGCGAGCTAGCTTAAAAATTTAGGCTCGCTAGACGAAATGTCTTGTCAAAAATGGATAATTTTCAAGCTCGCGGATCGGGATGGTCATTAAACAGAATTATTGGACTTCAGTTAGGAATTAATAGATGTGTTCCATTGGGAGGATCATCCTACATCGAGTTACCAGATAAAATCAAAAATAAACTTGCATCAACGTATAAAATAATGATCACGGGTGTTTTCTGGGGGCTATAAAATTTAGCTGTATCCTGTAAATAAGAATTCAGAAAGGGTAACCAAATATGAAAGTGTTGGACTTGATCTGGATCAGAAGCTTGAGAATGTTCAGTTTCCTGTACTGGTTGGTCATATTCCGGAAATCGCGAGCAGAATCGATGTATCCGTCAAGGTCTATTCGTTTGATGACAACTACCAAGTGTACCCACAGAAAATTACGAAAAGTAAGAGAGAGAAACATGTAAATCTCCTGTATTTGAAGGAAGGAAATAATGCACACTATTCTTACATACAGAACCTATCTCGGCTTGTCTCGAATCAAATCAGTAAACATGAAGAAGCAAAATTTATCTATGACATGTGCATGCTTCAATTCAACAGCACGCAGAGGTTGGATGAACACACATCAAATTGTGTAGTTAACAAGCCACTAAAAGTGGAAATGCCGAAGAAAGGGTCATATGTTAGTTTTGAAAATTATCGAAATACACAGAAAGTCCCATTCGTAATTTATGCCGATTTTGGAAGCTTACTGTTGAAGATGGATAGTTGCCAGCCAAATCTAGAAAGTTCGTCTACGGTGAAATATCAAAAACATGAACCATGTGGATTCTGCTGCTACACCAGATACGTGAATGGACACTATAAAGACCCCGTCGTGTACAGAGGTCCGAACTGCCATAAAAAGTTTACAAAATGCATGGAGCAAGAGGTCGAAGAGATTGGAAGAATTTACTCTGAAGCTGAAGAAATTAGTACATTGACTGCTGAAGAACGAAGAAGACACGGTCACGTCCATTAAATATTTGGGCATAACATTGCAGAGCGATATGAAGTGGGACAAGCATGTAATGGCAGTTGTGGGGAAGGCGGATGGTCGTCTTCGGTTCATTGGTAGAATTTTGGGAAGATGTAGGTCATCTGTAAAGGAGACCACTTATAAAACACTAATACGACCTATTCTTGAGTACTGCTCGAGCGTTTGGGATCCCTATCAGGTCGGATTGAGGGTGGACATAGAAGCAATTCAGAGGCGGGCTGCTAGATTTGTTACTGGTAGGTTTGATCATCACGCGAGTGTTACGGAAATGCTTCGGGAACTCGGGTGGGAGTCTCTAGAGGAAAGGAGGCGTTCTTTTCGTGAATCGCTACTGAGGAAATTTAGAGAACCAGCATTTGAGGCTGACTGCAGTACAATTTTACTGCCGCCCAACTTACATTTCGCGGAAAGACCACAATGATAAGAGAGATTAGGGCTCGTACAGAGGCATATAGGCAGTCATTTTTTCCTCGTTCTGTTTGGGAGTGGAACAGGGAGAGAAGATGCTAGTCGTGGTACGAGGTACCCTCCGCCTAGCACGGTATGGTGGATTGCGGAGTATGTATATATGTGTAGATGTAGATGTAGATGTAGATGTAGATGTAGAATCTACAGCTTGTACACCGTGCGCACGCCACTACACGAGAAAAAATAAAAAAGGTCCGTCGTCATGATCATTTGACTGGAAAATACTTTGGTCCATTGTGCAACAGTCGCAATCTTCAGCTGACACATCCGAAGTTTGTACCGATATATTTGGATAACTTGTCCGGGTACAATTCGCATCTGTGAAAGAACTTGGGTATGATAAGAAAAAGATAGATTTAATACCCAACAATGAGGACAGATACATCAGTTTTGGGAAGAGAAATTTGAAGATGACATATGCTGACACATTTAAATTTATGGCTTTGTCACATCACAAACATTCATGGAATTTGACTACACAACAGCTGAAAAACATCAGAAAATTCTTCCCTGAAGAACTGAGCGATCAGAAAAGGTGTATAGCCATACGATTATATGGACTCTTGGAAGAAATTTGAAGAGACAAAATTACCACCAAAAGAAGAGCTTTACAACAAATTGAACGACTGTGAAATATGTGATGAAGATTACAAACATGCAAAAATGGTCTGGGAAAAATTTGGCATGAAAAATCTTGGCGAATATCATCATGATCTGTATGTGAAAACTGGTGTGCTGTTACTGGCTGATGTCTTGTAGAATTTAAGGAAAGCTTGTATGACAGCCTATGATTTGGATCCATCTTGGTATTATACAGCTTCTGGTGTGTCGTGGGATGCTATGCTGGAAACGACCCAGCAGCCGCTTGACTTGCTACATGACTATGACATGATTTTGAGGGTCGAAAAGGGCATAAGAGGAGGAACATCGCAGTGTTGCAAAAGTATATGAAGGACTTTGATGCTGAGAAGACATCAAATTATCTGACATATTTGGATGCAAACAGTCTGTATGGTTGGGCTATGAGTCAATATCTGCCTTATGGGGAATTCGAATGGGATGATCCAGAAAGCTTTGATTCTGCAAATTAAGCGAGATGTCAAACACTTCTCAAGAGGGAAACATATTCGAAGTAGATCTTGAATATCTGAAGGAGCTGCACGATTTACATAAAGATTTACCACTCGCTCCTGAAAATAAAATTGTTCGTGGAACTAAAGAAAGCAAATTGTTGACTACACTGAATGACAAACAGAAATATGTGGTTCACTATAGAAATCTCAAACAGTGGCTCTCTCTGGGAATGAAACTCTCAAAAATACACAGAGTATGAAAATTTGAGCAGTCTGACTAGTTAAAGTAATATATAAATATGAATACACAGATGAGGACCAAGGCTACTAAAGACTTCGAGAAAGATTTCGAAAAGCTGATGAATAACTCGGTCTTTGGCAAGACGATGGAAAACATAAGAAACAGAGTAGACATAAAATTAGTACCAGATGGAGAAAAATGTGATAAACTTGTACCAAAGCTAAACTTTAAAGGAAGAGCTATATTTAATGAAAATCTTGTTTCTATCACATTTAATAAGCCTATGTTGGAATGACCATACTCGATCTGTCTAAAGAACTGATGTATGACTTTCATTACAGTACAATGAAGCCAAAGGGTGGGGAAAATATTGAGCTGTGCTACCAAGACATGGACAACTACATATACAACATTCAGACTGAAGACTTCTACAAGGACATAAAATCGATGGTTGATTACTTTGATACGAGTGATTATCCGGCAGATAACATTTATGGTATTTCACAAGTAAGCAAGAAAGTTTTAGGAAAAATGAACGATGAGTGCAATGGAGAAGTAATGGAAGAGTTCTGTGGACTAAGGGCGAAGATGTACGCTTATGATGATGATAAAAGTATAGAAAAAGTCTAAACGAGTCAAGAAATGTGTGATCAAAAATAGAATCAGCTTGGTAGAGAAGGATTAACATGATTCGAAGTGAACGACACAAAATCTACTCAGTTGAAATAAACAAGAAGGCGCTAAGCCCACATGACAACAGAAGACATGTCCTGGAAAATGGAGCAGATACACTGACGTACGGACACTACGCAGTCTGAGACTGGACGCATTACTGTCAGCTTCTTCATGATCAGTATAGTCAACATATTCATTATCATCGAATTCATCTTCTGATCAAAAAATGACTATAATTCAGGTCTGTTGCATATCATTTCGGCTAGCTCTTCAACAGTAAAAGTATTGTCATCTTCATGATCGACCTCTTCTTCAGGTCTGTTTGCTAGCTCTTCAACAGTGTCGTTGTTGTTGTTGTTTTCTGAGTCGATTTATAACACACAAAAATATTCTATATTGAAAAATTTTCTGCGTAAAATGGAGACTCTCATCAAGAAGCTCAACATTGCAAGCAGCACGAAAGAGATTAAAAATCTAAGTGAGCTACAGGTAGGCGTTCTGCATAACGTTACTGGATGTGAACGTTTTAAACACTAGATACAGAGAACGAACTTGTATAGAGCTTAATAATGACTTTAAAATTATTTTGCCAAATAGATATGCTAAATTAATTACTGATTGGGACGTTGAATTTTTTGAAGCTGGACAGATGAAAATGAGATATAAGGTGACGAAGAGGCTTAAAATTAAAGACAATGAATTTCATGATCGGGAATTCAGTATGTGAAACTTTTTCCTACTCCCGCCACTGCGGCGGACCTTTCTGGGCTCTTCGAAAGTCTTTCTTGAATTTTCACTTTGCGGGTGGCTTGGGGTTGCTCGCGGAATCATCAACAGAAATTGTCCAGGAGTGCGCTCAACCTACCCACTCACTACTATAAAAATAGCCGATTTTTTAATAGCGTCATATTTCATATTCTCTTAAGCATAATAAAAGCGAATGTTAACATATGTTTCCTTTTCCAGAACAGGAAGAGAGACAAAAAATGTACTTCTGGTTTTACACTTCACATTTCTCCTCCGTTCTATATTTATAAATGTGTACATAAAGCTATCAGATGTCCTGTTTTCATTACTATATACAATGTCCTTCTTGGTTGTGTGGCAGAATGGTATCCAGTACATGTATTATTCTTTTTTGAACTATTTAATCCTTTGTAACATCTTGCTGCTTTATCACTGCGTAACACTGCCATCTGTCGGCCAACGGCTACACTGCGTCCTCCGTAGCTCCTTCCGCAGTTAACGTCTTCTGCAACACTATAGTTCAATTTTTTTTATCTTGGCGGCTCGCACATGCCCGCCCAGACGCGGGAATATGAAGAAATTGGTATAAAGAATGCTTTTTCCAAACTTTCTTTTATAGAAAGTCTGCTATCAAGACACTGCTTTTTTTCAATTACTTTATTTATGACTGAACGTTTCTAAAACTGAAGACACTCGTCTTTGCTCTGCACTGCAGCCGAGTTCTGGCAACGTCGTTCTCTGTTCATTGGCTGACTGTGTTTTGTGACGTCAGATGCGCAGAACGAACCTAAACTCGGCCGCCATCGTAAATGACGCGCACTTTAGCCGCCAACCGAATACGTCTTTTCACATGGCTGATTCTGCCCGAAGTCGCAGAACACTCGTACATCGATATCTGTTCTTGCGGGCGATGACGGAAAGCCATAGCCTATTAGCATGAAAGAAGGTAGTATAAAATAACTGTTATGGACAAGACAGCCTGGTCAGAGAGACAGGCGGCTGGGATTTCAAATCGGCCTCCACGCAGACCCAGACAGTATCGTACAACGCAGTCAGCCGGCGTGTGGTAAACATCGGACTGCCCTCGCTCTACGCCAAGCGTTGGAAAGCGCTTTAAAGAAATATGTACCAAAAACATAAAATGTGTATATTTTGAATTGCTTTGGAAAAGCATTTGATCTGAGTTTGCAACACTACACGGAACATTTTGGTCTCAAAGCAATGATTTGAATGTTCTTGTTCGAGCCCACTCCCAACGAAGTGTAGCTTTCAGCAACTTAATACGTTGCGCTACTCATTTTTAGTACCTCTGAAAACAAACTACCATTCGTGGCATGGGCTAACAAGAGGCATAAGCATTTAGGCGCGACGCTGGAAGAGGCGATATCTATCTGAATGGAGAGAGACGCGAGTTGACAGTCGGGGGCGAGCTGCAGAGAAAGCGGTCGCGAGTCACGGGCTGGGAGCGACCGCCTGTCTGGCGCATCTCGAAGCGGAAACTCCGAACCGCGGAGGGCGGGCGAGCTGTGTTACGTAGGAGGAGGAGGAGGAGGAGGAGCAGGCGGTAACCTGTGGGCGGCGACGCGGCGCTCTGTGGAAAGAACTAAAACGGCGTGACCGACCTGTGGCCGGGACACGGTACTGGGCAGCATGCGCCAGACTCTGCTGCAGGTGCAGTTTCGGAAATTAGTTCGCTGCCTCAAGTAGGGAGGGATTACATCCTTCCTCTTTAACAGAACCACGGACTGACGTCTGTCTTTCTCGTAGAAGATGACGTTTTGAGTGCAAATCATTAAGACATAATACTTCTAGAGATGTACCTGGTAAAAGCGGCGGCAAGTTTCAGAGGTATACGTAGTTTGCTTGACGCTAAGTGACTGCAGAAAGAGGAAGTACGGTAACTAACGAATACGTACCCGATATAAATTTAAAGTAAAATTGTTTATAATCATGCCGCTCGTACAGAAGTATTATACAAAGCGTTTAGTTTGATTATATCGATACCAAGATAAGATACTGACGTTTCAAATGTAAAATATGGCGAAATGATTAAATGCAACGAAATACGTCACCTCTGTGTGTAAACGCGCCTCAGCCGCTGTGGTCACCGTTAAGATTTCGTGAACGACTTCGCAGTCACTACAGCTCTGTGATGGAAGACATCCACAGCAAGTCTTGGCGTTTTGTGCTTTATTGTCGTTGTTGTTGTTGTCGTCTTCAGTCCTGAGACTGGTTTGATGCAGCTCTCCATGCTACTCTACCCTGTGCAAGCTCCTTCATCTCCCAGTACCTACTGCAACCTACATCCTTCTGAATCTGCTAGGTGTATTCACCTCTTGGTCTCCCTCTACGATTTTTACTCTCCACGCTGCCCTCCAGTACTAAATTGGCGATCCCTTGATGCCTCAGAACATGTCCTACCAAACGCTCCCTTCTTCTAGTCAAGTTGTGCCACAAATTCCTCTTCTCCCCACTTCTATTCAGTACCTCCTTATTAGTTATATGATCTACCCATCTAATCTTCAGGATTCTCCTGAAGCACCACATTTCGAAAGTTTCTGTTCTCTTCTTGTCCACACTATTTATCGTCCATGTCTCACTTCCATACATGGCTACACTCCATACAAATACTTTCAGAAAAGACTTGCTGACACTTAAATCTATTGGCGCCAAAACTGCAACATCTATTCACACTATGCGGTACGTAATTTGGCTCGCCCTTGTACCAAGTATTCCCTTTATAAGGTTACATACAAATTCCACGTAGAGATAATTACAAAATCATTCCTGTGTGGGAACAGGAAATGCTCTGGCTGGAGACAGCGTGTCCTGGATGGTTACATGCTGGACGCAGACCGCAATCTCGTGAGAGCATTTTGCCCTCTCTTTACCTAAGCACGATACTAGAGTAGTAATAGTAATAGTCGGCTTCGACAGGAATTATAGCCGTAGTTAAGTGTAGTTCATAATGAATAGTCCAAGTTAGTTGTGTGTAAAATTAAATTTGGCGTGGACGATAACTTTAGTGAGCTGGTATGTGGACGTCGCTAAGTTAAATTCCGGGTTTGTGTATAGTTGTTAATTCAGTCCCACTAGGTAATTTATCGTTTAAAATCGCATTAAAGTACCAGAAACGTGCAGTTTCACTGCTAGCTGTCATGTGTGTTACTTCTTTACTTTTTTATTCATTTAATAGAATCCCAGTTACTCCGGCGAAAGTCTCTGTTTTACTGCCACCATCCCGTGGCGCCAGCAGCAACAATCGACCGCTGATGCAGCGACAGAGCTCTATGGTCTGCAGCAGACGGAGAATAACGGAAAGATGGACTCAGCTCCTGCAATACTGCGACTTGCATTTGCGATTAATGTCTAAATGTGCTCACTACCAGCACAGTGTTACTATGCGAATGTGATGTTGGTTTCGCAATTTTGTATATCGCGTGCTGGCTTTCCAGTGACGTGGCGGAATGTAGGCGGATGGCCGGGCTGGGAGTCAGTGAGGTGTGTGTGTAACGTTCGTAGAAAAGTAACAGTTTATAACAGCGCTGGTTGTGCGAAGCTTGCCATACAGCATCGTTATAAGGGTGTTTTAACTTATGGCAGTAATGTGAAGGACACTGCGGCAGAATTCCGAGACTGGTCGAAGGTATGAAACATGGTGTGTGTCCAAAACTGTACATAAGCCGACAGGGCAGCGTATAACGCAGTCGCGCACCGTAAACTAAATCTTTGGTGGCCTCCGCTCCCGCGACCGGCTCTGCCCAGGAACACGACAACACAACATGGACGTCACCAATTTTTTGTTTTAATTTTCTACCGCCTTACCAGTGAACTACTGTTTGACTTGAATGTGGTCTTTGTTCTCACATGTGCAGTGTATGAAGGTCCTCGATACATCCTTTTTTGCCTGTTGCCAGTTACAAATCCAATCTGTCGAAACAGAGACATTGCCACGAAATGAAACAGATACCCACACTGCGTTTCAATCCTGCATCGGTACAAAACAGATGATACTGCCAACTTTTTTTATTACATCTTCACAACCGATGCCTGCTGACAAAACATACGCTAATAATGTGTATATGGTTAAGATTTCGCCTTCACTCAAGATGAATCTCTCTAGCCGTTACGAATCTTCGTAACCGTGGAGCATAAATAGTTACACCTCTCGCCACGCAACGCGTGTCATCCAGGTGGGCATAATAGTCTCACACGCGTTAACTGGCGCGTATAAAAATGTTTTGACGGTATTTTTTGACAGTTTCTATACGCGTTTTCTGATAGATTTTCTCACACAATCTCCTCCTCCTCAGAAAGAACTTGCCCCCCTTCTAACAGCCGTGTACCGCAAGTCTCTAGAGGAACGGAGGGTTCCAAATGATTGGAAAAGAGCACAGATAGTCCCAGTCTTCAAGAAGGGTCGTCGAGCAGATGCGCAAAACTATAGACCCATATCTCTTACGTCGATCTCTTGTAGAATTTTAGAACATGCTTTTTGCTCGAGTATCATGTCGTTTTTGGAAACCCAGAATCTACTATGTAGGAATCAACATGGATTCCGGAAACAGCGATCGTGTGAGACCCAACTCGCTTTATTTGTTCATGAGACCCAGAAAATATTAGATACAGGCTCCCAGGTAGATGCTATTTTTCTTGACTTCCGGAAGGCGTTCGATACAGTTCCGCACTGTCGCCTGATAAACAAAGTAAGAGCCTACGGAATATCAGACCGGCTGTGTGGCTGGATTGAAGAGTTTTTAGCAAACAAAACACAGCATGTTGTTCTCAATGGGGAGACGTCTACAGACGTTAAAGTAACCTCTGGCGTGCCACAGGGGAGTGTTATGGGACCATTGCTTTTCACAATATATATAAATGACCTAGTAGATAGTGTCGGAAGTTCCATGCGGCTTTTCGCGGATGATGCTGTAGTATACAGAGAAGTTGCAGCATTAGAAAATTGTAGCGAAATGCAGGAAGATCTGCAGCGGATAGGCACTTGGTGCAGGGAGTGGCAACTGACCCTTAACATAGACAAATGTAATGTATTGCGAATACATAGAAAGAAGGATCCTTTATTGTATGATTATATGATAACGGAACAAACACTGGTAGCAGTTACTTCTGTAAAATATCTGGGAGTATGCGTGCGGAACGATTTGAAGTGGAACGATCATATAAAATTAATTGTTGGTAAGGCGGGTACCAGGTTGAGATTCATTGGGAGAGTGCTTAGAAAATGTAGTCCATCAGCAAAGGAGGTGGCTTACAAAACACTCGTTCGACCTATACTTGAGTATTGCTCATCAGTGTGGGATCCGTACCAGATCGGTCTGACGGAGGAGATAGAGAAGATCCAAAGAAGAGCGGCGCGTTTCGTCACAGGGTTATTTGGTAACCGTGATAGCGTTACGGAGATGTTTAATAAACTCAAGTGGCGGACCCTGCAAGAGAGGCGCTCTGCATCGCGGTGTAGCTTGCTCGCCAGGTTTCGAGAGGGTGCGTTTCTGGATGAGGTATCGAATATATTGCTTCCCCCTACTTATACCTCCCGAGGAGATCACGAATGTAAAATTAGAGAGATTAGAGCGCGCACGGAGGCTTTCAGACAGTCGTTCTTCCCGCGAACCATACGCGACTGGAACAGGAAAGGGAGGTAATGACAGTGGCACGTAAAGTGCCCTCCGCCACACACCGTTGGGTGGCTTGCGGAGTAACAATGTAGATGTAGAAGTTTAGGGTAGCATGAGCTGGAGCCGGCTGTGACAGAAGCCCACTCACGAATGAGTGGAGTGCCAAATAGTAGTGTTCGGATGCATTAAAATGGTACAACTGGCCAGCGGCTAGCAGTGTGATTCACATGTGGGAATGGATACGCATCCCGTAATTAGCAGGCGACCCGTCGTTCTGCTGTGAGCAGATTTAAAAAAAAATCCGTATTCATTTACGTCAGAAAGCCGCCATTACTCGCGGGAGAGTTAAGCCCGCTTCCCACTAGGGCCGCCGAGAGGCAGGGAATCGGTTGCCATGGAAACGCCGGCTGCACGTCGCGGTTTGCCCACGTGGAACAACTGCCGCGCTGCAGGTCCGCGCCGCCAATCACAGAACGCGCTGAGCGTGACGTCAGCTACAGGACCCCCGGCTGTACGAATACGAACTTTCGACGAAGCGCTGTCGCGGGCGAGGGGGCAGCTATGAAATGCTGGTAATTTCCATGAATGTTTGCCTATCGAAGCCGATGGGTTCAAACGACAGGTACCGAGCGTGCGATTCTAAATCGATCACGCGACTGCTGGCGGGCGTTATGAGGATGTTTCTAGTGGTCACTACAGCAACGACAAAAGAGCGTTACTACAATAGTTGTAATTACAAAGGAAACGACTGACCTCACTCGTCGTCGACGTTTTCGTCATGAGAAAGTCCATTTGATGTGTATGCTTCGGGAAGCATTCCCTTTTTGCCTCACCTGGGTAGAGTTGCCATGTCACGCCAAAATACGGGTAGAGTGTCACATTTCCGACAAAAATTCAAACAATTTTCTATATTGTATAAGCATGGAATTAAATTCTTCCGCGTGAGGCAATCGCCCGAAGAAACGTCTACAATGCCGGACATCCCACTCACTACCGTCATAAATCGTTTGGGTTTTCCCAACATCTCACAAACAATTTATCATAACGCCCGCCACCACAGTCGCGTGATCGATTTAGATTCGCACATTCGACATATATCGTTTGCACACTGCGGCTTCGATAGACAAACATTCGCGGAATAGCATGTGAAATGAAAATTATAATGAAATGGGACATGTTAATATTTACAATATGCTATATGGACCTACAGAAGTTAAGCCGAAACTAATTTGATGGTATGTCATAAGATGTAATTCGCTAAGTGTCTACAGCTATTGATTATTATTTCCTTTGGCAAGTAACAAACGCTTTTTTTCTTGCTGGAGTATACTTTATTTGTTCCAGACGCGTTTCGTAATTTACTTCAAGGCATCTTCGGTGGAATTTAGAATGATTCTATTTCGGTTTTATATGTGATACTTGCAGATTATAAAACATTTCACACCTTTTTTTACGTGAATAAGTGATTACTTACAGTTAATCAAGTTGTTGGCAGACATTTGCGTTTGCTCTCACCTGGACGCCTCGCTTTGACGTTCGCTCGTTTTTCGTCTGTCACTAGCTGTAGACATTTCACCGAAAACTGTCATTTAAAATCGTAACTGTAGTGTGTTCACTTCATGTCTCTTCCTGTTTGGTTTGTTTACTACATGTTTCCAACCTAACGAATTACATGCTGGAAACTAATGTTTGTTTATTTCTGTTCTGTATGAGAGTTATACAAAGTTGAAAGTGAATACAATCATTGTCAGAGATTGGTTGAAACATTTGGTGTTCAGCTGATTTCAGTTTTGCTTTAAATATTTTGTGGAGGAGTTCATGTAAACTCCCTGCTTACATTAACAGATAAAATAGTAGAAAAAACATTTCAAAGGATGATTATTAGCAGAATATTAGCACCCAACCCCTCTGTCCTTATTCTTACATGAAACCCTCCACAAAATATTGAAACTACAACTCGAAACAGCTGAAAACGAAAACTCTCTTCTACACTCTGGCAGATATTACATTCACATACAGCTTTCTACAACTTGTGGTGTTATTTTATATTTATATTTTGATTAAATTATTATTCTCTTCCGAAGGTTTAGAAATCTGTTGTGAGCTTTGCACCACTTTTTGGCGGGAAGAGCAAAGACTTTTCAAAAACTCAAGTACTGTATATGATAGTTTATATGTCATCTGAAATCGTTTGCAGAAGGCGTAGCGTTCTCAAGATTAACAACAGAGTTCGCATTGCCACTTAATTTACTTGTGTCGTGATAATGTTCGACCACAAGCGGATACGAGAGAGAGCAACTACGAACAGAGAAACCTAAGGGACCAGACAGAGCTGGAAATTCTTTGCTATACTACACCACACGTTAAAAGAAATTGGATTTAAATCACAAACAAGGTAAATAGCAATGAGCCTCCTGCCTTAACTGCGACGTTTTGCCGACATGCGGTCGGCCCCTGGTAGCTGTATGAAAACTATAGAAACACCGTTATTTCTGTTGCCATTAATAGGAGATGGATAGCATAGAAATACTTTAAGTACTAAGCAGGCACTACAGCATTTGAGAGCACAATAAGCAATCTAATTAACGTAGTCAGTACTGCTAACAATGGGCTCCGTACATTTCAATTTTATATCTTGCTGGCTGTTTCTTTAACTAAAGTCCTTTAGCATTTTCGACATTTCATCTTAGCTGCACACATAAACTCTCACAATAGTAATATTTTATAATAACTAATTAGTGATTGCGGACCATGCCATATACGCGTCCGCCGTCTTTAAAAAATTTGTCAGGACTGTGGTAACAGGAGAGGATTACAATTCTTCAGCTGTCCAAAAATAAGAAACACGAAAGATCTCTATCGATAAAATTTATGAACAATTCGTATTCTGCGCCGTGGCGCGTAAGATATTCTTTGAAATATCATGTGGTCGCTGCTCAGCGGCGATCTAAGAAAATTTTACACAAATTGTATGGCTTTTAAGAGCCTGCATGGTTACATTCTCGAATGTAAGTTTATTTAAGCTGTCGAAACAGATACCAATATTACACCGCCTCCCATGAGGAGGAGAGGAATACAGGAGGTATTGCTTCCGTCCCCATGCCGCCCGTAATATTAGTGGCATTAAATACATGTCCATTGCTGAAATTGAGTAGTCATATAGTGGTACACACTTTACGTTTCCTCAAGTTACCATAACAGAGAAAATATTCATTGTTAAGATCATTAGTGAAAAATGTCTCTGTGCAGTTCATCTGTATCTGAGTTTTGGTCACAGGGTTTCTTAACGCCTACGTCAACATGGAAAGTATTACTATTCACAGTAAAGAGCTATATACATTAAGTGGACATGGCAGGTACTGTCGCAGAGAAAAAAATACATACACGTAGAAGTACCTATATAATCCTAAAATGCTTACAAACTATGAAATTGACATGACATTTTCATTATTCTTTCACACGTTTTCCAAATTTTCAATGTCTCTACAAGGTCGGTAGGCTCGTGTTTATTTCACCGTAATATTCTTTCTTATTTTACACACATTGTACATTGGTTCGTGGATCACACTGTGCCGTCGAATTGTTTGTCAAGAATCGCTTACGATGGGAGTCCCTTTCCTACCACTTCACTGAATGGAATCTGCCTTTCTCCGTCAACTCATGGAATCTGGAACATAAATAGAGAATTCTATGCATTTGTATTACTTAAAATTATCGGTTTAATTACAATGGGTTCAGGATGGGTAAGGATCATTTCTTTCTTTTTTTCATTTCGCATTGACTTCTGCTCTTGTTTATGACAGCGGTTAAGGCAAATATCAACCTCGTTCTGACCGTGACCGAAATCTATTCTAGTCGTGACCATTTTATTCTTTGCTTAATACAAATCGTTCTCTTTCAGTCTCTAAAATATGATGTTTTCTACGTACATAGAGAACAACGTCCTTCAAAGTAGTATGAAGTCTCAGTTATTGCCGGAGCGAGCCACGCAGACCCGGCCATTACATCCACATCTACATCTACATCTACATCTACATCTACATGGATACTCTGCAAATCACATTTAAGTGCCTGGCAGAGGGTTCATCGAACCACCTTCACAATTCTCTATTATTCCAATGTCTTATAGCGCGCGGAAAGAATGAACACCTATATCTTTCCGTACGAGCTCTGTAAAGTTTCAAATATCCATTACTCCGTCATACGCCGCCGCGCGGCAATGTTGACAGATCAACACCGGCCAGAATAACGAGCGCAATCGTAGATTGGTTGTGTGTTGTGTTGTCCGCCAATAACGTGCTGCGTTTAAAGCACGTTGTTTGAGGATCGCTGCTGTTGCTTCACCGACGAAGCCTGGACGAAGTCATCTCGTCGTACCACTCGTCAGCTGTCCGTGAAGGACTCACAGGTGAGCGAGAAGAAGTTATTTTGCTGGCTTGCGAGGGCTGCATGGCGAACGATACTTATTCACTGGCCGTTGCACACGTTAAAAATAAAACTGAAACACACAAGGTGTGGTATAAAGAGTCGTCACACAGACTCGCTTTTCGACGCACAAATTTTCACTTTCACCTTGAAAGGCGTTCGTGAACTAAACCTCGTCCTTTATCTCACTTTCTCTTTGCAAAAATAACACTATCACAGAAGGATAACAAGATACCTTGACTAATAATATTTAAATAGTTTGCTTATATATACATACATATATTCTTAATCTAATGATCACGTGCGGTACAGAACTGCTGTCGATCATTTTCTTACGGCTCCCTCTTGCTTACCAGTTAAAATTTGCGTCTTCCACTTAAGACTATTCTTCAGTCTCCTCTTGTAAACTCAGTTACCAGTTTCATTTATTCTTTACTGTCAAATTCTTGTTACATTTTTAATTGTCTCAAAGACAAAGTAATTGTCTTCCTCTTTGAGAACACTCCTCTTTATATCACTCTTTTCATTTACATGTCCATTTAATTGTGTTTACTGTGTTATTTAAATTGAGGACAGCCTCCAGACATAGAGACTGCCTCCTTTTGCATGCTGAATACTATTCGCTTCAAAATATACGGGCGATGACTAACTAACCACGCGTTACAAAGACCACAAACTCAATTGCATGCCAAACAATGGCTCGACTCTAGGTCGCTTCAACAAGCAAAATTTAACTCATCTCGTCGCGAAGCTACACGCTTTTCATGTGAGTTGCTTTGCTCAGACAGTATAAGTAAATCTCTACGACGTGATCCTTGGAATATGATGTTTGAAGGATTATCAGGGGTCGGTATTTTGGATAAGATTTTATAAAGGAACAGAAAAATCAGCATTTAAATAATCTGGACATTATAAAAATTATCATGCTAAACAAGAAACATTTAAATGCGAGCGGTAATGCTACTGCAATTGCTTTTTGCGTGTCATTCACTTAGAAAACATAATTCATTCATTTACACGCCTCTATGCATGTGCTTGTTTGACCAATTGTTTACTTGGTTACTTGACCCTGTAGTCTGCGGACTCCTGTTATTAATCGCTACATTTAGTCTTGCGGCTGGCGTTTCCTAAGTATAATATTTCCATGGAACCTATAAATTAGCGTTATCTCTACCCCTTCTTTTACTTGCTACACCTTCGAATTTGCGTCAGCATAACTTATCTGCCATAGACTTTAAAACTTTGTTCCTAATGAAGTTTTCCACATACATTACTTCTTCTAAGCATCGGATCTTACTCATGTTCTTTAGCATATTATAATTTACTCTCCTTTTTTTAGGTAATGTGTCACTCTCATTACGATATCCCCTGTTATTCTTTAATTCTAGTCACGAAAAGCTATGACCCTTTATTTTACACAGGAGTACAACTTGTACTCCGAGAGTCTTTAGTTTCTCAACAAGAAATAAATCCTTTATTATAAAACCTGAGAGAACAGCACTGACCACTCCTTCCTCTTGATTTATACATACCGGGGTCTGATTACCACACGAGCATGCATCATATACTTACATACTAACTTAAAACTAGTACTAAGTTCTCTCTTTGCCATGTTCCTTTACCTGTATTCAGTTAACAGATCGGTACAAACTTTCCTCACACACTCAGCACTGCACGATGGCCTCCAGACGTACGAGCTGCTGGCTTGTCGTTTTTCTTGAGTTATCATTCGACGTCGACGACTTACCTTGTTCTCTGATGGTGCTTTGAAATTGCCTCGTACTACAAACACCTGCAAATTTCTTTCTTGTGTTACCACTGTGCATTTTCTTAGGTCACTATGGTCGAACAGACCTTTAATGGTGTCGGCTAGCAAGTAACTTCCTGTGTGCGGCTTCCTGACAACAACGTATGGGCCTTCGTAAACGCGCTGCCACTTACGATGGTTTAAAATGAGTCCTTAGTAAGATTCTCTCACCTTCTCTGTATTCAATAACCTTATTTATGTTTTTTCAAATGCTTTCTTACAAGGGGTTTGCATACGTTGTCAGTGAAATGAAGGCGATTTTGGTGCCAGCTTCTTGTGGAGGTTAAAAAATGCTGTTTCTAGTTTTCCTGATGGTGGTGGTTCTCCCTATCGGATATCGCCCTTAACGTCTCCTCTGTTTCTTGTTGGTGTTGTGATTGTGGCACGAAGGAAGTGGACAAGGTTCTTGTCCCGTGTTCGATCCACTTTACGCATAATAGATTCGTGCAGTCTTTTGCCGTTTCGGCTCCGGACTTCTTGCATAATCACTTGAGAGATCGGAAAAAATAATATTTGTCGGAGGTCGAAATGTATTCTGGCCTATATAGTGTATTGTGTTGTCATCACTAGCAAAATGTTGTCGTCCTGCACTTGTCCCACGCCATTTATTTGATTTCCACTCGCGCGTCCTGTTGAAGACTGATAATTTCCTTCTGTGGTGGTTTGTTTCGTCACTGATTTTGTGGATAATTGTGTGTCGAGTTTCCGTACTGTGGCCGTTGTGTGCTACCCACTGTTTATTATTACCCTCCGGTCGACACCTGTTGGTTTCTGCAGCCGCCGGACGGTCGCCAGTGAGCGTCGCTCTTCCCTCACTGCCATTGTTGGCCGCGCAACCTCCACTGTTCCGCCTGCCCACTCCACTCGGAGCGCCACCAGCATTTGCTACCGCGTCTTCGCGAATCGAATCCAATGAGTCCAATATGGAAACAAGTGCCTCGGTATCGTTCTCGGAAACGTTAACTAATTTCTCCCTTATAGAGATGGGCAATTTAGTTATCAAAATCTTGATCGCGTCTTTATTTGTAATTGGCGAGACCCAGAATTTAATTTTTGCTAAATATTTTTCGAAATATCTTCTGAGACTGCCGTGTTTCGAATTCAACATTTCCGCATTGAACACTTCTTTTCTTAAGCGCTGCTGAACACCATCACTCCAAAATTTGTTCAGAAACATCCGCTCGAATTCATTATAGGTCCTGCACTTACCTGTCATTTCCGTTCCCCATAAGTCGGCATTTCCTGTTATATACCCGTCACAAACTATTCTTTGCTTGTCTGTCCAACTGTCTAGGCGCTCAGTCCAGAACCGCGCGACTGCTACGGTCGCAGGTTCGAATCCTGCCACGGGCATGGATGTGTGATGTCCTTAGGTTAGTTAGGTTTAAGTTGTTCTAAGTTCTAGGAGACTGATGACCTGAGATGTCAAGTCCCATAGTGCTCAGAGCCATTTGAACCATTTTTTACTGCTTCGGTTTGCCCACTTATTTCCGACTTGACCTCACACAATTGGTTATTCAGATAAGTTTTCAATTCGGCAGTCATTTCAGTTTTTATCACTTCAAATTTTTCATTTACCACATCAAATTGTTTATTTAAATAGGTAAAAGCTCCCATTAGTTCTTTTTGTTTTCTTCCTCTCTTTCAGCACTCTCTCTCTTGCTTTTCGTTCCCTTTCTAACCGCAGTTGTTCCTTTTCCCTATCATTATTTGTCATCCAACTGTGGATCTGAAGGAGCATTCCATTCGTATCCACAGTCGGGTTGCTACCCGCGGGAATCGTTTGAGTTGTTTGGTCTGTGTCAATCACATCACCGGCGTTAGCCTCCGCCTCCACTCGCATGCTAGTTGCACGTGAGCGCAGCGAATATTGAGTGCTGTTCATATCGTCACTGCCACCTGCTGTCGGGATTAATTTCTGTTTACCCTCCTCCATCTCGCGGTGTCTGTTTGTCAACAGTACTACGTCAGCTACACGTGGTCTGCAACGCGGCTCGTCTGTCCTTTGCTTGTGACGTCAGGTCACGTGCTGTCTGTCAAGTATCGGAGTTGCATTCGCCTAAGAAACGCCTGTGAACTGAAGCGGCGAAGACAAGATGGAAGACGGGCACACTAAACAACTGAATTAGCAAACAGCGCTAGCATTTTACATGTAACACGACGTCATATTTACACATTGAAATCAAGACTCAACAATGAGATTTAGACTACGTTGCAAATCCTACTAAATTTTGACTAAAAAAGAATTTTAAGCTGATTTTTCAAATGTGCAGATGGAAATAAAAGGAAGAATGGTAATGTAGCTGGAAAGACAACTGTACTACAGAAGCGTCTCAACTGCATATGAAAATTTTTTCGTAACTTACGTTTGATGTCTTGAAAGTTGGCAACTGGATGTAAAATTTCTGTTTTCCGCCGTCGGCTCGTCTTTCCTCTCTGAAATTTTCCTCCACAATTTTTTTAAGCGCGTAGCATGCACATGAAAAATAAATCTACTGTTAAATACATCTATCTATATTAGCAGCAAACACAAGAGGACTGATTTTCGTGATTTCAGTAGAGTCCTTCTTCGGGTGCCAAGTGTGGTGAATTTTTTTTAATGTATTTATATTTACATTAAATTATTATTGTCTCGTGAAGATTCAGAAATCTGTTGTGAGTTTTGCACCACTTCTTGCCAGAAAAAGCAAAGACTTTTCAAAAACTTAAGTACTTTATACGTCATCTGAAATCGTTTGCAGGAGGCGTAGCGTTCTCAAGATTAACAACAGAGTTCACATTGCCACTCAATTTATTTGTGTCGTGATCATGTTCGATCACGGACGGATATGAGACATAGCAACTACGAACGGAGAAACCTAAGGGACCAGACAGAGCTGGAAATTTTCTTTGCTATACTACACCACACGTTAATAGAAATTGGATTTAAATCACAAACAAGGTAAATGACAATGAGCCTCCTGCCTTAACTACGACGTTTGCCGATATGCAGTCGGTTTTCCTTTCTTCAGTCTGTCTACTTAGCTGAGTGGTAGGAACTGTATTGTCTCTCGTGTTCAGACATTTCACAGGAATCTAACGTTGTGGTCATGTTAGTTTGTATAGCCCCTCCCCCTCTCCTCTCTACATATTCCTTCCACCTTCAAATGAGGACTTGATAGTTGCTTCTCCTTTGAGCAAGATTTTCTTTTTTGTTTCTTATTTAATGTCGACACTTCAGTTTTCCAAGTGCAAAATCGTTGTTGCCATTTTGGACTCCCTGTCAACGTCATTTTTAGACATCTCTCTTCCGCGTGGCCTAATTAATTTGCTGCGTTTTTATACTTTCTCCTGTCAATTACATGAAACATATCATGTTGTTTCCAAGGATTTCTACTGGACTTTTTTCCGATTTACATCCTCTGCTGCATTCGTCACTACTCCTCTCAAAAATATCCGTTCGTATTGTAATGGATTCCTTCCCCTGTTTCAGTCAGTCGTTGCCTTAAGGTACCTTTAAGATTATCGACAAACTCTGCGTCTCAAGTAATTCAGGTTCCACGTCCTTTATCTGCTACCGTTTACTGCCACTTTAGTTATCATTACGGTTTAAAATCTGGTTTCGAAAACTCTGTTGCAAATATGTATTATTCTTTCATGGTTCTTGAGCGAAGCGTTGGCGACGGTTAGGTTATGTTCTGTGCTAAATTCTATGAGGTGGCTTCGCCTTTCATCCCTTCCCCAAAGCCTACAGTTTCTTACTATTTTCTCTTCCTGTACCAGCTACCGTATCCCACTGTCTCGTCACATTTTAAAACTTTGTCTCGCTTAACTATTTGAGTAATCTCTTGTATCGTCGATTCTTTCAATCTGTCCATCACCTGTGGTGTAGGTACGCACGGAAACTTGTATGACTGTAGTGTTGGCTTTAACGTCGTGTCTCTCCCGGTAGTGATAATGTGAATGGCAGTTTAGTGACGGAGCTGAGTGATGTGACACTACTCCACTGGTAGTTTCAATAGCTGACACTCGCAGGGTGGTTGAAATACGTGATCTCAACATAGCAAATACTGAGGATCAACTGTCAGGCATTTTTACTCATAAATAAACGACTATCAGATAAACACGTAATGTATTATCATTACAGCGGACTGCGTTTAGGTATTGCAATTTCGAGTACTGACAGTTGTGATTAAAGCAACAATAAGTTTGTGTTGTGGGGTGACCGCTTTTCTAAATGAGACAGCGGACAATCAGGGACGGTGGTCATGGTGTCTGTTTATGGCCGAACAAGAAAACACGAATAATAAAGTGTGTGGAAGGGAACACAGTAGTGAGAATAAAAAAATTGCCATGTCTTGACCGAAGTTCGTCTTTCCTTCGTGTAGGTTGGCGGCTCAGTTAACGAGAGGCGCCGGCCGCTTCGGCGGGTCCCGCCCCGTGGCTCAGCGCCGGCCGCTTCCAGGTGAGAACGCCCGTCCCGGCAGCCGCGGAGAAGCCTGCCGCTGCCGCTGCCTCCAGCCGAGCTGTGGTGGCGACCAGCCTTTAAGCTGCCGACGTTTCGTCGCGCCTGCGGCAACAGTCAGTCGCTGGGGCAGTGAGAAAGCCCTGTCGACTGTAGGAGGCGGAGAATTCGCGGAGAAATAAATCCGGCTTATCTAGTTATAGTATTTCACACTTGTGTTTCAGGCAAAAATATTTGTAGCAGTGTTATCAACGCAAAACCGAGCGATAGAGATTTCTTTGTATCATAAAAAGTTTTGTGGCGGCGTTCGTAGCGACAAACAATTCGCTGTAGAAACGGCTTACGAAGTCACCGCCGCACTTTTAATAGCGGGCCGACCGGTCCGCTGGAACAGTGAACAGAAAGATGAAAACGCAAACACTCGGATTAAATAAAAGTCGGTACTTATCTTTATTAACGAAGATACAGAAATACAGTAGTGAACTCCGTGTCTACAGAAATCTGTCTAGTTCGAGTCGGAGCGGCTAGGTCAGCGTCGGTTGACGACAAACAACAACTCTGCTGCGATGAACACACAACTGACTAGCAAGTACACAATTCGGTAGCGAGAATCCAACTGAGCGGCGAATACAGAACTGTCCTAGCGCTCGCGACTCCAGTGCTTAGGAACCCAGAAGCCAGCAGTGGCGCGCGCAGACTTGCGGCGATTTCCTGTCTCGCTGGCGCTGCTTATGCGGACGGCGTCCGGACTTTGATGCTGCCAACCTTTTGGCAGCAGGCTCGGTTGGCATTACTGGCTAGGATATAACATTGGGTGCTGCAATTGTAATGTGGAAAGGTTATTTTAAAACATTTGTCAATCCTAACATTAACTGTCCCTTGATTTTTGTAAACGATAATTAGCATAATATGTGGTATTTAAAATTTATGCTTTCTCTGAGGATGTATAGCTTGTATTTTTTCTATTACAGACAGCAAAATGGATGTCAATGAAAAAAAATTTTGAAATTGTGTGTGAGCTTTGTTGGAAACCATTAAGTACGTTTTCTCAAGTTCAGAATGAAAGAAGTCCAGGTATTTTTGCAGTGGCAATCCAATGGCCTCAAGACAGTTTCTAATTGTAAAACATCTATGTTACTTAAATATAAGATTGTGGCTCGTAATGAACAGATTGTGATGGCATTTTAAATTTTACAGTTAAGCATTACATTGCATGAAATACTGAAAATCAAATTGTTGTTGCCACTATGCTGGGACTGGTACCAGATGACATGATAATAAGATGTCACCAATGTCTCTTAATGTAACTGGTTGGTATGCTCAGACGGTGCAGTTGGTTTTAAAAATGTAGAGGTGATAACTCTTAGCCCCCTCATGTATTTTGGCCACATATCTCCCAGTAGTATCATAGATGAGTATACACAGGAATAATGTGAAACTGAAATGGATATTTGACTTAAAGAGATACATTTACCCAAGCAGTACTCTGAAATGAGTGACCACTGTTAATTAAGAGATGATATGTTCCCAATGTGGAGGGAAATTTCTATTCACACATAAGATAGTTAAAAATACTGCCTTCCACATCTGTTTGCATCATGATGCAAAGCATGAAGTATTGTTACAAGTTTGGTCTATGGGAACTGCATACTGCTGGTTTTAAAAGAGGTAATTCTGGAAACAGCTGTAAAAAACCCATTCTTGATTGCAGTCTTCGAGAACACCCTGTACTGGTTGGATGGGGAAGACTGGCAGATTGCTAGTGTTGCAAGTTTGCAGGGGAGAACTACAGAGTAGTCATGTGCTCACACAAAATCCAAATTTATGGAATAAAGGTCTACCACCCTCCCTCCATCCATCGGTAAGTTATTGGCAGAAGCCAAAGTGTATCTTACTACTTAACTTATTTTGGTGATGAGTAAAAAATTCGTCAATCTGTAGAATTTTTGTTGTATCAATGACCATATTGCTAAAAGGGTCCTGCTAATCAGTGCCCCTTTGACTATTAGCTCTTCTCAGTGGACTTCTCCTTTTGTGTTGTAAAGCACTGAGAGATTTAGTTACTGGAATAACTTGCAGATAGTTTGAACTCAACATATTGCCTATAATATACAAGCTTAGATAGCGGATTACGTCTGCATGCATTCCACTCAAAGTATACGTCCATCAGAGTCCTAAAGATAATTTGCACAAATACAAACATTTGTTTTGTGGTGATCATTTCTTTGGCAATGTGGAGGTCATTATTTCCCTGTCCTTCCCCCTCAGCACTGAAGATCAGACAACTCCATCCAGCAGATAGAAGCTGATTGTATGGCATTGGTAAAGCTCTGACCTGCACAGACCATAAAACACCTCTCAAAAGTTGGCTACTTTCTATTACCTGTCATAACTCACAAATGTCATTGGTTGGCTAAAGCAAAACAGGAAAGTGGGACATCTAATACCAGAATGTCCTATTTCAATGCTGAAGTCTAGAGCTTCCATGTTTTATGGTTACATCACATTATGTAATTCAGATAGTAAACACCAAAGGAAAACAAACACAAAACTAGACTTTGTGAATACACAAAGAAAATGGTAAATCAGCCATGACGACAAAACTGTTCCATCAGTTGTCTCAAGAGTTTGACCATAATGGAAATTAAATCTATTGTACCATTGCACTGTGTATCTTGGTTTCAACTATTGTGGTTCTACATTACATGAGTTAATTACAACTTCTCCAAAATGAATATTTTTCTCAATTTACTGATAAATGCAGATTTCTGAGTTCAGGATTAACCTTGCCTGGTATTAGGCACTTTATATTTTGCTGGATTGCAAAAGCCATGCAAGAGAAACATGGAGGTTTGTGATCTACTTAGATTCAATCAGACCAACTTTCCCAACCTTTTCAGAGCAGGTCAAGTACATAACATTGCTCTGCATAGCATTCTCCTAGCTAAACTTTATTTCCATTGAGAACAAAATGATCTTCCACTCAAATCTCTTACCTGACCCATTTGTTCTCCTAGTAATTGTTGTTGTTGTGATCTTCAGTCCTGAGACTGGTTTGATGCAGCTCTCCATGCTACTCTATCCTGTGCAAGCTTTTTCATCTCCCAGTACCTACTGCAACCTACATCCTTCTGAATCTGCTTAGTGTATTCATCTCTTGGTCTCCCTCTACGATTTTTACCCTCCACGCTGCCCTCCAATACTAAATTGGTGATCCCTTGATGCCTCAGAACATGTCCTACCAACCGATCCCTTCTTCTGGTCAAGTTGTGCCACAAACTTCTCTTCTCCCCAATCCTATTCAATACTTCCTCATTAGTTATGTGATCTACCCATCTAATCTTCAGCATTCTTCTGTAGCACCACATTTCGAAAGCTTCTATTCTCTTCTTGTCCAAACTATTTATCGTCCATGTTTCACTTCCATACATGGCTACACTCCATGCGAATACTTTCAGAAATGACTTCCTGACACTTAAATCTGTACTGGATGTTATCAAATTTCTCTTCTTCAGAAACGCTTTCCTTGCCATTGCCAGCCTACATTTTATATCCTCTCTACTTCGACCATCGTCAGTTATTTTGCTCCCCAAATAGCAAAACTCCTTTACTACTTTAAGTGCCTCATTTCCTAATCTAATTCCCTTAGCATCACCCGACTTAATTAGACTACATTCCATTATCCTTGTTTTGCTTTTGTTGATGTTCATCTTATATCCACCTTTCAAGACACTGTCCATTCCATTCAACTGCTCTTCCAAGTCCTTTGCTGTCTCTGACAGAATTACAATGTCATCGGCGAACCTCAAAGTTTTTATTTCTTCTCCATGAATTTTAATACCTACTCCGAATTTTTCTTTTGTTTCCTTTACTGCTTGCTCAATATACAGATTGAACAACATCGGGGAGAGGCTACAACCCTGTCTTACTCCCTTCCCAACCACTGCTTCCCTTTCATGTCCCTCGACTCTTATAACTGCCATCTGGTTTCTGTACAAATTGTAAATAGCCTTTCGCTCCCTGTATTTTACCCCTGCCACCTTTAGAATTTGAAAGAGAGTATTCCAGTCAACATTGTCAAAAGCTTTCTCTAAGTCTACAAATGCTAGAAACGTAGGTTTGCCTTTCCTTAATCTTTCTTCTAAGATAAGTCGTAAGGTCAGTATTGCCTCACGTGTTCCAGTGTTTCTACGGAATCCAAACTGATCTTCCCCGAGGTTGGCTTCTACTAGTTTTTCCATTCATCTGTAAAGAATTCGTGTTAGTATTTTGCAGCTGTGACTTATTAAGCTGATAGTTCGGTAATTTTCACATCTGTCGACACCTGCTTTCTTTGGGATTGGAATTATTATATTCTTCTTGAAGTCTGAGGGTATTTCGCCTGTTTCATACATCTTGCTCACTAGATGGTAGAGTTTTGTCAGGACTGGCTCTCCCACGGCCGTCAGTAGTTCCAATGGAATATTGTCTACTCCGGGGGCCTTGTTTCGACTCAGGTCTTTCAGTGCTCTGTCAAACTCTTCACGCAGTATCATATCTCCCATTTCATCTTTATCTACATCCTCTTCCATTTCCATAATATTGTCCTCAAGTACATCGCCTTTGTATAGCACCTCTATATACTCCTTCCACCTTTCTGCTTTCCCTTCTTTGCTTAGAACTGGGTTTCCATCTGAGCTCTTGATATTCATACAAGTCGTTCTCTTATCTCCAAAGGTCTCTTTAATTTTCCTGTAGGCGGTATCTATCTTACCCCTAGTGAGATAGGCCTCTACATCCTTACATTTGTCCTCTAGCCATCCCTGCTTAGCCATTTTGCACTTCCTGTCGATCTCATTTTTGAGACGTTTGTATTCCTTTTTGCCTGTTTCACTTACTGCATTTTTATATTTTCTCCTTTCATCAATTAAATTCAATATTTCTTCTGTTACCCAAGGATTTCTACTAGCCCTCGTCTTTTTACCTACTTGATCCTCTGCTGCCTTCACTACTTCATCCCTCAAAGCTACCCATTCTTCTTCTACTGTATTTATTTCCCCCATTCCTGTCAATTGCTCCCTTATGCTCTCCCTGAATCTCTGTACAACCTCTGGTTCTTTTAGTTTATCCAGGTCCCATCTCCTTAAATTCCCACCTTTTTGCAGTTTCTTCAGTTTTAATCTACAGGTCATAACCAATAGATTGTGGTCAGAGTCCACATCTGCCCCTGGAAATGTCTTACAATTTAAAACCTGGTTCCTAAATCTCTGTCTTACCATTATATAATCTATCTGATACCTTTTAGTATCTCCAGGGTTCTTCCATGTATACAATCTTCTTTCATGATTCTTAAACCAAGTGTTAGTTATGATTATGTTGTGCTCTGTGCAAAATTCGACCAGGCGGCTTCCTCTTTCATTTCTGTCCCCCAATCCATATTCACCTACTATGTTTCCTTCTCTCCCTTTTCCTACACTCGAATTCCAGTCACCCATGACTATTAAATTTTCATCTCCCTTCACAATCTGAATAATTTCTTTTATTTCATCATACATTTCTTCAATTTCTTCGTCATCTGCAGAGATAGTTGGCATATAAACTTGTACTACTGTAGTAGGCGTGGGCTTCGTATCTATCTTGGCCACAATAATGCGTTCACTATGCTGTTTGTAGTAGCTTACCCGCATTCCTATTTTCCTATTCATTATTAAACCTACTCCTGCATTACCCCTATTTGATTTTGTGTTTATAACCCTGTAGTCACCTGACCAGAAGTCTTGTTCCTCCTGCCACCGAACTTCACTAATTCCCACTATATCTACCTTCAACCTATCCATTTCCCTTTTTAAATTTTCTAACCTACCTGCCCGATTAAGGGATCTGACATTCCACGCTCCGATCCGTAGAACGCCAGTTTTCTTTCTCCTGATAACGACATCCTCTTGAGTAGTCCCCGCCCGGAGATCCGAATGGGGGACTATTTTACCTCCGGAATATTTTACCCAAGAGGACGCCATCATCATGTAATCATACAGTAAAGCTGCATGCCCTCGGGAAAAATTACGGCTGTAGTTTCCCCTTGCTTTCAGCCGTTCGCAGTACCAGCACAGCAAGGCCGTTTTGGTTAGTGTTACAAGGCCAGATCAGTCAATCATCCAGACTGTTGCCCCTGCAACTACTGAAAAGGCTGCTGCCCCTCTTCAGGAACTACACGTTTGTCTGGCCTCTCAACAGATACCCCACCGTTGTGGTTGCACCTATGGTACGGCTATCTGTATCGCTGAGGCACGCAAGCCTCCCCACCAACGGCAAGGTCCATGGTTCATGGGGGGGTTATCCACACACACACACACACACACACACACACACACACACACACACACACACACACACACACATACACACAAACAAACACACAGTGTTTTTTGCAAGATATGCATCACAATCTTTGTCTGGGCACAAAATCTAGTGACTGTTTCCTGTCCCAAGCGTGTTTCCTTGATCTTTATGCTGAAATTGTGTGGCTTTCTCTGGTTGGCAACAATGTACACTACCATTCCACTGACTTTTGTCTGTTTTACATAACAATGAGGTCCAAAAACTTCATCTCATTCCTGATTTTGTATAACGTTAAAAGCAACAAAGTACAGCCAAATCTTTTTGCTCTTAGAAACCTCCAAGAACTGAATTTTCTGAAATTCAGTTCCCCTGAAACCATGTTATACAAAACTGGCTTTGAAACTTCTGGAAATTTGGTTTACAACATTGAGACTGTGAACTGTTGGTTCTCTTAAGGTTCGCTCCCATCACAAACCAAATCTTGAGAAATCAGAGTTGGTTAGCCAGGGCAAATTTCCACAGCTGACAAGTACTCAACCGTATTAAAGATCATGTCCCACACTTGATGAGTGACTCAATTTTTGTAGATGTTATAAACTTCTAAAACTTGGCACAATAATGAAACAGCTGCAAATGGTGTCTAAATGTGTTCAAAGCATGCTGGGAGTAGACATGTATTTGCACTACAGTGATTGCATGATGTTCACTTTTCACAAGTGGGCTTTATTTAAAAGATAGTCCCATAAAATTAAAAATGAATTGATGGTGGTTTTGATGCAAAAGGTGGAATGCATCTCAAAATAAAAATAAAATGTATTGCAGCAAGATGTTAAATTTATTAAAAGAATTTGAAGCAAGCGATAGTCTCGTTCTTTGACAAGCATATTTAGCATGCTTCTCATTGTGTGAACAACGTTCAGAGACATTTACCTTACTGAAAATGTTGTTTAATTACCTCAGGTAGTTTCTGCAATTTAGGAAATGTAACCTGATCGGAGGACTGCCCAAATGTTTCATGAAGTGTGACCTGTAACTGAGAACTTTATTGTTTCCAGGTGGAGAAACATTGTATACATGCTGGCTGCAGTGATATTTGTATGCTGTGTGCTGGTCCCTAAAAACTGCCCTGTAGACAGGGAACTTGGTTTTGATCAGCACTCATGCTGAGGTCAGATACAAAAGAGTTAGAAGAGAATTTGTATTGTAGTTGAAACTGCAATTTTAAATTGCAGTGATACGACTGACAGCTTTAAGCTTGTATTTAAACTGGCTTAGTGTGTGCTGCTTCACTTATGTATATGGTAGGGTCTGCACAGATTTTGTTTTTTCTTAATTGTACTTTTGTTCACAAATTTAAACACTTTCTATTCTTGCCACACTGATAAAAGCCATGGAAGCATAGTATTTTCTCAGTGTACTTCTGACCTAAAGATTCTGGTAGCAGGAGTCAATAGTTAGTTGTTGTTAGTGACGCCCTTTGCATTCTTGTAGATATATTTCCATAGAAACGTCAGTCCCCAGCACAGATTTTCTTATATCTGAGACGTGAAATAAAATTTTCCATAGGTTTAACTTAAAAAGTTGTTCAGTATAATACTTTCTTACTAAGGAAAATCCAGGATGGAATGAAACATTATGAAAAAGATAGTTGCTACTTGCCATTTAGTGGAGATGTTAAGTTGCAGATAGGCATGACAAAAAGACAGTCTTTTTGTTGAGCCTATTTGGAAATTGGCATATCTGCTATATGGTGAGTAGCAACTACCCTCTTCAAATTCATAAATATTTTCTTAAATTCTCATCCTCTATTTAACTCGTTCAGGGTTTACATGTATTTGTTATTTGTTATGGTCAAATACCACTGTCCATAGACAGAGATTTAAAAACATTTTACTAGTTACTGACTATGTAAAAACTTTCAGCCACTATTGCACTATTACAGATTTTACATTTTGAAAAATGCTGGAACACACATTCTTAATTTCTGACTCAGGAACGAATCACAAATTTGCGTAGGTCATCTTGAAAACTACCTGAAGAGTACATATTTTCAAAAGTCTTTCATTCCTATACCATCTTCTTAGGGGTGGAACTTCAAAGCAACCCGTCTTAGATGCCCACTGTAAAAGATAAACATCCTATTCAAATTTAAAGTTTGTCCTTAGTGGTTCGGTCTGGGCAGTGAGTCGGGACATTGCGTTCATGTATGGATGTGATTACTACAATGTGAACAAGGCACTGTGTTCTACTGGTGCGTACAACAGCTGATAAAAGTTCCAGCTGTTCTGTAGAAGGAAGTGGTGGTGGCAGTGGCTGGAACCACACAATCCAGGTGGAGCACCTGCTGCTGGACCGGTAGACCCAGTCCGTCGTTCTGGCCAGGAGTGTCCGCCGTGTTGACGAAGTCATCTGCAGCTCCGTGGATGGCAAGTAGTCTCTTGCAGTGGCGCGCCTGGCTGGTGTCACCACACGTATGTCAGCACCTGATGCTGCTCTCCACACGAGTCTGCTCTAAAAGACTTCAGCTCTGCAGGGCTGCTACTGCTTGTCTTCCCGGAACCAGTTTACTGCAGCTGTGACTTTGATACAGATCATCTCAATCTTCTTATCTAATCTTACAAGGGAACCTTATGGAGTCCCTTCTTAGCTTCTCTTCATACTTAAAGTTATTAAAAGATAAGGTGTGGATATCAATATCCTAAAGCAGTATTATGGAATTAAATGCTTAACAAATTTAACTAAAATGAAATTTTTTATACTTAACAGCACTCAAAAGACTTGAGGTAGACTTTTGCTGTATTTAAGTGGTGTCCCACTGGATTACTAAGCTGGTATCCACACACTGAATGTCAAATCCTGTAAGTATGAATAATAGGACAAGTATGTAAAATGCCCTTTCTACAGGGAGAAGCCACAACATTCAGGTCAGATTCTCTTCAGATTTTGTACTCTTCTATTAGTCCATTGGGACAACATAATTTGAAAGTAGTAATGTGTACTATGTAGGAGATTTTAAGAATATTGCAAGAGAAGTTTTGTGTGACTGTGATGTACAGTGCATGGTGACGATGAGTATCAGCTGGTGGTGGTTGTGTGGTTAATATTAAAGTTCTGCAATCAGTAGGTGGATGGATGAAGTCTGACTTGCAGTTTCTGCTTTTCCAACATTAGTCATATTATGTCATACATACAACTTTTGAAAGATATAATGACACGTGTATTTGCATAAACATGCTACTGAACATCCAATTTTATTTGGTCATTTGCTAATTTTTATCACACCAAATATTAACTATCAACAAGTAGACAAGAATATTTTGAAAATGTGTGCCTGTTGCAATTTCTGAAATCTTACACCTCTATTGACGGTAAGGTACTAAGAACTGCTTTGCACCTGAATACAATCTGCAAACACAAGTTTCAAGGATGGACCAGCTTGGAAAACCAGTCAAACATTGATAAATAAAGGTGTAAATAATTCCACTCAAAAATACAGTCTTACAATATCTTAGAATATGACAGTAATGAAAGATTAATTGTCAGATGTGCCCTTGTTATCTTTTTAATACAGACATGAAAAACATAACAGCAGTTACTCACCGAATGAATGTAATTTTCCCACATGCACAGGGAATATTCGAAGTTTATAAGAAGAAAAAGCTTATTGAAATTTTGAAAAATTTCTCTTCTGACAAATGATAAAAACATGCATAATGCAATATTTTCACAAATCAATGGCAAAAATTAGTGATGCACAACTGAATGTATTTTTTGTAGTATCTTTAAGAAAAGCCATTTCTCTTTTGTCAACCAATAAAAAAAGTTTGAACTCTTAACTTGTCTAAAGAAATGTCATATACCATTTGTTCTAATAACAAAAATCAGTAAACAACTGAATAACATTGAAAATTCAGTAAAATGTAATATAACTTTGTCATATTACCTTTTGAACATAATGTGTTCAAAATGATTAGTGTTGAAAAAACATAAACAGAAAACATGTCTGGGACTGTCCAATGACTCAGACTACGGAGGTTGTGCTTGGTGGCAGTGCACTGGTACATCACTGACGTGGAAAACGTCTCTTGCAGTTTCACTGAAAATGACTCAGTACACCTTACTGCTTGGACACAAGAAATTGAAGTGTATTGTAACAATGTGCAAGGACCGAATGAAATCAGCTTTATACATTCCAGCTAAAGAATTACATCACCGCAACTACCTAAAAGCCAAAAAAGCTTATAGGAAGGCAGTAGAGGAAGCAAAAAAGAAATATAATGATACATACATTAAAGAGGCCCAAAATCCTTGTAAAGCTGCCTGGAACCTTGTAAATGAAAACAGAAAGAAGACTACCTCCTGCTTAAATTCATGTAGCCCAGATGACGTCAATGAATATTTTGTCAGAATAGTGGAAAAGACAGTGAGTGAAATTCCACACTCTGACCTAGATCCGACTGCAAACATAAGAAATGCAGACAGTTGCAGTATTCAAAAATGGAAAGAAGTACGCCCTGAAGACATGATAAAAATTGTGAGCTCCTACAAAAACTCAGAAAGTGTAGACATCTACGGCATGTCCTGCACACTGCTAAAGAAAATTATTACAGAATTAGCTCAGCTACTAGCCATAGCAATAAACAAATGTCTATCTTTTGGTGTCTTCCCAGACTTCCTTAAACTGGCATGCACAGTACCAATATATAAGAAGGGGGATTCATGTGAGGTGTCCAGCTTCAGACCAAACTCAGTGGTGCTAGTACTAGCCAAAGTTACTGAGTCTGTGATGCACCGCCAGGTACTGAATTACTTTGAGGAAAACAACTTATTCCAAAAGACACAGCATGGATTCCACAAAGGGAGATCAACAGTGACAGCCACACTGGACTTATTAAAAACAATTCGACAGAGTTTTGAAGAGAGAGAGAGTGTGGCACTGACACTCTATGACCTCAGCAAAGCCTTTGACTGCATCTCACACACAACACTAATAGCCAAGTTAAGATGCTATGGTGTAGGAGGTGTTGTTCTATCAACACTCCAATCATATTTGGAAAACCGAAAGCAGGTAGTATCAGTGCACTAAGCAACTTCTCTTGAACACAAACTGCAACACGGAGTGCCCCAAGGATCAGTCTTAGGACCTCTCCTATTCCTCATATATGTAAATGATATGAGCCTAATAGTCAAATGTTGCAGTCTGCAGATGACACTACCCTTATTGCCAAAGGACATACAGCTGCAGAAGCTCTTGATGCATCAAATTTGATGTTTGAAGAAATAAAAGAATGGTTCGTAATATACAAAATGAAGATCAATGAAGAAAAAACCCAACATTTGATATGCATTCTAACCAACATTGAAGACCACGAAAACGTGGAGACTGTCAGACTACTGGTATTAGAGATTGACAGCAAACTCTCCATGAATGATCACACTGCATATGTATGCAACAAACTTTCTCATGTGATATACCTCCTGAGGAAGCTGAAGAGGGTAATAACTCACCAGTTTCTCACAATAGTCTACCATGCACTCTTCCACAGCCACATTAGCTATGGACTGTTGTTGTGGGGACACTCCTCAGGCAGCAAAGATGTGTTGCTATTACAAAAAAAAAAAGCCATCAGGATCATATCCTCTAGCAAAAGACTGGACCACTGTGAGCCTATTTTCACCAGGCTAGGCATAATGAACTGTTTTTAGCCAGTATTTGTTTTTCTGCCTCATTGATATAAAGAAAATCTAAGGAATTTTAGCATACGACAAGAAATACATAATCATGACACTCACTGTAAGAGGAACATTGAAGTGCCAAGGTGTCGCCTATCAAGTACACAAGACAGCTTTCCAACAGTAGCCCTAAAAATGTACAATCACCTGCCTCCAGAAGTGAAATCCCTGCCACCTGAATTATTTTGGAAAAAAATTGCTCAGGACTTGAAACAACATCCACTATATTCCTTGGAAGAGTTTTTCAACAGTGGTTCTAGTGAATGGTCAAAATAATAAATGTTGTTATGTTTTATATATAATTTTGCCTAAATTTAATCTTCTTTTTATGTTAACTGCACATTTAATTTTGTGTTTTTCTTAAAGTACATATTTTGCCAAAATGAATATGTGTGTGTGTGATCTACATGGACTTGTAAACATTTTGCTTTATTGTATTTTCATTTGCTGCTATGAAGTTTTACTTTCCTGTTTAGATATATTTCATTCCCTCTATGTTCTATGTGTTTTTGTGCACTACATAAATATTTTCTTTTATTTGTAATATAAATTTTGTATATGTTGTTGTATAAATGTTAGTTGATAAACATTGTATTTGTGACGCAGTCTGTCCAGCCATGGCTGGTAAACGACGAAGATATAGTAATAAAGTAATCAAGTAAATGTGTGCAGTATGAAGTAAATCTGTGATCTGAACACCTTGGACTCCCCTTGTTAGACCTCCTACAGCACTACATTTCAAAAGCTCCCATTCTCCTCCTCCAATCTTTTGGTTATGTACTACATAGGGCTACACTCCAAATACTTTCAGAAAAGATTTCATAACTCTTAATTTTGTTAAGATTACCATTTCAGAAATTAACATCTCATTACTATGACCCTGATTTATGTATTCTCTACTAGAGGCAGTCATTTTTCTTCCAAAATAGAAAAAAGTATCATCCACAATTTCCAGTGTCTCATTTATAAATTCCCTCAGAAACACTTAATTCAATTACTCAGTTATGCCACGTTCACTTTATTTGATGTCTATCTTACAACTTGTTTCCAAGAGACTGTCCATTCTGTTTAACTCAAACTTCAGAATTACAGTGGGAGTTAAAGTAAACATGGTTCAAACATTTTCTAACTTAAAAATTTCTTGCACATAGATAATTTGTCTGATAATGCTAATAATGAATTAGAACTAAAGAGTTGCTCTTAATTGAATTAACTCAATATGTAATGGCATTGTATTCCACTTTACTGACTTGAATGAAAGTTGGATGATCTAGTGTCAAGGATAAAGATTTATGGACCACAACTTTAGTTGATAAATTGAGGCCAGTTGCAGCCACTTCTTATGGTCCACTTGAAATCCTAATACTGAAATCTCAGATGACTTTTCATTCAAATTACTCAATCTTCTTGGAGATGCTGCTTCATGGTGGGATTTATAGAACATCTCACATACTTTAAATCAAAAGTGGCCACTATAGGCTAAGTCCATGAAACATATTAGCAATCAATTAGACATGTTGTTCATATATTCAGGGATAAGGAGAAAAGCAGCTACACTGAAAATGAAAAACTCTGCTGCTTGTCATCTCAGCAGTGCCCTTGTGCTAGTGGTATTTTTCAGTGGAAATCAGCTTTGGACAGAACACTGTCCTCTAGTCCAAATTTTGATTACCTTGTGGAGTAATAGCTAATAAAGTATTCTTTCCAGTTCTTCTGAATATATGGTAATTTTGTCCAATATCTTCTGGGGACCTTCTACTCTTATGCTCTGAATTAGAAAACTCCCCTACCAATTCTAGCTTGGAGTGCAGAGATTGTATGGGAATTGCTTCTCCCCTCTTAGGAGGATTTCAATTAACTGTCTTGACCATGGGACTTGGTAGCAAGAGTTAAGACAGCCTTTTCAAATTGAATAGCAAGCATGCAATAGGACAAAGCCTGATTAATGTCTCTTGCTGCTTCAGTGTCTAGCATCTCAGAATCTCTTTGTTCATAACATGGAACTTCACATGGGAGGAACTCCATGGCAAAACACACCTGGAGACACTCGTGATGATGTAAGCACATCAGGTAGCAGTCTTGTGTAGTGCTCCATAATGTCCCTGAAGAATGTTCAAAATAAAAGAACATAAAACAAATACACAATATTATTAAATACATAACAAATTCATCCTAACAAGTCCTATGTGTCATTGAGTATGATTACTCAGTTATTTAAAATGACATTGGTGCAAGCATTCTACCTAACCATTCCAGAATTATAGCCCTGTGGTTGTGAATTGATGAGTTCATTCCTAAGCCACTTGTTAACCATATAACATTACAGAATATGTATTGGTATTTAAGAGTAAGAATCTAAAGATCCCTGAAGAGGCTATTGCAGGATGTCCACTTATTAACTTTTAGGAAATAAGGACTAATACAATAACACTAAAATGTTATTGGGAGGAGCTTTGTGAAAATAACTTTGCCATGTAAGATTGGCATTCTGAAGTAGTTCACAAATTTTGACGTTTCCCATTAATGTCATATATTGCAAAAGTAAACATTTTCAAGAGATGTTAACATGGAATGAATGCAAGACTTCAGACATCACTGGTGACTCTTTCTTTGACACAAAATCACAATTTCCATACTAACATCTTGTCATTTGATAACAGGGTTCACTATACTGTTCCTAAAATCAGTGTAAAAGAAGCCTTAGTATCTTGCGTGGTCAGTTATGATTCATGCTGCTAGTTTTCAATCCATAGATGTGATTAGTAAGTGTGGTTGGTAATAATTAGACTTCAGATTCAGAAGTTGTTTTATTCATTTAATCTTATGGTAGTTCTTAAAATTTTGTACCAGAGATGCCCAGATTTAGCCTGATAAAGTGTTAAAAAGTTCAGAGTTTTCAAAGTGAAGTATACATGCTCATTGTTAGTGGGCCTTGTCAGTTCTGTTGATTATTGGGTCTCTTTTGGGTCTCTTTCGCAACATGGACCCTACTTAAATTCAACTAAGCAGGTGCCAAATCAGGTTCCTCATTGAATTTGTGTTGCAAGAAATATCTGAACCTTTTCTGTTAACCTACAACAAAAATAATGAAAGTGAGTGTAAAAAATTTAACCTTAATATTACTGTTTCTAGACATGCTGATAATTTGTGAGAGTGAAGAAAAGAAATTGTTCTGGATGGCAGTGTCTACTAATGTAATTAGACCACTTCTTGAGAAAGGAATTGGGACAATTACGAGCTTGTCATATGGTGAGTGGGGTGGACTGTTTAACTGTGTTGTTGTAGGTAAACGGCAATTTCTTCTGACTAACAAGTGACATTTGCAGATCCGTATGGTTACAATGTGTACTGGAGCGATTCTGAGCTCACAATAAGCAGGAATATGAAGACAGCGGTTGTGCTGTTGAGAAGCATGGAGGCCGACTCATCACTGAGTGTAGACTTCATCCCAGATCAGGTGTATGTATCAGCTGTAAGGATAATCCAGGCTCAGTATAAAGAGCCTGTCCACAAGGCAGTTTGCTTTGTCTACTTGTAAACATGAACGTGACTAAACACATAAATTGTTGGCCAAAACAAACCTTCACTTGGATAGTATGTGTTTGTATACATGGCTACGGGCAGTTCCGATTTTGTCTCCTTGAAGGCAGTTTCTGGTCAGACGTTCATAACTTTATGCTTACCTTGAGTGAATTTTTGTTTTGTTATCTGGCAGTAACAAAATCTTGTCATTGACTTGGGCAGCAGGTTGATTACTACTTTGCCACTTTGAATTATGACTTAAAAGGATCTACCATTGAAGAACCAGAACACTTTCATTTCCTCCTGTTTATAGAGCATACAAATATATGTTCTCAGATATTCAGAGGCGTTTTGTGACGTTTTCAATTTTCTACAAGTTCATAAATTTAGAATGGTTTCAGGGAGTGGTTTTATGATGGCAGTGTAGTAAACAGGCTGCTATAGAAGCTACCAGTCTAGAGGTCCCAAATGTTCCTCAAAGTTGACATTAATTCAGCCTGGTGTGAATTTTCCACTTTACACAACGTACTTTCTAAAGTGTCCTCTCAATGTAACTTAGATGTTGCTCACTCACCATTATAAAGCTTTCCCCTAAATAATGCTACACTATTAATGATTTGCATTCTTTTGGTTACTAGTTTTGACAGAAGTATGAATGAAAAGGATTTGTATTATTGCCAGGACATTTCTTTTTGGGAAAGGACACTCACAGCATTAAAGTTGTTAATGAATTTTATGTGCTTGCTGTGACAATGTTAGTGCCCTCAATCAGAAGTGCTTTAATGGCCTAACTTACTAGTCTGCTATTAATGTCCATCTGAACTTATATGCCTCGCAATGACACTCTCAATTTAAAACCGCAGAGGCTCATTTTGTTCTGCAGCTGACCCCTGGTGTGTGTGATGGATTTTTTGTTGGCTGTATTCTTATCTCTGGGGTTTGTGCAGTTCTTAACAAACTGGGACTGTGGCTTTACTATGCCAGTTTACCCCCTTACTGTGCTGAATAAGTGGCACTTCGTGTGTAGTACACACTAAAATAACAATGCTTTTGTTTGCTTGTGTAGAACAAATGAAAACAAAACCTAACACTCAGCTGAAGGTGTAGAGATGTTGTGCTCTCATCTGGCAGTTGGTGTTAAAATAATTTGATGACTTCTGTTTGATTAAAGTAAGATGTGTAAATTTCTGTGTACGGTCCTGATCTGACACAAAATTATGAACTTAGGTTAGCAGTACACTGCTGGAGACCAACACACGAGTACTGCTCATTCACGAATGTCCCTACTTCAGAAATGTGTGTGGTCACGTGTCATGTCAGATGGTATCAACTACATTGGTTTGTCTTGTGAATCACTCCACATCACATGAATTAAGAGGGCGGGTTAACAGATGGAGACTAGTTTTGTTCACAGATCTTTATTACGCAATTTCAGCATTAGCATCTTTTTCAAAGTATGCCTCTCCATATAAAATGCACTTTATATAGAATCTCTGAACACACAGTGCAGGTCATTTCTTTTGTCAGGTCCTTGAGAATACTCACTTTTTGAGCACAGCTCACTTCTTGAGAACTGATTCATGTTCTCAAATCAAAAGCCCCAAAGTTTTGCCTTCAGCAATAGGAATTAGAAAGAAAATCATAGGGTGGAACATTGGGGCTATAAGTGGATGCAGCACCAGAAACTGCAAGACTTGATTTGTGACATCAGGGCACACATTGTCATGAAGTTGTCATCCAGTCAGAAACTTCTGGGCTTTCCTTGCACTGTCCTCCATCAGTTCAGGCAATACTGATGGGGAATATGCTGCTGTAACAGTGGTGTGAGGGAACTGCATGCTGGTAGATCATTCCAGAACTTCCCTGCAGATGGAACAACATTCAGCTATCTTTCGCTGTTGGAAGAACTGAGCAATTTTCTCACTGTGCTGGCTCATTTCCCTTAAAGATTGTAATGATGCATCTGATCCATGACTAGTCACTGGCAATATTAGGTTCCAGACACACATCTCCTCCATCAGCACAGAGATACAGCACCTCATGGCCTGTCTCTACTGCCACAGCATTTTGTTTGGTAGACATGACATCCAACAGGTACAAGCATAGGTCATAGGGATATTATCTTGCGTAACTGTAAAGACAATGCCATGTGAAATTTTCAATACTGGTTTGAAGTTACATAATGTTACCTGCTGATCCTTAAGGTTTGTTGATTTCAGTCACAGCACAAGCCAAAACACAAAGCCCCCCTTGTTTAACACAGACAAGTTGGCCTTCTTCAAGTCCTTGAATTACTTAAAAATTGTTGCACAAAGTAGTGCATCTTGACTGTAAGCTTACTGCAGCTTTGTGTACATGTTGAGGGCTGTACGGTTTAAACAAACACAGAATTTTAGTGCCTCATACTGCTCCCCTTCCATTACCACCACTGTTTGGTGTGTGTGAAATGCAAAGACTGTCCACAAGATAGAGCATTAGCACCAACCTATGTTAAGTGTGTCTTGCCACCTATGACCATTATACATAAAAACCTGCTCTTTCCAATTTGTAGTACAGATAGCAAAGTGTCACAGAAGGAACAGAAAAGAATTTCTCTGTTGATCAGCCCTTGTAGAAAGCCATAACTGTTATATGGCAAATAGGATAACTGATGTAGCACTCTGCATTAACGGAAAATATAAAGTGCTGGAATTCTATAAGGATGTAGTAACAGGAACTCTCTTTTCACTTTCATTGGGTTTGACAATAAATGTTGCAAGCAACGTTTTGTGAACATAGGGTTGCAGAACTGTTCTTGTGTAGATTGAACATGATACTAAACTTCAGCTTTAACCCATTACCTGATTTGGGTTATGTGGTTTTGTCCCCATAAACAGAAACTGGACAGATACCTGATAATAGTTTTCCCCCTGTATTTTGTGAATTGGAGGTGTTGGTGACAAATCTGTAGCTTGGGCCAAGGTGTCCTTCATATTTATAGGTGGCAATTTGGTTAGAACTTCATGAAGAAAATTTTTAGGTCATGAGCTTAATTAAAATTCTCATAGTGCCTACTTTATGTGTATTGAAATTCCATGAGAAGTTAATGTCTACCATTTTGAAGCTGATAAAGAGGACAGGGCATTGGTTGGTTCAGTGTTTCCTTTTCCAGCATTTTTGTTTGTACTAAATCAGCACAATCCAATAAGATATAAGCAACATCATTACTCAGTACTTGTTATTGTATTGTATTATTCAGCACTCTCTTTTGGTGTATTTCAAAATACTGTAGAAGCCAAATGATTTGGCAGGCAATGTTTGAAAAGATTCAAGCAGACTGCCATAAGTGATTTGTACTTTTTAAATGTTCTGTATAGTCCACCAGCTTTGGTGAGAATGCTGCACATAGCACTTGCCGGTGTTTGCTGCAGGGACATGTTCATGGCATTCAGTTCATCTTGACATGTGGACATGGTCAAGATCCTGATGGGCAGATCTGGAGAGCAGGTCCATGTGCTGGAGCAAGTGTCAGGGTCCTAGTGTCTCTTTGGTATGACAGTAGCCTGGACAGAGTCTTCATGGCAGATATGGGGAAGAACACTGTAGGAAGTTTTACCTCTGATGGTAAATAATGGTAATAATAGCTAAACTGTTAATTTGGCTTGCATAAATTAATGACAAAACTATTCTACAAGTGCAAAAGGTTTTCCACTATTTATGGCATTCCATTGTAGCAACCAGTATATAGAATGAGAATATTCTTCGATGCAATGTCGAAATAACTGATTATTTATTCATTAGTCATGTGTGTTTTGTCTAATTCAAGACATCTTCAGATTTCCTGATATGTGTTAAGTTGTGGATATCAATAAAATATCCCCATGAAGGAAATTTATTTTTGTAGATGTTTTATTACAGATACCGTCAACTTGCTTATCAACATCAGCCAACCTGAGGAGGCCTTGAATTATGCAAGATGTGATTCATTGATGAATAAACTACCAGTAATTTCATCACAGCCAAGACTGCTTTCTTATCCTGATTCTACAGGTGTAAAGCTGAGCATATCTTCACTGTAAATATTCTGCAGTGATGCTAAAAGGTTTTAATAATTTGTAGGTGTTTCCTGTAACTGAACTTCATTCACATTTACACCCATGGTCTGCAAACTTCTTTTAATAAATGCAGGGTAGAAAGTATGTCCCATTGTGTTACTTTGGCTACCTCCTGTAGTATTTTGATGCAGTGTTGGGATGGATGATTACTTAAGCACTTCTGTACATATTGTAATAAATAATCCAGTTCTCATGGTCACCACTGATGAAATATGTATATGACTGTAATATTTTCTTAAATTTGTCACTCCTTACTCTTGAAATTTCTAAAGCAGTGCTTTGTGGGATAGCTGGTATCTCAAGATCCTGACAGTTTTTCAGCATCTTTTGAATGCTCTTGGATGATAAAAATAAATCTGTAACTGTTCATGCTGACCTTCTTTGTGTTACGTTAATGTCCTGCTAGTGGTGTTTAGTACTGATCCCACACATTTGAACAATATTGAAGAACGTTTCTCAAGTATTTATGAGCAGTCACTTAGGAGACAGAGATTAACACACATGGATTATTTAATATTGGCTCCTGTTGTGACTGCAAACAGGATTGGACTCCTCCCAATTTACATTGGTCAAGGGGCCTGAAGATCGTGTAATGGAACATGAGAGCTAGTTGTATAAAAAAGATGCAAAAGAGATGGCAGCTGAAGTTTTAATTTTCATTTCATAAGTTAATTTGATTGCATGAGCAGTTTTAGTGTGTACTGATGAAGCACTGGATACTTAGTTGGTGTCATAAATCTCTGTACCACTAAGTTGATAGTATACTGTATATTGCAATGGTTAGATAAAAATGCTGTATATCCAGTGGAACTGTACGCCCACAGCTGTGCTTTAGATACCGGTGCATCTCCCTGTCCTGCTTGATGAGGTTGGAGAAAATATGTTACTCTGAAAGTTGTACACTTTGATGTGAATCTTAGTCTAGCACTAATGTTGGACTAGATAGAACTTAATTGTTCCCCACAATGAGATGTTTGATGTGGCAAGGTCTTTGGCTTATGGTGCCCATTTTAATGCGGCTGAAGAGTCAATCCATTGGCCTCAAAATTTCTGCATGCAGAAATTCTTGTACCTGAATAGTGAAAAGTGCTGTTGTAATTGTGGGTCATGGCTTCTGTGTCATTGGCCTGAGAAGTCAATAAAGTTTATAGCATATCTGAATAAAAATTTCCCTTATGTAGACTTCAAAAGTCAAAGTATGTTGACATCTTGGTCCATATCATGTGAAGTGAGTTCTTTTCTGACTCTTTCACATCCTGAAGGTTGTCGTTAGGCCAGAAAACAACATTCCTCCTATGTGAACTGCAGTAGGTCACACATTTGTCAGAAAATAACACTATGTAGCAATGCATGGAATTTGTACATTAAGCCTACAAAGCACTGCAGGCTGCAACTTGCTGCCCTCAGGTAACTAAAACACATCTCATTATGCTTAGATTTTTCAAATATTTTGTCATTTGTATTTTTGACCTCATTACTGTTCCAGCTGACATATTGTGAGTAGATTTCTTTGGTAACTGCTCAGTTGGTAGGGCAACAGTAGCATATGTTTCCTTTCCCATGTCAACCACATCATCTGTCTGACACTGCCTGAAACTAACCCAAGTTTATCCAAATCAAGTAGGGGTACTTTCATGTGGTCCTGCTAAAGTAGTATCTACAGGCATTTATCTCCATCTGCCCTTTCTGTAGCTGCTTGATCACCCACACACATGGCACTAATGACTCCTAAACAACGTAACTGTACTGGCTCTGTGTAAATGTGTTGGCTTCATAGCTGAAACAGTGAAATAACCCACACTGCAGTAAAGCCAAAAATGCTTCTCCTAGTCTTCAGTGTGGGTATAGCTATGAAAGAGCTATTTATTGGCATATTTGTGAAATGTCAGGAGGGGACAGGGGCTTAAGATATGCTTAAATTGATTACATGTAAGCCGGGTGTGTTGCAGCAGCTGGGAAGGTTTGAGTGCACTTTCCATGTGACAACAGGTGGATGACTATGGGACTGTGGTTCATCTGTTTTAAGGTTTCCCAAAGGCTTACATTCAGTGAGCACAAGTTTGCTAATACCAGGCAACTTGGACCCTTCACACACAGAAAGCTGGCAGAATGTGTGTTTCCTGCTGTGCTCAGACCTGCACCACTTACTAATGTTAATTCAGTACCTTGTCTGCAATGCTGTGTTCCTAACAAAAATAGGACTCTCCAAAATATCCCATGATGTGAAGTATCTATCACTGCTGCACATGTAGATTAGCCTTTTAGTATTGGTTATCCTCAGTATGCTTGTTTACATCCCTACTTTGATGTAATTTTTGGGGTTCCCCATATGTAGCAGAGATCCCACAACTGAAATAAACATCAGAGCAGATTGCAAAAAAGTGAATTATGCAGTGTTGTCAAAACTGTATGGAAGGCTCTTTCTCTGATAAACTACAGGGAGTACATCACCACAAACAAACTGGTTTTAGGTTTTCAGGAATGTTCCCTCCACGGTGTGCAGAATGTCTAAAACCGTTGGTAACATTTAACATTTGAATATTTACAAACATTCCTAATTTTCTTGCACTTCTAGCAGTGGGCTTGCAATATCCTAGAGCCATTTCTTGATGTACAAAAATGTGACAAAATGTGACCTTCCACCCTCCCCCCCCCCCCCCCACCACACACACTTCACAGGGCTGTGCTGTACTGAACACATCTGTAAGTGTCAAATTCTCACATGAAATGTGTTTTCAGAGTCTTCCCTTTCTGACGGAAACAACTATTGTGCACCATGTAATGAGTGGATGGGTACTAGTGACAAATTTATGACAATTGCTCAAACTGTGCTGTGTAATTCCACAGCCCAGGCTTTGTAGTATTGGTTTGGGTGTTCCTCACAATGGTAAAATTTCTACATGCATCACACTGACAGTGTTCTGTCACAGTAACATGTTGAGAGAAGTTGACACATTTTATCAAATAAGCCCGCCAGTTGTTGCAAAAGTTCAAGTTGGCATGATTGATGACCGTGCAGTGAAAACCAGGAAAGAAAGCTCTGTACACGTTAGTATTGCCCTGATGATAAACCTAGAAATGCTGTAAAAACAGTGTCTCGTATGAGTCCCAGTCTTCAGGTGTTTCGTCATATGCCAGAATGGGCAACAGTTTCACTGACGGGAGAGTAACCTGTTGCAAACAAGCAGATGCCACTTGAGAGCAGTGGCGAGAGCCTGCTGTTCTGTGAAAGTGTGCTGCTGGGCAGTGATGTGTGCAAATATTTCTTCCATTGAGATGTTTGTCAGGTGACTCAGCACTGGCATTCGTACATGGAAGAAACGTAACCCTCACTTGTTGCCGAGTTTGTTATATTAAGAACACACACAATTTGTGGAACTTAGTACTTTATAGACCAACACATAAGATAAAATGTACAGGTTGTGTGTAGCACTGAACACATTGACTGGACATTAGTAATACAGGTTACAGAATAGGCCGAGCAGTCCTATGTGGTCACATAAATAGTACTGTTTCTTAAGTGGCTCACCAGAGTGCACCAGAGAGCTGACACAGGTGGCTTCTAAACAGCTTGTGAATTGCACGGACGTGTTATCTCTGAAACTGTGAGTGAATTTAAGATGGGCTGTGAAATTCATAACCACAATACGAGACCCAAATGAATTTGCATATACAACATGCATCTGTATCTGGGATTTTGAATATAATTTACATTCTGATGCAAAAGTTTGTAACAGGTTCCTGGTAGATATCAAGGAGCAATTGAAGATTCAGAAACAAAATAAATACCTTGTTAACATCTTATTTACTGTAATACTTAGACTTGGGAACATTTTGTAAGTGGAGAGTTTATGTGAAGCAGATGGTGTAACTTGGATAACTATTAGTTTTTTCCCAACACTTTGATTGATGGGCTGGACAGCAACTGTAAGAGCAGCAGCAGCAGTAACAGCAGTGGCTTCTTTGAAGTAGCTGTTTTGTTTTCTAATACACTCAGTCAAATACAAACTAAATCAGAAGCAATTTTCATTATTTGACCAACATAGTACTAATTATTTTTGTATATGGAACAGAAAAGAAATATCTGAGTGGTAATAAAACAAATACAGCCATTCCACCTGATTTTTTGCACTTTAAGATACTTAGAAGAAACAACAGCATTTCTCTATTTCTGTAAATGTATTGTGTTCCTGCTTCACATGTTCTCCACCCTTGGATCTATAGAACAAAAAGAAGATGGTGGCATTTATTGAATTATATGAAAAAAAAGGTAAATTAATTTTTATTCAACATGTAAATGTCACTACAGATATTTGGATTTAGGTTATGACACATTAGATATCCTTGCCATCATTGGCAATGATGTGGGACAGATGAGTAGCGAAATTCTGCCCGATGTACCGAAGTGTCGGAACATTGCAGTTGTCAATGACCACCTGAACAGCTGTTTTCATCTCAGCAGTTGTTTTGGGGCTATTGCTGTACACCATGTCTATAATGTAGCCCCACAAAAAGGATTACATGGTGGCCAATTGAGAACCATGCTAGTGGCCTCTGGATACCCCAGAGCTCGAATGCAGTTCTCAAAGTGCTCCTCCCGGGCATCAAACCCTCTCATGTATCAATGGGGTCGAGCTCTGCCATGTGTGAGAAACGTCTTGTGGAAATCAGGGTCACCTTGGATAATGGGGATGAAATCGTTTTTTGAAACCTTCATGTACCATTCGGCAGCCGCCATGCCATCAATGAATATCACAGATGTTATTCTGTGACTGGACATTGCACAGGTCACAGTAACATGTTGAGGGTGAAGAGACTTCTCGATCACGAAATTCGGATTCTTGGTCCCCTGAACGCATCAAAATGAATGTGGGCTTCACCAGTATACCAAACTATACTAACATCAAAGTCCTGTTCATCGATTCTGTGGACAAGAGTGTTTGCAAAACTCAACACCTGTTCCATGGCCCTGGGGCTTAATTGCTGATGGGTTTGAATTTTGTATGGGAGGAGATGCAGATATTGAACAACAATTTGTTACAGTCCCTGTCAGTTGATTTCCTCCTGTTGTCTCTCTTTGGATGATCGACATTGCCAATACTGTCATCACAAACACAACCTCATCTCACAAACTTGTGATTCAAATTCTTGATTGTTGCCATACCTGGACTGGTTATTTAGAGCTGAACTTAGATGCAAACTTCCTTTGAGCTGCTGTTGAGCTGTTATTGCTCACATAATAGGCCTTCACAAGAGCTATACAATCAGGCACGCAGTACCGTGACATTTTCATGTGCAAATGTCAACAAGGTGCATGCCTATGTGTGAACTAATTCCCATTGTGCCTTGTGATCAACCGTGCAGTTTGAAAGTCCTAATGCAAACTGTTCACAAGTCATGACAATTTAATTCATATAGTTTAAGAATTGTACCCTGAAATTCTAAAATATGTAATGTACCAATGGAAACATAGAATATATAAATGCTAACTGCCATTGTGACTTGCGCTACTCCCACATATGCATAATCGCTCCTCGAAGTGCCAAGTGCTCATGTGCCGAGCTGCAGATAGCAGGTGAAAACATCTCCTGCAAGAACGAGGTAAGGTTTCTGTAGTGGACACTCCCCAGACACAGTAGTCTACAACAGTGTGAAGCAGTCAGAGCTGATATGTGTGTTTGACAGCACATTGATAGTAACTACAGTGCTGGAATAATACATCAGAGAACAAGTCCTACTGGTCCCCTATGTAGGCTGGCTCACATTGAGAGTACCAGGTGCAGGCAAAACACAACCACTGCTGGTTCCACTGTGTTGTCAGCCCTAGGACATGTTCTAGATTCCCTCCAGTTTTTGGGAAGAGTTTCTAGATTACTTCCACTTCTTGATATTGCCTGGCACTACTTAATATTTAGCTTCTAAGTATTACCAGTCCTGCTGATGCCTCACCTGTAAAGAAATTTATTAGCTGAAATGGTTCATCACTGAAAACTTTGAGCATTTACAGGGTGAAAAGGCCTCCTGGGAATTGTGGGTTGTTGGAAAACCAGTACAGTTGCTGACTGTGTGAGCAGAGAGTCTGAGGGGGTGGACACCTCCCCTGCGGTGATATCACTTGTCACCGTGCTGGTGGTGGGGTGCCTGCCAGCTGCTGTGTGTCACATGTACAAGAGGCAGCTGGTCACATCCAACAAGTTGGACTGCAGGCACACAAAGTGGTCTGCTGGTTAAATGTGATGAAAAACTACACTCCTGGAAATGGAAAAAAGAACACATTGACACCGGTGTGTCAGACCCACCATACTTGCTCCGGACACTGCGAGAGGGCTGTACAAGCAATGATCACACGCACGGCACAGCGGACACACCAGGAACCGCGGTGTTGGCCGTCGAATGGCGCTAGCTGCGCAGCATTTGTGCACCGCCGCCGTCAGTGTCAGCCAGTTTGCCGTGGCATACGGAGCTCCATCGCAGTCTTTAACACCGGTAGCATGCCGCGACAGCGTGGACGTGAACCGTATGTGCAGTTGACGGACTTTGAGCGAGGGCGTATAGTGGGCATGCGGGAGGCCGGGTGGACGTACCGCCGAATTGCTCAACACGTGGGGTGTGAGGTCTCCACAGTACATCGATGTTGTCGCCAGTGGTCGGCGGAAGGTGCACGTGCCCGTTGACCTGGGACCGGACCGCAGCGACGCACGGATGCATGCCAAGACCGTAGGATCCTACGCAGTGCCGTAGGGGACCGCACCGCCACTTCCCAGCAAATTAGGGACACTGTTGCTCCTGGGGTATCGGCGAGGACCATTCGCAACCGTCTCCATGAAGCTGGGCTACGGTCCCGCACACCGTTAGGCCGTCTTCTGCTCACGCCCCAACATCGTGCAGCCCGCCTCCAGTGGTGTCGCGACAGGCGTGAATGGAGGGACGAATGGAGACGTGTCGTCTTCAGCGATGAGAGTCGCTTCTGCCTTGGTGCCAATGATGGTCGTATGCGTGTTTGGTGCCGTGCAGGTGAGCACCACAATCAGGACTGCATACGACCGAGGCACACAGGGCCAACACCCGGCATCATGGTGTGGGGAGCGATCTCCTACACTGGCCGTACACCACTGGTGATCATCGAGGGGACACTGAATAGTGCACGGTACATCCAAACCGTCATCGAACCCATCGTTCTACCATTCCTAGACCGGCAAGGGAACTTGCTGTTCCAACAGGACAATGCACGTCCGCATGTATCCCGTGCCACCCAACGTGCTCTAGAAGGTGTAAGTCAACTACCCTGGCCAGCAAGATCTCCGGATCTGTCCCCCATTGAGCATGTTTGGGACTGGATGAAGCGTCGTCTCACGCGGTCTGCACGTCCAGCACGAACGCTGGTCCAACTGAGGCGCCAGGTGGAAATGGCATGGCAAGCCGTTCCACAGGACTACATCCAGCATCTCTACGATCGTCTCCATGGGAGAATAGCAGCCTGCATTGCTGCTAAAGGTGGATATACACTGCACTAGTGCCGACATTGTGCATGCTCTGTTGCCTGTGTCTATGTGCCTGTGGTTCTGTCAGTGTGATCATGTGATGTATCTGACCCCAGGAATGTGTCAATAAAGTTTCCCCTTCCTGGGACAATGAATTCACGGTGTTCTTATTTCAATTTCCAGGAGTGTATCTTAATCCTTCTTTTCCATAAAGAGGTGGAAGAATTGTCTGCATTATCCCTTTCCACCTCTATCTGAAATATGCCACGTCCCATGCATTATGACCTGTGGAATCAGGTAAAAATATTGAAATTCTCGGGATGATTGTTTTTTCAAAATGTCAGTAGCACAATTGTGCTAGTTAGGTTTTATCCCAGTCCAAATAAAAAGTACTGTGCTGTTCAAGAAGTGCTTTTATTTATTTTGCTACATCTACATCTATATCTACATGGTTACTCTGTAATTCACACTTCAGTTCCTGGCAGAGGGTTCATCGAAGCATTTTCGTGCTACTTCTCTACCATTCCACTCTTAAATGGTCACTTGATGCAGCATGTCTGGGTCCTCCTTTTTCAGTGTTCGTACCTGCAAGATACAACATTCACTGTGGATCAATTGTCATAACTATCACAACACTTATCTACAATTGGTTTTGCTGATAGAGTGTAAAAAATGGTTCAAATGGCTCTGAGCACTATGGGACTTAACATCTGTGGTCATCAGTCCCCTAGAACTTAGAACTACTTAAACCTAACTAACCTAAGGACATCACACACATCCATGCCCGAGGCAGGATTTGAACCTGCGACCGTAGCAGTCGCGCGGTTCCGGACTGAGTGCCTAGAACCGCTAGACCACCGCGGCCGGCGATGGAGTGTAAATTTTAATTTTTTTCTTCTTGAGTTGTTCATTTTTCATGATTGTAACTTTCTGCATGGTTTCCCCTTCTCTCATGTGTTGCTTTCAGTGCCTGTGCAAAGGCCCTCCTAAACTTGAGCAAATCCAGGATACTTCTTCTAGGAACTTTATTTTCTCTGCAATCTTCTCTGTACTTCAACCAAGTGACAGTGCTCAAGTGAAGAAAGCAAAGTATTAGAGAGTCCATTTCCTTGTTTTGAACAAAGGTACAATGAACTAAAATAGGCTATGAAGTTTATATTTTCATATGTTTACTATATGTAAATAACTATTTTTGAAATACTGTGATCAGACTGCTAAGCTGAATATGGACTGCGTTTCCTTTTATAGAAAACATTTTATCAGTTGTTTTTGTGATACAAAGTGTTTTGATATGTAGAACACTGTGAAATTGTAAAATATCTGAAGATGTGAATCAGATACCTAATTAGGAGGTATTGAATAGAATTGGATAGAAGAGGAGTTTGTGGCACAACTTGACAAGAAGAAGGGACCGGTTGGTAGCACATGTTCTGAGGCATCAAGGGATCACAAATTTAGCATTGGAGGGCAACATGGAGGGTAAAAATCGTAGAGGGAGACCAAGACATGAATACACTAAGCAAATTCAGAAGGATGCAGGCTGCAGTAAGTACTGGGAGATGAAGAAGCTTGCACAGGATAGAGTAACGTGGAGAGCTGCATCAAACCAGTCTCAGGACTGAAAACCACAACAACAACAACAACAACAACAGCAGCAGTGAATCAGACTTCCTGAGACTAATTCAGCATTAGCTATTTTTTGTGAATACTGTGGTAATTGGTATTTCATAGCTGTGCAAGTGATAACACTGAGAAATTCTCAAGGGTGCAAAAATAAATTAACAAACATTAAGTGAAAAATCTTACTGTGAGTTGTCATTTGGCTAGTGGCTTTCTCATATTTTACAGAGCATTACTGATTCATCTGTTTCTGGATGTTCCATGTCACAACCAATGGAAAAAATAATAAGTGCTCCCTCAAGGCTGGAAACTGAATATAAATCAGAGGTAGGCTTCCCTGTTGGAGGAGAGGTGGACAAGATGCACTTTCTTCCATGAAGTGAACTGTGATAAGACTCATTAGACTTTCAAGTAATGCATTTTATTTTTGCTGAAACTGTCTTCCATATTAATTGAACTTAAAATTCTGAGGGGCTGCCAGGTATCTTTGTAGATTCTGTGGTAACTAATGTGAGATTCCAGAATTGGAGTGCACAATTTAGTTAGCTTAATTTTTCTGTATAGTAGGGCATACAGCACTATTAGTGTGTTAACATTAAATATAATGAAATTTACTTAGATTTTCAATATGGTGCTCATTCATGTAAATGGGGATACACATTTCAAATGGAGAAACAGTGTTTGTTTATTTCTCTACATTTGTATTTAGCAAAATTTTCTGCAATTTAAAATTTAATTGGTCCTTGTTATTATTTTAAAACAATTAAATCCAACATGGCCATATTTTTAAAGCATTATGTCATTTGCAAAATCCCTTCACTGCCATGACCATCACACATGCTGAAAGAGATAGTTATGAGTTGCAGTTCAAGTGCAGTAACCAATCACCAACAGTTTGCAATGCTTGGTGTGTGGAAAATAAGCAATGAACATAAATCAAAACAGATTTCTGTGTGCATTCTGTGCAAATTTTAATATATCACAATGTTTATCACACTGAATAATCACCAAAAGTAATAAAATATAATATAAAAGTAATAAAATAAAATATAGTGAGCTCATAATAGTTAAACCTATGTGTGTTGGTCTAGAAGAGATTAAAATTTCGGGCGCTAATGACCATTGCAGTTTTGTGCCCAAAAATCATAACAAAAAAAAAAAAAAGATTAAAATTCTAGAAGTAATTTTTTTCAGTTAAGTTCATACAATGATTACGTAATGGCTGAAACAGATTATCCTCACCCAAATTCACTGCAGAAGTTAATGAATGAATCAAACTTTAACACTGAATTGTAATGAAAATGTCGAGTAACAAAATATATTAAAATTTGCACAGAATGCACACAGAAATCTGTTTCAATTTATGTTGATTGCTTATTTTCCACACACCAAGCATTGCAAACTGTTGGTGATTGGTTACTGCACTTGAACTGCAACTATATAACTGTTATCAGGTGTGGTAAGTAGCTACCTATTTCTGTATAAAACTGCAGTAATAGAGACCCAAACAGGCCATGAACAATATTTCAGATAAGTGCTATTAAAGTGTTCAAGCTTAGTTTTGGTGAGGACTAAATTATTGACAATAGCCTACTTTCACTGCCAACTTATCAGCCACTTCTGTAAGGTGGTCCTGGCTGTTTAGGATGTCTGCACAGGTGATCAGTATAGGCTGCAATGTGTTCAGATGTGACTTTGTTGTTACCTTGCAATTCTAAACTGTTGTGACTGTTAACTAAAATCTTTTGTGGACAATGTCAGTGCAGCTCAACACTTAACCACCCCTACAGTTCTGCTTGCACTTAAATCTTAAAATTTTCAGAAATTTCAGTTCACTCTGAAGAAAAACATATGTCTTTTGACAGGTGCTTGCACTATTCAGTGTACAATCACTTACTGTAATTAGACATTTAGTAACAGGGAAACATGACTCCTATGTACAGTTTATCATACATTTGACATGCGACATTTTTAGACAGCTCCCTAGACTACTTCTGTTGTACCATGACATTCAGCATTGTCATGGTACAAGCATTTTCTCTGTGGTGCTCTGCATTACTCCAAACTGGGTCACTGATTAATGTAGGTTATACAAACCCAATACAGGTACTGCTGCTTGTGGAAAAAAACCATCCCATCTTGAAAAACTTGCCGTGTCCAACTGTATAAGAATTACATGTATCACAGATGACAACCTCACAAATTACCACTTTGCTGCAGCTAAGCCACAGCTTCTACATACAAGTGGAGATATCCATTCACTGCACTGTTGGGCACTGAGCAGTTGATACAAACACAGGCAAGCATTCAACCATTGCAGATAAGCTTTACACTAAGGAATGTTTTAAAAAAGATCTCATGTTTTAACAGTCTACATTTATTGATAAAAACAGTTTGGAAAAATGGCAAACATTAAGTTTTTTTATTTTGCAATTGCATTACAAATGCTCAGTCTACCATTTCATGGACTTTACCTATGTCACACTTTTGATATTTCAACTCAAGTATTTGCTGCTGTAGTCATGATTTCAATTAATTTAATGGGACCTCAAGAGGAATCAATACATTCTTCCAACTTACCACACAAGATGCTGCCACATCTGAAGACATTGGATGATAATTGTCTAGGCCATTCTCTCAGGGTCCTGTTGGAGTTCCACAAACAAGGGTTTTGGTATGACGTGTTCCACTCCACAAACTGTCACCCTGCTGATATGTGTATCAACTTTTACCCTAGAGATGTGTCGGAGTGCCTCTAGACTGTGACATGTCCACTTGACAGTGGACTTCACATATAACAGGGATGGATACTCAAAGAGAGCTGCAGTGTATTCCGGCTACTAAAATGGTCACATGTGCAATAACTCTACTGCATTATATCTACAGTCTTTCCACTGTACAACTGTGGGTGAGCAGATGACCTCACCTGTGGAATAGATCATACGTATTTTTGTACTGATATATTACTGAGTGGCAGTTCTCCTACATTCAGCTGTTGTGGCATATACATTATCACACATGTCCTCACCCTTTGACATCAGAGGCACCACCAAGTTGTGATCCCGAACCGTAAGTGGCCTTCCAAAGCTGGTGAAGACATCCACTTCATTCTGCCTTGTCAGTATCCTGAGTTGACATTTTGTACACCCAGTCTACACATATGGGAAACCAGAATGCGCACAGAGGATGGTTCTGCCCGTAACTATCTAAATGTTTCCTGCTTCTATCAGTATTTCTAGTTGGGGCCTTGGAACACTTCATGTCAACTTCCCTCTTTTTTTTCATTTCTGCAAATGCCAGGACTTAGTAGCTGTAGTGTCAGAATTGCCTGGTGAATCTCGTTGGAGTTTCTGTTGGTAGTGCAGATTACATCTGCATTTCGCCTTGCACGTCTCCGCCTACTGCAACGATCGATCTTGTCATTTAGATTTTCGTTCGTCACTTTCAGCAACTGTTTCTTAACACTGGAAATCTGGTTATTCCATTCACATTGCCACCCCCAGTGCAGTTGGAGTTCTTCTTTAGTGCCACATATACTTGTTTCATACACTCAAAGAGAAAGACTGGGCGTGATGAAAGCTCAGAAAGTAATAAGACTCCTTAACACAGTGAAAGTAAATAAAATCATGTCCTAATACAATTTCAAATGAGTAAGTTCAAATATTTTCTGAAAAATTGTGAAAAAATCTATATATATAAAACAAAGTCGGGTTTGTTGCAACACTTATAATTCGAGATCTGCTGAACCAATTTTCATGGTTTTTGATTTGTTGGATTTGTCTCCGCCCCGAATAGCAGAATACATCCTAAAAATAATCAAAAATTGACGAATAAAAATTTTCATGGTTTTTGATTTGTTGGATTTGTCTCCGCCCCGAATAGCAGAATACATCTTAAAAATAATGAAAAATTGACGAATACTTGAAAAATGCGTTATTTTCCCTAAAAGTTCTTTAGTTTCGGAGCTGTCAAATTTTTTTGTAAAAATCTGTAAGTAATGATTGACATTTATGCATGCATTCCTAAACTATTTAAAATGGGTGAATAAACTATTATGTGTATTTTTTTTTTTTAAAAGATTGAAAAATATTACGCGTGCGTTCAGAAATGTGTAATGAATACTTAATCATTTCAGTAAATACTCATTTGTTTATTACATGTCAAACATTTGTTGTACAATCCTGTCAAATACTGTAACAACTATTTATGTGTGCATTCAGAAATTTATTTTGTGTAAAATGTCTCGAAAGTTCAGGTAGGTACTGTTATATTTGTTTGTTTTAGACATTAATTTGTGTAAATTATTTATTAAATTAATTAAAGATTTATTCTACAGTTTAACAAAAGTGTAAATGTCTTTTCATAGGTTGTCTATGATTATTCTTGATAAGCTATTGTCTATGTCTCGAATGTTTTATGTGGTTTTGTGCGAGTGCATATTCAGTATTACTATTAATAAAAATGCCGCGTCCTAGAAGATCTAATCTTTCCCAGCGGAGCCGTAATGCAATTAGGCAACGGAATATCGCGAGTCAATTATCTGACGAAGAACGAGAAATTGCCCGAGAAGAGCGCCGCGTTAGGATGGAGCAAAGAAGGGCCTTAATTCGTGCTTCTCAAACACAAGAGCAAAGAGAGGCAGCCCGTGAAACGGCTAGATTAGAAACGAGAAATCGTCGAGCTTATCGTACAGATGAACAGTGGAATAATCTTCGAAGTGCAAGAAGAAATGGTTCAAGTATTGATTTGAATCGAGCAGCGTTTCGATATGATTGTACCATCGACTACAGCCTGCATTGTTTAGTTTGCATTGGTCCAATGGACGTTGTTTGCCAGCATTGTGGCGCATTGAAGTTTGCTGGTGAAACGCCTGGTTTGTGCTGCCTTAGTGGTAAAGAGACATTGCCATTAGTGGTCCCGCCACCAGAGCTATTGCGTTCCCTGCTTTATGGCGAAACACTAGAATCACGACATTTTCTAGCGAACACTCAAAAATACAATGTCTGTTTCCAAATGACTTCATTTGAGGCGGAAATTATCGAAGAACACGGATATAATCCGACATTTAAGTTAATTTACGTTAAAAACTTTATTTTCTATGATTGTAAAAAAAATTTGGAATGTAGTTTGTTAGATTTCTGTATTTGTCTCTAAAATAAAAATGGTATGTTATTATTTGAAAAAAAAGTGTTTGTAAATCTAACTATAACTATGGCTTTGAATTTACAGATTCAAGGCCAGATTTGCCATCGCATTGGATCATTGCAACCTATTGAAGGTGCACAGCACAAATTCTTGCAAATATACTTCATGGGCAATATGGAAGAACAACTTGACCGGTGTCAAGGGATCAACACAGCTATGAAAAGAGCAATTCTCCAAGATTTGCAGCAAATCCTTCATGAACATCATGCATTTGTCAGGCTGTTCAAGACTGCTTTAGAGCGCATGCCAAGTGATGACTATAAAGTTGTAATCAGAGCAGATAAAAGACCAGCTGGAACACATGAACGCACATTTAATCATCCAACAATCGATGAAGTGGCAATCCTGATTGTTGGTGAAAACTTGGAAACACGTGATATTGTGTTTACACGACACAATACTGGGCAACTACAAAGAATATATGAAACACACCGTTCATATGACGCGTTACAATACCCGCTGATGTTTTGGCAAGGAGACGATGGATATCACTTTAATATCAAAATGATTAATCCATTGAATGGTAAGATCAATATCATTGTTTTCATTTTAACTTGATATACATTTTATTCTGTTTGCTTTTGGTACACAAAAAAAGTTGTCACTCCTAATTTAGTAGAGAGTGGCTGTAAGAGTCGTTAACCTATTAGGGGTTCTAAAATACAATTTTTACTGTATTTGTTTCAGGTGAGGAAACTACCAAGAAGGTTAGTTCGATGAATTATTACGCATATCGTTTGATGATTCGTGAAAATTCTGACAATTATTTGTTGTGATTTCGTCGACTGCTTCAACAATACTGCGTTGACATGTACGTTAAAATCGAAACGGAGCACCTGACTTTCATCTGGTTGAATCAAGCTAAATTGCGTTCGGAAGAGTATATTCATTTACGCGATGCAATAAGCACAGGAGATTCAGAAAATGTTGGTCGATTGACTATTTTACCAGCGACATACACAGGTAGCCCGCGTCATATGCATGAATATGCGCAAGATGCAATGACATATGTTCTTCATTATGGTCGGCCAGATCTATTCATTACATTTACATGTAATCTGAAATGGATGGAAATTATTCAATTGCTGCTTCCCGGACAAACATCAAGTGATCGACACGACATCACCGCACAGGTTTTCAAGCAAAAAATTCGGTCACTAATAAATTACATTGTTAAGCAACACGTCTTTGGGATTACTCGATGCTGGATGTATTCAGTCGAATGGCAAAAACGAGGCCTACCACATGCTCACATTCTAATTTGGTTAGTAGACAGAATTCGGCCAGATCAAATAGATGACATCATATGTGCGGAGATTCCCGCTCCTGAAACCGATCCAGACCTACATGATGTTGTAATCACGAATATGATTCATGGACCATGTGGCACTATCAACCGCCAATCACCGTGCATGGTCGACGGCAAGTGTTCCAAACGGTATCCGCGAAAATTCACGGCAGAGACCATTACAGGCAATGATG